>NC_046314.1:14782675-15099247 GCF_009819535.1 Lacerta agilis
TAAAAGCCCTGGTTTTGTTGTTGTTTTTTTGAGGATCAGCTAAAAGTTTTGCAGCTGTTTTTGCAAAGGCAAAAGGCCTTTTTTTTAAGGATCAGCTAAAGGTTTTGCAGCTTTTTTGCCAAGGGGAAAGCCCTGGGGGTTTTTTTAGGATCAGCTAAAGGTTTTGCAGCTGTTTTTGCAAAGGCAAAAGGCCTTTTTTAAAGGATCAGCTAAAGGTTTTGCAGCTTTTTTGCAAAAGGGAAAGCCCTGTTTTGTTTTGTTTTGTTTTGTTTTGTTTTTTGTTTTGTGGATCAGCTAAAGGTTTTGCAGCTTTTTTTGCAAAGGGAAAAGCCCTGGGTGTTTTTTTTTTAGGATCAGCTAAAGGTTTTGCAGCTTTTTTTGCAAAGGGGGGAAAGCAAAGCTCCTTTTGCAAAGGGGGAAAAGCAAAGAGGAAAAGCCCCATTTTTATGGGGTTTAACTCACATTTCTGAAAAAATCTTAAGGAAAGGGAGCCATTTCTACTGTTTGTAGACAGATAATCTAATCAGCCAGTCACATGTCCTGGGGAAACAAACAACCTCCCTCTGCAGCACATTCAACAAAGGAGGGCGGGGCTGAAAGGGAGCCGGGACTCTTATCTCTCTCCGATCTCTTGCTGATCAGCTGCTGAGCGGGTCCTTTCAACACTCCCTTTTCTCTTTGTAAAATAAAAAGCACAACCTGCTTTTGGCCCCTGGGCAATTCAGCTCCAGGGACCACCATTCGCTCCATAAGACGCACAGGTATTTCCCCTTACTTTTCAGGAGGAAAAAAGTGCGTCTTATGGAGCGAAAAATACGGTATATATGTACGGTATGTATTTTACATATATATATATATATATATATATATATATATATATATATATATATATATACACACACACACACACACACACACCGTATGTAAAATATAGACATACACTGGCTGTATTACATCTTCTGCTACTGTTTTTGGCCTGCTGGAATAGGGCTGAAGACCTTACCTCACATCAGCTATAAGAGTCCCTTTTCATGATATATATTCAAGCTAATCATTTTTACACTTGTCATACATTTTCCATTAACTGGATTTTCTTTATGAATGTGGGTTTACTAGCTTCCTTTATTTTATTCCTGTTAATCTTAAAAGTAAATCTATCCTTGGGCCCTTAGGCTTGAATATTTGATTTAATATTTGCATTTGAGGAGGAGGAGAGTCTTCAATATAGTCTTGACCTTAACAATTTTGAAAGTCAAAATCTGCATAGCAATGTAATAGCACTCTTGGAAGCTTAAATAACATAGCCTTGACACTCCAAAGTTTCTTTCAGACACAGTATATATGCAAAATAAAATTGAGAATCTTCTACTGTAGCATAGTATGCTATTATATTACACTTATTTATAACGTTCAGTCTAATTATCTCAGGACTAGTAGCCCTTACAAAAAAATTACCCCATGTTAGCGATTCGCAATGCATCACACACATACCAGGAGAAAAATTAAACTAATTCTCTCACTAATGTGTATTAGTATGAAGTGAACTAAAAGGGGGGGAATAATATGGTCATTAGGAAGAGTAAGGGTATTGTTTATTAATTTGTTAACTGCATATATATATTGCCACCCCATAATAAGAATTTTATGAGATGCTTGCAAAAAAAAATAAAACACATATATCACTGAAAGGCTCAGTCTGTAAAATGCACATTATTTAAAAGAAAGGTTTTCACCTGGCACCTACAAGACCATAAAGGTTGTGCTAGTTCGTATGCAGAAGGTCAGAATGGCTGAAAAAGAACAGAATCAAGGTGCTGCAATGGCAAAGGCAAAGTCCAGACCTCAACCCAATTGAAAAGCTGTGCATTTCAGAGAGCTGTACATAAACAAATGCCAGAAAATCTCAATGAACTGAAGCAACATTGTAAAGAAGAATGAGCCAAAATTTATCCGCAACAATGTGGGAGACGGATGAAGTCCTACAAAAAACAACTACTACAAGTTATTGCTGCTAAAGGTGATTCTACAAGCTATTGAATCATAAGGTGTACTTAGTTTTTCACACATGGATTTTCCATTTTGGCCTTATTTCTGTTAAATACATCATGAGATGGTGTAATATGTCATATGTTGTTGTTCATCTGAGGTTGTATATCCCTAATTTGAAGACCTGCTAAGGAGCAGATGATTGTTATTATGTCTTCCTATGTAAAACCACAAAATTCCAAGAGGGTGCACTTTCTTTTCCCCATGACTGTAGCTCAGTTCTGTGTAGATACTAGCAAACAAGGCTTGCATTGTGGAATCACAGGGATAAATGTAGTCTGCCTTTCCTAACTTAGGAGTAGCAAAGTTCTGGGAAAACCTTCTTTCTGCCAATAGGTAGGGTTTAGTTTGCTCTGTTCATCGAGTGTTAGCCGCTTTATGGGCAATATCTCAAGCTGCATGTTGGCTATAGCTGTCCAGTTTTTCTAGTTATGGGGGTAATTTCCAACATATGACTACCGCATCTCAGTATTTTGTCTGTTGCGGACTTAAGATCATGACTGAGTGGAATCTAGTCACTGATATGTACTTACAATGAGAAGACGCCTGCTTCTTGAGAGAAAAGCAATGACAAACCTAGACAGCATCTTAAAAAGCAGAGATATCACCTTGCCGACAAAGGTCCGTATAGTTAATGCTTTGGTTTTCCCAGTAGTTATGTATGGAAGTGATAGCTGGACCATAAAGAAGGCTGATCGCTGAAGAATTGATGCTTTTGAAATATGGTGCTGGAGGAGACTTTTGAGAGTGCCATGGACTGCAAGAAGATCAAAGCTATCCATTCTGAAGGAAATCAGCCCTGAGTACTCACTGGAAGGACAGATCCTGAAGCTGAGGCTCCAATACTTTGGCCACCTCATGAGAAGAGAAGACTCCCTGGAAAAGACCCTGATGTTGGAAAATATGGAGGGCACAAAGAGAACGGGATGACAAAGGACGAGGTGGTTGGACAGTGTTCTTGAAGCTACCAACATGAGTTTGACCAAACTGCGGGAGGCAGTGGAAGACAGGAGTGCCTGGCGTGCTCTGGTCCATGGGGTCACAAAGAGTCGGACATGACTAAACAACTAAACAACAACAAATGATCTAATTAATGTTGATAGGTCAGAATATTGATCTAGTCAGTATTGATATTGATCTAGCCAGTGTGGTGTAGTGGTTAAGAGCGGTAGACTCGTAATCTGGGGAACCGGGTTCGTGTCTCCACTCCTCCACATGCAGCTGCTGGGTGACCTTGGGCTAGTCACACTTCTCTGAAGTCTCTCAGCCCCACTCACCTCACAGAGTGTTTGTTGTGGGGGAGGAAGGGAAAGGAGAATGTTAGCCGCTTTGAGACTCCTTCAGGTAGTGAAAAGCGGAATATCAAATCCAAACTCTTCTTCTTCTTCTTCTTATTGTCTACTCTGACTAGCTGCCGCTGCCTAGTGTCTGAGGCAGAGTGCGGTCTTCATAATCACCTCCTCCTCTCTAAGAGAGAGAGAACGTATGGGATTTTATGCATTGAAAGCATGTGCTCTGCCACAGTTACCCTGCTGTCCTGAGTTCTAATTGTGACTGATTACAAGTAATGGACCATCTAATGAACATTGTTCAATTCTAAGCTGACCAAAATGAGAAAGTGTCAGTTGCTGGAAATAGTTCACATACTATACCACAAAAGACAGAATGAGGATGTGAAAGCTAAATATTTTTCCACCGGAATCCAGGCAGGTTGCTGACATTTTAGAATCTGAAGAAGAATGTTTGCACTCTAAACATTACTATGAAATCCATAGCTGTGATCCATAGTGCTACTTGGCATGCACTCTCTGTGCATTTTAACATTTCTCCTTTGAAGAGCAAACCCACAAACTGCTTTAGACATTCTTCATCATTTCAAGATGAAGCTTGCCATGAGACACAGGGAGTGAGAAAAGCAAGCCTTTATGCAAAACTAGTTGGGTGGGGTTTTTTTTTTTATCCAGGTCCTGTATGTATCTCAGCCGGACCTCATAGTTGCCTTTGATTGGACCCAGGGCCGGTGCGTCCATTTAGGCGAACTAGGCAGTTGCCAGTCTGCCCCCGCCACTGCCTAGTGCCGCTCCGCCAGCGGCAGAGTGGCGGGGAGGGGGGAGCAGCCCAAAATCGGGCTTCTCCGCAGGGCCGGTGCTAGGGATTGGCGGGGGGGGGGGGCGCCAGAAGGTGATCTCGCCTAGGGCGCAAAAAACCCTAGCACCGGCCCTGACTGGACCTAACGATCCAGGGGTCCTTTACCTTTTTACCTTTTATGTATATATGCAACGTATTTATATCAAAAGGCATAGAGGTAGTTTCTACACACAAAGAGTTTTATCAACACTAAGTTAACACAACATAGAACATGGATCATATTAAAAGGTTGCATCTGCCACTCAATCGTTGAACGTGGTATGAACTGGGGCAGATTTCGGTTTGGGATCAACGCATAAATAAATGTCTATTCTAGTTGCCAAAATTATTCTCAACTTTTTCATTAATGTCTAATTCGTGAATTGATTACATATTGGTAAAACATTATCTTATCAGCTAAAATTTATTGTGTGTCCGATTCATTTTCTTTTCTTTTGTCCTTTCCTTTGATTTTGCTTGCTTCAATACTCTGGAGTTATTTTCTCGGCAGGCAACTTTCTGCAGTACACCTGCTCGCTGCTTTTAGCACACTGTTGTCTGGATTGTTTAGACTGCCTGGACAGCCTTTCAGCTTTTCCTCCCCTGCTTCTGTGATTTAATTCTGAAATCTCTCTCTTTCTCTCTCTCTATTATTTTGATAGTATTAGCAGAAACCATTTAGAATTCTGAATAAGATTAATAAAATGCAGTGGATTAGTTTGAGGAGCTTTAACATAGATAATTTGAAAAATGTGTATACATAACAGTTCTACTTCAAAAGTTGACTTTGTAAACTTATTGAAAAGAAGCTGTGTAGGTAATTAAATATTTGCCTTGGGGAATTATTTGCAGTTAATTAAAATCACAAACTTTCAATGCATACCTGCTTTACAGATTATTAAATTTGGATCAGATGTTAACTACCCAGGTTTCTCACATATCCCGCATTGATTGTTTTTGGCAGGTTTAGGACGCTGGTTCTTTGGCCTGCTGCCCACCATTGGATAAAATTTCATAAACCACAAGTTTCTGAATTTGATATACTTGTGGGCATGCACTGCCCAGTTTATTCGCACTGGAAGCAGCTGAGTGATTGGCACACTCCTCAGATTTTCTCAGCAGCAACCAACTGGGGGAGGTTGGCATGATGGGATTGCTGAGATCCCATCATGCACTTCTTCCCCCTGCCCATCCGATTAGTCCTGAAAATATCTAAAAAGACTGCAGAACCAACCAACCTGCACACTCCAAATTTGTTCCTATCACCAATTCACTGGGCAGCAATGAGGTGCAATAGGATATTAATGCACCAGGAGAGTTAGACATCCCCATGTGCTCAGTTGGGGTAGGAAGCGTGTGTGAGCTTGTGTGGGGAGGAGGCTGTGTGACCTTTGGATTCATTAGAAGCTCGATTTAAAGCTTGTTCAACAGGGAATCCACTTCAGTTTTATTTATTTTGTTTTTGTTAGAATCCTCCCAAGATGCCAAAGCTACACAAGAACATAACCCAATGCCTCATGCAGTCTGTGAACAAGATCAAGCTGACGGTATGCTTTCGATCAAAATATTCCCTAGAATCCTAATAATTGATCAGATGGGACCATACAAGTTTTCATAGTTATAAAAGTCAAGTTTTCCCTCACATGGTTTATTGATGCCTCGGGGAAACATCCATAAGCTTCAATGAATAGCTGCTGCAACCGTTCAATTTGAGTAGCATAATCTCTAATGTAAGCAAAAAAGAAACAGGCCTTCCAGTTAAATTGTTATAACAATATTGATCCAAGGTCATAACGTAACCTCATTGAGTCTTGAGAAGATAATGACTGTAGTTTTCTATATTTTTTAATAATGCAAGTGTCATTTATTCATTACTGCTTAATAGAATGAATTCTTTACTGGAGAATTTTAGATTTATTTATTTATTGGATAGCTGATTGGAACGTGGCCTCATTCAATATGATCATTATTCTCAATCACAGAAATTCTGAATTTCACTTACCTAGATATGTTCTGATAAGTGGTATGCTTTTCCATTTATTATCTGTTTTTATGATTTGTTTTGATTATAAATTGTATGCACCCTTAAGTATCATATTGGTATAATCTTCCAATCTTTTTGATGTCAACAGGACACCAAGATGAATCCACAGAGGTTGAAATGAACACTCAGACAGATTCTCAAGTCTCCTACATGGAAGCAGAAGGTACTTTCTGTACTTTAAGAATGTGAGCAAGACAGAAAAAAAAATACCAAAATGATAAAGGCTACATTTTTAAAAATATTGTAACAAGTTTATTGTACATTTTTGCAACAAACATCTGTTTCTTCAGTTGTCTGGTACCAAATGAGAACAGGAAATAATATCCCGATGACACTCATGTCTAAGTGAGAGGCTTGAAAGCTGATGTATTCTTCTTGCTAAACCTGTGGATGTTGTTACAGCTTTGTGCTAGATGATTTGGCCCTTACTTTGCCATTTATTTATACTCACATATCATGTTATATGCTAGTTACCTTGAACTTAAATATTTTTCTCCTGGAATATTTCTCAGCCTAACTAAACAATGATCTTGAAGAACTTGCATTAAAAAAAAGTCATCAGTTTCAATGTGACTTACTTTCACAGTTTGTGTTCAATGCGTTAGCTTTATTTCATTGAGGGTTCTCTTGAATTCACTAAATCGACAATGTCCGATGAAAAACTGCTGCCTAGGTTAAATGAAGACTACAGGGTGGGCATATATATCATTTTCGATGATAACATTTTATTATTTATACCCTGTCCATCTGGCTGGGTTTCCCCAGCCACTCTGGGCGGCTTCCAACAGAATATAAAATAACTTGACTAGTGGTATCTTTGCATTTATTATGGTCTGTATTCTCTGTGTTTCGTTCTGTTCAGAGACTTTGATAACCCAGGAGGAGACCATACAAGAAGAGAAACCACAGGCACCCGAGGTAGATAGAACTAATCAAGAAAACAAAGGGGAAGAAAAAGGTAAGCTGGTAAATTCAACTAAGACAAATGAGACCCTACAAGGAAATGTTGCTGTGTTGAGTGCTTCTCCATTTCATCAGCCCTCCCCCTGGTTTCCCTCCGCCTTACAAGTCAGCATTCTGTGCTCATTCTACATGCACAGTCCTCATTGGCCTGCTTTAGTTTTTCTCTCTCTCCGTTTGGGAAGTGTCAGTTTCTCCATTGCTTTCTATGGCAGCTCATTCTTCTGTCCCTGGGGACATTGAGAAATAGTGACCTACCCATTCCATGTCCCCCTCCCATTTAGTTCACAATTCCTTCCAGCCCACCCCCAAATCCCTAAACGTTATATGCTATTGCGTTATGGTGTTGTTTTGGTGTCTCTTCCCGCCCCTTCCACTATTTTAGTATTTCGATGTACCTCATGATTAATCCTAAATCTAGTAGTTCCAGTTACAGGTAGGTAGCCGTGATGGTCTGCCATAGTCAAAACAAAATAAAATAAAAAATTCCTCCCAGTAGCACCTTAGAGACCAACTAAGTTGGTTCTTGGTATGAGCTTTCGTGTGCATGCACACTGAAGTATCTGAAGAAGTGTGCATGCACATGAAAGCTCATACCAAGAACAAACTTAGTTGGTCTCTAAGGTGCTACTGGAAGGAATTATTTATTTTGTTTTGTTTTGCCTAAATCTAGTAGTGTTTTGTGTGTCTTGGTTTTTTGGTTTTGAATACTTGATACAAGTTCAATGTGTCCATGCTCCTTTGAAAACTAGGTTGATAAATATGCCTTCTCCCCCCCCCCACTTTGTGTCTACTTTTGACTTAGAGGGGTGTGGCAAAAACACAAAACCCAATTAGGATTATTTAGAAAAGGAAATTTCCCAGGTGGCATCAAGATGCCATAGGCAGACATTTGGCTTGGATCCATATTGTGTTCTGATTAGAATTATAGGTTATTCTTTTATCCCTGGCCCAAGTGTTGGAGGACTGTTTATAGAGGCCTCTTTCTGCCAGTGTAACCCTAGAGACCAAGTATGCAGTGACATCAACACCCGCACCCAGTTCTGGCATCTTCTTGCAGAGCTGACTGCAGTGTGGCAATAGGAAAGGCCCCACAATTCCCAGAAGGGTATTTAATGGTGGGGTCCAGGTTAACAAGTTCCTCCTGGTCAGATCATTCCACAGCTAGGCCACTCTTGAGAGGGGGTGTACACTCTGAAGACACGCTTGCCAAGTGGCTGTGGCAATGGACATCTTGTATTGATTGGGGAGGGGACAGGTTGTTACAGTGGAGCTAAAATGACTGTGCAAGATCATGTTGTAAAGGTAAAAAGCAAACACTGTTTGCAAATTTCATGCACCAAGACTCCCAGAAATGGTTATGTTGGTCTGAGGTTAGGTTTGCACTGTGTGAAACTTAACATTAAGTTCAATTTTCACATTTAGCATGTGGTTTCATTGTGCCCAGCTACTCTGGCATCATAATAGCATTCTCTAATCATGAAGGGCTAATAACAATGAGGCCTTCCTTTGTGAGATGCAGAGATCAGATGTTTTGAAATTAAAACCTAGTCATGGTCTTTGTGGAAAATCCAGGTCAATGATAACTACATCTTCCTAATTATGAACTTCTTTTGTCAGCTCCATTGACACTGATTTAATTGCAAGCCTGTTTGTAATATTGACACTTTTCTGTATTGGAAGCTCGGGGTTAACAGCACTTGCTTTTTCCTTTGCTCATATCCAGCTTCGTGGCATTTTCTTTTAATTTTTTTTTGCATTGCAAATCCAAGTTGAGACTAATCACACCCTCTTTATTGTGCACAATGCTAATGGCCTCAGCGCTGTGTTTCATTACTGTCAGTGATAATAGAATTGATATAATCCTTCCTGCAAATCCAGGTAAATGGTGTGACTTCTCCTTCGTTTGCAAATCTAGGTTAGAAAACGCAGGCTTATTCTTGTTGCAAATGCCAAAACCATTATGCTAATTTCTTCTGAACAGAAATTATTTACATTTTATTTTATGCCTCATCAAAAGCAAGTTGAACCGAATCTACTTTCACTATTTGTACCTTTCCTTCTAATACTTTACTGTCCCCTACAGCTGGTAAATTCCATTTAGCTCCCAGCGGATACATTATATTTCACCATCTGTTCTACCTAGGATTCAAATATATGTAGTATTAGAAAAGTTAATGTCAGGAAAGGGTTGGGTTTTTTTTTTTTTTAGCTTGGCATTTTTCCTTTCTAAAAATAAGAGACTCGTATCAAGCGGCAGACTGATCCTGTGAGTCCACTTTATCTGCAGTAGCACAAACTCTGCTTTAAACTGCTGCAGGTAAAACAGCACATAATCCTTGGAAAGGGGGCAAAGCCACCTTTCTGAACCTTCATCAAGGAGACCTCCCACCCTGTGCACTTAATCAATGGTCAGTCAGATGCTATGCTTTGAAGTTGAAACTTGGGGGGCTTGGCTAGTTCCTACATTGACACTGGGGTTGGGATTGGGCAGCAAGCAAAGATATGTCAGTGCTTGAGCCCTGCATAGAGGCTCATAGGACGGAGCTGTGAAACTTAAATAAATCTCACTTCTGAGGATGCTGAGGGGGTAATTACTGCCTTTAGGGGATTAGGTATAGCTGATTCGTGAAAAATATGCCAGATTGACTTGGATTCAAAGTGTACTAGGCTCAGTGGAGAAGTTTTAACTCTCTCAGGTTTGGTTTAATGGAACAAAACACATTTCATGCAAGCTTCTGTACACCTGATTATTGTCATAATGAACACTTAGCCCAAATACCGAATACAGTTTAAAAAACCAACTAGCTGCAAGTCACAGGGAATCTAAAGGTAAAGGTAAAGGGACCCCTGACCATTAGGTCCAGTCGTGGCCGACTCTGGGGTAGTGGCGCTCATCTCGCTTTAATGGCCGAGGGAGTCTGCATACAGCTTCCTGGTCATGTGCCAGCATGACTAAGCTGCTTCTGGCGAACCAGAGCAGCACACGGAAACGCCGTTTACCTTCCCGCCGGAGCAGTACCTATTTATCTACTTGCACTTTGACGTTCTTTCAAACTGCTAGGTGGGCAGGAGCTGGGACCGAACAATGGGAGCTCACCCCATCGTGGGGATTCGAACCGCCGACCTTCTGATCAGCAAGCCCTAGGCTCTGTGGTTTAACCCACAGCGCCATCCGCGTCTCTGACAGGGAATCTATAAAAGGATTAATTCTTGGCTTCTGATCATCAGGAATTTCAAGAATATCCTGAGTATCTAGGTGCACTTATGTAAACATGTGGAATTGCCTTGTACATAGGCAGGCCTGGTACATAGGCATATAACTAAGCATGATGCTTTGGCAAGAAGTGGACGTCCAGGGTGTCAGATAGACATTTCAGCCTTCCTGCTTAAGTTACCTTCCTTGGAGTTGCTGGGTATTGAACCTGGGGTGGGAACTTCTGGATCCAAAACATGGGCTGCACCACTTGCTCTGGCCTTGTTCCCCCAAACCATTCGCCATAGATCCTGTTTTGACTCCATACATGGCATGCAGCTAAGCTCCTGTTTGTTGGGAGCAGTCTATAAACACTGCTAACATGCCTTATCAATTCATTCAAATGTGTCCCACACAAAGTGGACCCATGCAAGTCACTGGAAGGTTAGACAATTGCATTGTGCGGTTGCTGAACTCAACCCCAAAGCATATGTGAAACAGAAAATAAAACAAATGCTACTCTTTTTCCAATTTTCTGTTTTAAAAAATTGCAGCACAGTGCTTACTTGGAAGCAAGTCTCACTAAGGTCAGTGTGACTTACTTGTTTTGTAAACCTCCCAGAGGACTTTGTTGAACAGGTGGTTATTGAAGTGATGAAAATAAATAACTCACTGGCTAAATGTGTTTAGGATTGCAGCCCCAATCTAATGGAGGATACAGGGGGTGCAGGGAATCTAAAAAGGAGATTTACTTCAAGGAGAGTTGAATTAGGACAATTTGCTTAAGAAACATTTCCAAAATTAATTTAAGCTGTGGTGAAACTATTTCCTCCTCTTATTGGCCCAAGGCAGGGTACATATACTCAGTCAAACCAACATGAAGATCTTCAAGAAAAGGCAGCTACTTCCATATTAATTATTGTAAGTAAAATAATGCCATTCTCACTAAAGTATCTTCTACAGAAATTAAAGAGCAGCTCCACGTTCACTTCAAGAAAAATGCTTACACAAAAATCAGAAGCACTGGGATTATATTCAAAATACTTTTCAGCTGTTTCCTCTCCACTCATCTTTTCCACCTTCTCTTGGCAAAGCCTCAGGCAATTTAATTGCATCCATTCCTTTAAGTCTGTCACTCATTGCGGGTGGAAGAGAGGCAATGGTGATGAGAAGAGATTCAAGAAACCATGGAATGAGACATAGATCTCTTTGGCTTCTGCACACTGATGATTCTGCAGCACGGAAAACCTCATTAACTCTCTTGAGTTGCCTCATTTGATCATTGACAAAAGCCTCTCTGAGACTTCCTAAATTTGCGCTTGAAGAGCACGTTCCCAACGTAGTACGAAACAGGAAGTCAAGGGACAAGCGTGAATAATGCAAGGCTGTAGTGCTATAACTGGATTGGCCTGTGATTGGCCTTCAGGATGAGCACAGCCCCTGTATGGCTTGGAAGTGTTTGGAATGCCGACACCATTGTGTGGCATTTGGAGGGATACGCAATGGGAAATTGCCTCCCTTGTGTGCAAAAGATCCCAGGTTGAATCCCTAGGATCTCCAGGTGGGACTGGGGAAGAACCCTGTTTGAAACTCTGGAGAGTCACGGCCAGTCAGTGTAGAAAACATGAACTTAAAGTCTGATTCCGTATAAGGCAGCTTTGAATGTTCAAAGTCCTCCATTTAGAAGCATCCGAAGAGGTGCCCCCAGGGCAGATAAACAAATAGCCCAAAATTCCTTTGAGTTTTCTCTGAAAGATTAGATGAAAGCTACTGCAAATCAACTCTTTTTACACCCTTAAACAAGCATGTATGTTCGACCCCTGCCCATTGCTCACAGAAGATTGATGACAACCGAAACCTGTGCAGTTTCCTCTTCATTCCCCCAAGGCCAACTACCTGACTGGAAAGTTTTATTAATGATTTGAAAGAGTAGCTTGTTCTAATGAAGTATTTTGCTGTGGAAACTGCTTGCCATGTTGTTGACTGATGGAATAAAAAAACCACTGCTGTTTCCAATCTGTTGATGAATAGCAGTAATATTGCATTATAGGCCCATAATTTATTTCCTATCTAACCAACATTAACCAATATGGTGGCCTGAAGTGAGAGAAAGAAATATTTATACACGTGATCTGATAACAATTCACAAAATCTATTCTATTCTAGTCTCCTAAAAAACTGATTCCCCCCCCCCCAGGAAACCATGGAATATTCCAAAATCCTTTTATTCACCAAAAAAGGAGAGCGGGGTAAATTTTTATCCACATTTTATCCACACAGCATAAGCTTCCGTACAGCCTGTAGAGTACTTATATTGAGACAATGTTCCCCTTCTTACAAAATCTATATTCAAGGTGGTTTGATTCTGCCTACCTTTTTTACAATTTGTAACAAAGCTAGGGTAGTCAGGTCTCAGGGTTTCACCTGCTGTTTTAGTATTTTAGCCTCCTCCTCAGGGCATCCTGGGAAAGGGGCAGAGTCACAGGATGAAACACTGTTTTTTTTCCACAGGTCTCATCCCCCAACTTCCTTCCAAGGTTTTCACATCACTCTTTACCCGCACATTCTTCCAATCTTAGCACAATGAAGGTATACTAGATGCATTTTGAACAGAGATGGGAAAGTGGGAAAACATTCTGCACTGAAGTACATACAGGTAGAACAAGACATGCATTTATTCATGAGCGACCTCTGGGGGCCATAGGCCTGTGATCAAAAAGAGGACCTTCCCTTCTGCCCATTTGCTGTTGGACTGCAACTCCCATGAGACCCAGCCAATGATCAGGGATGATGAAGGTGTGGATAAGCAGCAACTGGAGGGCCAAAGGGAGGGTTTCAATGTTGCACTAAGGTGATCGTTTCATCAGGGCAAATATTTTCGTTTGGCAGAGGAAATGACCCCCCTCCCACCCCCAAGTTCACTTTTCTGGGTGTTCTCTTGACACCCCCAACCCAATTTTAGGGGCCACACAGTGGGGGGGGGGAGGAGAAAACCTTGTACAAACCTAAGTCCTTGTGCATGGCTTCAACTCATGGGATTTATTAGTTGAATCCCACCCAAAGTTTCCCCAACCCTGCCTTGGGGGAAGGATATTTCCTATCCCTGCCACTTGAGATTGTTTGAGATATGTCTACTACTTCCGTGTCACCGTTCCTAGAAAGGCAAGGTTGTGATCTCTTTATGTGTAAGTACTTCTAGCTTCAGTAGGTACTATCTTGAAACTCCAAGGCACTGCCCTTATGGCAGCAGATTTAGGAAACCTGTCAATCCTAAGCAACAGCCACCATGCATCATGGATGGTGGTACATTCTGAATTTGTTTTGCTTTGCCTTGTTTTAATCATAATCAACAGCCTCAAATTTAGGGAGATCATATTTCATTGTGAACATGTGTATACACACACACAAGTTTCCCTGACAAAGTTTCATATTGCACCATAGTCTGTGCGGTGACTGGAGAATGTATCTCACTGTCATTTTACTGTCAACTTATTCTTTGCTAGGTTTGAAAGTATGAACGTAGAAAAGACTAATAGAATAGAACAGGGAAGAATATACACTTTGACCAGCTTGGCTTAAAGCCTTTTGAGCTTAATCCTTTGTAGAATTTGTCACCTTTTGATAAAAAGCAACCTCAGCCATTGTAACAGTGTTGTCTTTCCTTTTTTGCAGTTCTGCAAGGCTTTGTGTTTTTTCTACTCTTGTGGTTTTCTTAAAAGTGCATATGACTTTCCAAACAGATTGACTGGCACAAACGTCACAGATATTGGGGGAAAGGTGTGTTGAGTCTCCTACTCAATTTCTCTCAAAATTAATCCAGATTTTCCTTTTTTAAACTCTATTGATTGACCCACTATAACAGGATATTGTGACTGTGGAAGGAATCTAGCGTGTGCTTCTTACCTCATCCCAATTCCAAAAGTTTGGTATCTGGCTTTCCTTTCCTTTTTGTCTCCCCCTTTCACTAATTTTTTAAGCCGTTACTCATATTTGCAGCAAGCCGGGGTGCTTCACAACCATACTATACAATCCCAATAAAATCAACACAGTAAAATAAAATTAAATACATTGCAATCCACAGTAGACCACCCAGATGCCACCCAGGCTCAGTACTAACTACCTTCAATAATCTCCAAAATTACTTAGAACGTATGAAGTATTTATGACACACGTAACTCAAACTGAATAACTTTTCACCAGAGATTCTATCAAAAGTGGAAGTGTCTAAAAGGATTTCTGTACTATATATTTCCTAAAGAAACACCTGTGCCACCATGAGAAGGTGCAGGAGGAGATGACATCTTCCTTGTTTCTCCTCCTCACCTGTTTTGCGAGGGTAGAAATATTTGGCTCATTAGACAAGCGAGGATAAAGTTGGCATCTACAAATGAGGCTGATATTTACAAGATGCGTCGGTTCTGCCGATTACATTGATTCTTGGTGCTGCTTTCTGGAGAGACTAAAAAACCCGGGTAGAGGAGCCTGCCTTTGTGTTTGCAGTGCTCCTGTCAAATTGTATACAGTTTCGCAGGGGGAACCTTTCACTAACAGTGGTGTGTCAGGATGCAGAGAGACCTTTGTAATACCGTATCAGCAAAAATGAGATTCTATCGATATCTGAATCGATGACACAAAACCGCTGTTTCATCACAGCAGAAGGAACTATTTATTGGTTTTGGACAGCTACTCAACAGGAGTTACCACCAACTGGATCATACTTTGCAGGGCGGTCTGGTTATTGCATCTGTTTTAGACATACGTTATCAGCCTGCAGGAAAGAAAAATGCAGTCCATCCTTCTGAAACAGGAGGCAAGCCAGTTCCTGTTCATTTTCTTGTATGCATTATGTACACAGAAGCTGAGATTGCATGTAAAGAGCAGGTGGTACAGGTTCAGTTCTGAATTTTAATTGTTTCCATTTCTTTCACTGGGAGGATTTTGCCTTTTATGTGCTAATAAGAATAGAAACAATTAAGGAATGTGAAGCTTTCCCATTTTGTCACAATCATTTAAGGACATCTGCTTTGATAGCAAAAAACCAGAAAGGAACAAACAGAAACATTAGACGTAAAAATACTTTATCAATGACAGAGCAGTAGACTTCATTATATTTGACTCCTTTCTTCAAAAACAGAACAAAACACAGTAGCTATTTGTCCCACTTAATATTGTCCCTTTCTTTAATTGAGAATTGTTTTGACAATCTGACATTCAATTTTAAGTGTTCAGTCCAAGAAAACATTTATGTCAATTGTCAATCAGACATTTGATTAATTTTTCTAAGCCAGCAAAAAAGAAAGGAGCTTAAAGCTGCATAAATTAATGTTTGTTAGTATTGTTCTGTGAGATTAGGTAATGCTTTGCACTTGGGTACTGCATTGTTTAAACAGTTGGAAGATGACAATAACATCCCGTTGAAAGTACAAAAACAGGGAAGAGAATAGAATGCATGTTTCAAATTGTGAAGAAGAGTAGCCGTTTTTGGTTTTACAACACTGCTAGCAGAAACGAAGCCATAGCTCATGCCACTGTATCTCTTGGATTTAAAAAAGTACGGGTATTGCTAAAGTACCAGTGCAAAATAGTGATATTATTGTAGCACTTTATTGGACTTGCTTTATATTGAAAAGTTAGTACAAACGAAGAAGGCATCAATCAACATGTTTTGTCATCCTCTTCACATTATCTGTAATGGTGGTGGCTTACATAAGATAAATAAGGCAAGACAGCTCCTGTTCTAGGACTTACAGTCTAAAAGTTAATGGCATAAAATTAAAAATGTAAGAGGAAGACAAGCAACCTCAGGTATTGGTTCTTACAAAATTCTTAGTAGGACCAGAGGAATTAGTTCTGGTAGAGAAGCCCAAGGGCCTTGCTTGTGGTCTCTTACTAATTCCAGTAAGTGTCCCCACTTCCCAATTTTCTCTTCGCTGCGGCCTGATGGAATAGCTTCTGCCAGGTGAAAGTTGAAGGAGGGAGGAGCCAGTGGAGTGTTGCTGTTTCCCACCTCTTCCTCTGCTAGAAGAATGTCACCCTCTGGTAGGTGACATTGTTCAAGGATAAAGCAGATCTGGCTTTCTATGTTGACTGGTTGGTGTTTTGGCTCTTGCTGCAATAGAAATTTCAAACAAATATAACAAAGTAGCTGCACGAGGCCACATCAAATCTTTATTTAACTGGGATAAATATAGAGGAACATTGGATACCCAGCATGCCGCATCACCCTGTTTCCATGGTTATTATCATTTGGAGAATTGTCCTCTCTGGTATGCAGGGTATATGAAAAGTCAGTTTCCCAGAAACCCAAAATGAGGTTTGAACAGTAGTGCTGTTCACCTGAACTCCTGGCACCGCCATCACCATGGCATACCAGGAGGCAAGGAGGAGAGGAGGGGCATTGCCAAAGTAGGTATGGTGCAAATACACCAGCAGGAACACCAAATTGGCTCTGCTGGTGTGTTTGCCCCTTGCCACCATCTCACCCCTCGCCCTCCTGGTGCACTACAGTGATAGAGGTCAGGCAAGCAATGTTGGCCTGCCAATCACTACTGGGTTTTAATGACCGCAGATAGTTGACAAAGTACTATTTATCCATGGCGGCAGGAGTTGTCTCAGAATAACAGCCTTTAGATAAAATCGTTTGATTATGATGATTTGTCAATAATGATAGTGAACATATATAGAACCTGGCCAACCTATGATATAGAGGTCACAGAATTACCCAGAAATTCCTAATGAGGAGGAGTGGAGTTGGTTCAGGTCAATGCCCCCCCCTTTGAAGTATGTCTCTTGTAGTGGGTGCCTACAGCAGTTTCTCAGATTTTCAAATGTGCTAAGAACATTGGAGACCCCGATTTACACTGTGTTTACAACCAATTTTTGCAAAGTTCCAGTATTCCCAGGTAAGGTCTGAGGGCAAATGAGGCCACCACCTTGCTGCAGTTAAGTGAGTTTGAATCTGGCCAGTGCATGGATAAGTGACCATTATTTCTGGGTAATGAGTCCGCATTCTACTCACTTGCTTCACAGCTCTATCTTTGATACTTCACCTTGCCTTTTCAACATGTTAATCTGTTCCCTCATGTTCTCCCAATTTTCATCTTGTTTGCACAGTCCGTAAGTTGTATAAAGCATCTGTTGAGGTGACACAAAGCAGAAACAATAGGAGATTATTATAGGATTCAGCAATCAATCAAAAAGAGGACACTTTTGTATGAAAAGAAGATACGAGATTAACAACTCTGTACGGAAATAAATCTTCCCCCTGACAGGAGGAACTTATCGGCAAAGGAGTCGTTGATAATAATGTGACATAACCTCACCCATCTCTTCAGAATATTGCCCCTTTTTGAACTTGAAGCTATTCAGACTG
This sequence comes from Lacerta agilis, assembly GCF_009819535.1. NCBI lineage: Eukaryota > Metazoa > Chordata > Lepidosauria > Squamata > Lacertidae > Lacerta > Lacerta agilis. The sequence continues at coordinate 14,800,421 of NC_046314.1, forward strand.
TCACTCGCATTCCTACAATTCTTCTAAGGCTCTCAGTTCTCTTAACACAGTGGGCAGCTGATCATCCAATCATGCAGACTCCACCATCTGGAATGGTTTTTCTGCACTTAGCTGGCTCATAAAAATCTTCTTTTGAGAAAAAAGAGGATTATGTGCCAGTCACTAGGGGCTTGCACCAAGGGATGGGAGCCAAAATGTGTCTATTTCCAATGTGGCAAGTGTTACCATATAAATTCCCTGAGTAGCCATCTCCCTTACAGTCACTTTGAGTAGTTACTTGGAGTGGACCAAGTGGCAGTGTTCGGATTCCATTTCAGAAGTAAATTAACAATAGTGTTGATTCACATTCAGTATTGGTGGTAGCTTCTTCCAAGCTGAGTTGCGTTTGGTTGTATTTTGAAAAGCACTCTCTTGTTTTGCTGCTTCTATACATTGCCTGGACAAGCAGCAGTACCAATAGGGTAGCTGCAGAAAAAAATGAAAATAACAATTCAGTTAACAAAAAGTTTCTGGTTTCGCCTATAGTGTTAAGGTCTTTCCATGTTCACTTAAGCTTCAAAATGCCAGGAGATTACAGCTGTTCGGAGCCATGCCCCTAACAGATGTGCTATTTAAGCAGTATTGATATGGTATGGTACCCTATGCTGTAGAGTGTAGATAAATCCACCTTCACCACTACATTGGAGTTGGATGTTTCTTAGGGGTGGAACAATGGATCTAAGTCCTTTCGACCTCAAATGCAGCATGGATCATCCTCAAACCTACCTCTACACAGCCAAGTCTCAATGCAGAATGTGATTCACCCTTAACTTACAGCCAGGACTGTGGCCCTAAAACACTGACAATAAAACAAAGCAACAACAATAATTTATTATTTATACCCCGCCCATCTGGCTGAGTTTCCCCAGCCACTCTGGGCGGCTCCCAATTGAGTGTTAAAAACAATGCAGCATTAAATATTAAAAACTTCCCTAAACCGGGCTGCCTTCAGATGTCTCTTAAAAATAGGATAGCTGCCTATTTCCTTGACATCTGATGGGAGGGCGTTCCACAGGGCGGGCACCACTACTGAGAAGGCTCCCTGAAATGAAAACTGAAAAGCTGTATTCCAGCTACCCAGATCCCTGTACTAGTCTTATTGCAGAGAATGGACAAGGAAGACCAGATTCTTCCACAGCATCCTAAAGGCATTAGTCGAACTGGCTGTAAATCAAGTGACATGCAGAAATGTCAGAGCAGGTTTCGTTGTACTGTAAAACCAACACTGTTTGGTTTGTACTTCACCCTTGCCACCTTCAAGGCATAAACCCTCTTTGCCTGCGCAGTGATAGTGGAAATGGAACTCCAGTCGAACTTTTTTTTTTATGTCTAACACAAATGTCAGATTTTACTTCCATTGCCCTCATTAGACTTCCTGAGATGTAATCGATTCCCTTTCTTCAGTCTTCCCTCACCTTTAGATTCAAAATAACATGGTATGCTGTGCACTCTTTGGCATTATTAATATCTGTAGCATTTGGAGTGGAGTCAATTTGTAAACTACCCTGTCAACCATTTTGTTTTCTTGTGCAGCCATGGAAATGTGGTGTATAACTTAGAATGGGCCCTACCTCCCATGATACTTAAATTCTTTCTGGATCATCCCAGCTAGAAAATGGATGTGTACATTTGGCACAGTACACTCCATGTAAGCAGCAATTTAAGTATTAGTTCATCTTTTTCAAGTTTCCTGGGGTTCCAGGCCTCAAGGTTTGTGCTTCCTTTTGGAAATGAGGCACATCGGGGATCGTAGTGTCTTTATCCATGCATATTTACAACCTGAGCCACAATGGAAAGATTCACAACACCCCCCCCCCCCCAAAGTGTCTTGTTTCTCCTATAGCAGCCGCCTTAAATTCATGCAGAAATCAGCCATGGCTTTTCTATGCCTTTCCACTGCAGTTTCTTCCTCTGGGCTACATCACAGCCAGCTCTGCCCTCAAAACTCCTGCTTCATCCTACTATCTAAAAGAGGGAGCAGGTGGCCCCACCCATTTGTCATCTGGCACAGTGCCCCCTTTCCTTACACTGTTTTATATTTGAATTTTTTTTATTGCACTAGCCAAAAGCCATGGCAACATCCAAAGAAGAAAGGGGAGGACAGCAGTCACTCCATATGCAGTAAAACCATGGTCAAATCCACCAACATTTATTATTACACAGAATAAAAAGTAATTCTCAAATAAAATGGGAAGATTAGATCTCAGAGTCCCCTTTGCAATTGACCGCTAGCCCACCCAGTTCTTTCTTCCCAATCTTCCTAGGTGCCAGGGCATAGAGGTATTTTTTATTTATTGTAAGCTGCTCCGACATATTTTATGAAAGTACAGATTCTAAATAGTTAAATAAATAAGAAATCATTCACCCAGCTCCAAAATTCCTAATGACCTCCCTCTAGGACCACCATCTAGATGTTATACAGGATGAAGACACTACAAAACCTTGTGGTACAAGCATAATTGCCAAGTTTTAGTAATAATACGTACTGAAATAATGTTCTTTATCCATGACCAAAGGCTGCTAGCTGGCATATAAACCCTAAATTCATTTTTATTCCATGTAGAGGAGCATTAAACAAAACAAAGCAAAGCTTGTGTGTATGGCTCATTGTTGTTGTCGTTCAGTCGTGTCTGACTCTTCGTGATCCCATGGACCAGAGCACGCCAGGCACGCCTATCTTTCACTGCCTCCCGCAGTTTGGCCAAACTCATGCTAGTCGCTTCGAGATCCTTCATGGATCACTGCCTTGTCGTGGCGAAAGGGCTTGAATAACTCAGGGAAGCTATGAGCTATGCCATGTAGGGCCACCCGAGATGGACAGGTCATAGTGGAGAGTTTAGACTAAAAATGATCCACCTGGAGGAACCAGCAAGCCACTCCAGTATCCCTGCCAAGAAAACTCCATGCACAAAGACAACAGGCATATAAAAGTTATGACGCTAGAAGATGAGCCCCTCAGGTCGGAAGGTGTCCAACATGCTACTGAGGAAGAGCATAGTACAAGTCTGGAGTTTTCTCAGTGAATCAAATGAATAAAGTACTAGATTCAGAAGCCTGAAGTGCATTTGGCAGGGATTTCAGAGGGAATTTTTGGTAGCTGTGCCCAGACTCCAGAACACTTTTCTTGGGGATGCCAGTTCAGATACTTTTGTGGTGGCTTCCATCACACAAGTACCTTCTTATTTAGACAAGCCTTTGGCCTATCAAGCTGTTTTATCTGCTCCTGCTGCTGTGCGTTGTTTTGTTTTGTTTTTTCAGCCTGGCTGTCTTATTGATCTGTTTTCTTACCTGTTTGTTTTATATACTGTTTACATTTTATAGGATTGCTTTATGTTATATTTTACTGCGTTTGTTGTTAGCCACCTTGGCTCCATTATGTAGGATGTAAATTATTTCTGTAACAGGCACAACAATAATTAGGAGGCTTTTAAACTGTACTGCTTTCCGAGGAGGGTGGGGTGAAGTAAAGAAAATCTGCCTCTTTTCTAATGTATCTTTTATTTCAGATAACAAGGAGGGAGGGAAGGAGGGAATGAGGCGTGATCAGAGTGTTTGATAAGGAGATGAGTAAAGACTGGCTAACAACATAAATGTCACAGAATAGATCAGAGATAGAAACTTTGGAGTACCACGGAGCCATCTATTCCGTTAGCAGTCTGGTACTGAGCCCACTGTTCAGACAGTATATGAAGTTTGACTAGGCACTAGGCATTCACCAGATCTTCTGAGGAGAGCCTCTCTGGATTCAAAATAGCCATGGTATCTGTACCCTTCAAAAATGCAGGGTACAGGTCTGTAGTCTCGCAGGCTCTGTCCACAAGTTCCCACGAATGTGTGGCAGATGGGGCAATCTCAGTGGGCACAAATCCAACCCTCTTCCCCTTTAGTCCTTGTGCAGGTTCATTACATTTTTATTTATTTTCAGTTTTTTCTGATTTTGAAATTTACAAACAATTATCAAACAACCAACATAGAAAGAGAATTCCGAAGAATCTCCTGGACTTCCCTTCCTCCGCTTTGTGGGTTGTGCAGCCTCATTCCAACCTTTCCTACACTGAATGAGCAGGTTGTTTGCTGTGCAAGGCTTCCAAACATACACCATCTTTGTACTGTTCATGGAGCCTTATTTGCCCCTATGGGTTCCCATTGTTGCGCCCGGTGAGAAAACATGGAAGCAGAAAACACCTGAGGCTTCTGGCTTCAGAGAGAGAAAGATTTATTATTCTGCATGCAGAGGTACTTCGGTGTTTCAATAGCCAAGCAAGTACAAAACTAGTCAAATTTCAGACAGTTCTTATAGACAGTTCCCTGGCTCTCTTCCCACCCCAGAAAACTTCCTCTTGTCCATATAAGGAACATTTCCTGTTATACATATAAGGCAAAATGACATTTAGCCAGAGTTGGTTCATGCGCACTCCAACAAGGCCACCCTATCTCTGACCTAGGCAGCAGTTCCTCTCTGCAAGGACAGTTCTACTGTTATCTCCAGACACTTAGTCATCATTTGCCAGTGCAATGCAGATCAGAGTTCACAGCTTTACAGAGCAGTTTCATACAGAAAAGCTTAAAAAGTTCTTTTATACTCAATACAGTCACTGGACTAACAATACATTCAGGTAAATATATACGGGTTAGCTAATTAACTCCTTCCATTCAGACATGATGGTTTGGATCCAGAATGTAACTTATGCTCATGGAAACTCTGTGAGCTCCAGCTGAAGGAAGAAAGGGGGGTCAATTCTCACTGCTTCCTGTGCTGCTTTCCACACCATTCCAGAGGGTCCCCCAATCCGCAAGGGCAGCTTTTTAGGGGATGCAGGGATGGGGGGGGGCAACAGGATGTAGGGATGAGTGAAAATGACCTCCCTTGCTCCCACAGGAATTCTGAATCCACCCCAGTCATCCCTTTTGAAATGATCTGAGTCTTTGGGGTTTGATGTACCAACAGCTTTTAAATAACAAAGTGTAAAAAAGTAAAAATATTGTTTCTTCCTGCTTCAGACTAAGCTACTGATTTAACCTGGAAGGGGACGATGACAGAATAACATGAAAATAAATAAACATAGAGGATATGTGTTTAAAAGTCTAAAAAGAGCATGTTTGCTTGAAATGGATTTATCTGCTTCTGGGAGGCAGTTAGCAGCTTCCCCAGCATAAAATAGTAATTCATTTATCACACATCAGAACTTGCATATGAGATGAAGACATGGATATCTCAAAACTCACACACAGCATAAGCATACATTTTAATTTCAGTGAGGTTCTTATTTGTTTTTAGACTCAGAAGGTAGTTTTTTAAATAAAAAAATTAAAATAATTTAATTTTTAAAATGAAAGATGTATTATTGATCCATTTGTAGTTAATGGGTCACGGAGTTCAATAGTGTCATGAATGTGGGTACAATGCATCCTTGATGCACCTTTAGGGTGGGCTGCCTGTGAGGAGGGAACACTTCCAGGAGTGATCTAAAGCCAGGATTGGTTTGCTCATAAAGTATGCATGGAAATATTCCTTCCTTAGACGTAAGGCAACATCTAATTGGAGTTGTTTAATAAAAATCATAGAATCATAGAGTTGGAAGAGACCACAAGGGCCATCCAGTCCAACCCCCTGCCAAGCAGGAAACACCATCAAAGCATTCCTGACAGATGGCTGTCAAGCCTCTGCTTAAAGACCTCCAAAGAAGGAGACTCCACCACACTCCTTGGTAGCAAATTCCACTGCCGAACAGCTCTCACTGTCAGGAAGTTCTTGCTAATGTTTAGGTGGAATCTTCCTTCTTGTAGTTTGAATCCATGGCCCCGTGTCCGCTTCTCTGGAGCAACAGAAAACAACCTTTCACCCTCCTCTATAATCTATATGACATCCTTTTATATATTTGAACATGGCTATCGTATCACCCCTTAACCTTCTCTTCTCCAGGCTAAACATACCCAGCTCCCTCAGCCGTTCCTCATAAGGCATCGTTTCCAGGCCTTTGACCATTTGTGGCCTGCATTTTCATACCAGGGTATTGTTGGATATGAAAAATGGCATGCACTGTGTAGCAGGCACCAAAAATTTCAGGTTTATTCAAAGAACACATAACACAACATGAATGCTGCCTGGAATATTTATCTGTGATTCTTGCATTGTAAGGGGTTGAACTAGATGACCCTCTTGGGGTATCTTCCAACGCCACAATTCTGTGAATCTGTTTTGCCTCAAGTGGCAAAATGTATTGGGCTGGCCCTGCATTCCAGAATACTCTGATGCAGTATTGGTGAATTAGTGATTCCAGGATAAGGTTGCCAGATTCAACCCTGGACAGGTCTCCTAAAACTTTCAAAGAGGAAAGTGTTCAGCAGCTATGGCTTTTCCAACTGAATTCTGTACAGAGCTTCTCTCTGACATTTTAACGACAAAGGGGTCCAGTCCAAAATGGGGCCGGGTGGCCTCAATTCAGAATTCACGAATCACCCATGCACACTGAATCATGAGATATATTATTGCTCTTGGGTAAAAAATTCCCTCCAAACACCTTTAAGGCTCTGTCAGCTTTGAAAGGCTTTGGAAACAACAAAGTGATATAGCTGCTGCAGTGAAATAACAAAAGGGGAAAATACAACCGGAATTTATTATTATAAAAATGAGGTTATTGAACATATTACCACAGCTTAGGGCACTGTTTACTGCCCCTCAGAACTAAGGGGCTGCTCATTCATTCAGAATAATGTACTCCTTCATGAGGATAACACATTTTCATAGCCTGGCAAAAAACAATGGTTCAAATCTGATTTGTGGTACTCCGGGTTAGCAAACTTTTGCCTTCCCTGTAATTTTTCTCTAGTGGATTGTATAATAGTGAAAACACAGATGCGCTTTGCCAAGCCTTTAGAGCTCACAGCGCCTAAGCTGTACACCATATTGAATAAACACCTGGGGCATTCATTTAAAACCTTAATTCAGGCTGTTCACCTGCATTGCCAAATGAAACAGAAGCTTCTCTCAGGCTGTGCGGTATTCATTTAAGCAGAGCTCCATCTGCAGGACTTCAAGGGCTGCAAATGAAAGGACGGATAAGGCAGAGGAATGAAGCTTCTTCAGAGCTTGCACGCATTACCTATGATTTCTAATTAACTAAGGTTTCATGAGCAACACTGACCTAAATTGCTTTCTTACGGGCTAGGCTGTTTTTTTTCTTTGTTTTTTGTTTTTGTTTTTAAATGAGCTGCTGTTGTTTTCCTGAGCTTTCCGAGCTGCTTCTGCTTACTCCCTCGGACGGTTGGGTTTTTTTTTGGAGCGGTAATGGCCTCATTGACCCAATAATTGAAGGATCCTTTACCTTTTCCCTCCATCTAGCAGCCCCCCTCTCCTCCCCACTTCTTATTCCCCTCTCATTGTTCTCGAAGCATTGCCACTAAGCAGATGGCCTGAGATTTTTGCATCCTTTCAAAGGGGTTCGTGTTTTTCCCATCTCATCAAGCATGTCTCAGTCATGTCTGGGTAAATATCTTAAGGCTTCTCATCAGTCCCCCTTATGGTAGATCTTTAAAGGCCTGAGCAATTTTTAATAAAGGAACTTGGAAAGTAAAACTTGGAAAGTTAGACACTGTAGCAGCGTCTTGGAAAGTTAGGCACTTTAGCAGCAGAGGCAACTTTGCTCCCATTCATAATATTTACAAAGCTGCCTCCTTGGCTTAGTAATTCAAATTCAAATTCAAATTTATTGCGGCTATAAGCCCATAAAAACATAAAATAATATTTGGTGGGTGCTCAAGTTATGTCAAGGGTTACACTTTGAGTTTATAGTTCATTTGCGTAAAAAAAACGAGCAAACTCAAAATTATTTCGGTGCTGAAGGCCCTGTTTGGTCATCCTTCAGAAAGATAACACCGCAAACACAATTACCGGTAGCTTCTGTGGAATTTGATCATCCATGGGATTTTCTCCCTTCTACTACCTCCTGTGTCTCTTCTCCTTTGTGTTTTATAAAACTGGTTTGGGAGCTTTATTTACAGATCACAGAATTGCGATGAAAGCTCAATTAATTAACAGGAAAAGAAATTTGCGTCCTGCTTTGGATCTGACAGTGAACTGATAGTGAACTGTTTTTTGTTTGATTGTTTTGCTTTCCTTACTACACAGCCATATAAGTACTTTTATTCTTAATAAATAAAAATGATCTATGTAACTGGGGGATGGGGAGGGTGCATTTACAAATGCTCTGCTCCTAATAATATGCTGCAGAAGGCAACTCGCTGTGTGAAGCACAGATTTTATGTGGGATGTCAGCTACATTGCAGATGCCCTTGAGGACATTTTCCACATAACTGAATTATGTAGTTTTCTATTTTCCACATGCAGGCAAGTGAGATAACCCAAGTGTCAGGTGGTATATATTAATACAATTAAGTACCTGCTAATTTAGCCACAGTGGAGATAAATATTTGGATATAATTAAAACCATTAGATGTAAATATAAAATCATCCTTTGGGTTATGGAAGGAAAACAGCCAATAAAATGCACTGTTTAACTCAGGGACAGTAGCCTCTTCAGGAGCAAACTCTGCACTGGAAGCAAATTATAATGTGTTAGCCATTCTGAGTACCAGTATTTTATTTGAGCACACAATAAACTTGATTTATATAATCAGACCACAGATATTGGACAAAAAGAATAAAGAGGAGCATCTTAAACATCTAAAAAACATATGAAGAAGTGTGCATGCACACGAAAGCTCATACCAAGAACAAACTTAGTTGGTCTCTAAGGTGCTACTGGAAGGATTTTTTTTTATTTTTTATTTTGTTTTGACTATGGCAGACTAACACAGCTACCTACCTGTATCTAAAAACAAGTTGGTTCCCCAGTGTAATGCCCTCCCATTTGATCAGATGTCCACACACTCACATATATGCAAAGTCTGTTTTCAATAAGTGTCTATGTGTTCTACTTTATTGGTCTATTTGACAGCGTTGTCTATTGATGTTCAAGTCCAATTGAAAAACAAAGAACCATAAGATGGGAGACCAGATGCACAGGTCACCTGGTCACAGTCTTCCCCACTATGATGATGTACTATATTTTTATTTAAAGTAGATATTTCTAAACTTCTCTGTAAAGGTAAAGGGACCCCTGACCATTAAGTCCAGTCGTGGACGACTCTGGGGTTGTGGCACTCATCTTGCTTTACTGGCCGAGGGAGCCGGTGTACAGCTTCCTGGTCATGTGGCCAGCAGGACTAAGCTGCTTCTGGCAAACCAGAGCAGTGCACAGAAATGCCGTTTACCTTCCCACCAGAGTGGCACCTATTTATCTACTTGCACTTCATGCTTTCGAACTGCTAGGTTGGTGGGAGTAGGGACCAAGCAATGGGAGCTCACCCCGTCGTGGGGATTCAAACCGCTGACCTTCTGATCAGCAAGCCTAGGCTCTGTGGTTTAGACCACAGCGCCACCGGCATCCCTGTATACACCCACTTCTCTGTATACCTGCTAATTAGCATATGCACATTTTATGCAATTTTGTGCCCTCGTTTTTCCTCTTTTTTGTTATGTGTTTCCTGTTTGTTAGTCATCTCTCTCTGTGTGTGTCTAAGTGCCCACCATAGTTTTCAGACATTGCAGTAGATGTACAAAAGCAAGAATTGCAACTTTTGCAAATGGTTTTCATTCATCACTTGTTAAAATGTCCATAGTATTCTTGCTCTTTTTACAAACCTTTTGTTTCTTCACAGCACATTTGTGCCAATGTCAATGGGGTTGCTTTAGAGTCACTGATGTGTGGGACTGTGTGATTTATTTTGATTATTTCATTGAGCAATTATAGACAGAGAATTTGAATACAAAATGCCACATTTTTTACATCATTGAGGAAAGATATTTCACCTTTCCAATATTTTTCAATGGGCGCACTCTCTGAATCGGTGTAATTTAACATGTTTGGGGTTGCAAAACACCATACATTCTGGATTAAGCTATTGATTGAATTGAATTGAAGTTTGGAGTGTTAAAGCCAGGAAATACTCGTGTGTATTTAGGTAAGACCCAAGTGTGCATTTGAGCCATGGGCGAAGCATGCCTGGAACTTCTGGAATCTCACACTGTGGAGCTTGGGGTGGTGTGTAACAATATGATGAACCAGCCTGCTTAGCATTTGACTTGTCACAGATTCAGTTTTACTTATTTCCATCTTCATACACTTTTTTATCTTTTCTGCACAGATGGGTGGGTGGCAAAGGATTAGAGTTTGTTCTCTAAACTATTTGCCATTGATATGCTCCTGCTGACAATTATAGCAAATTTCTTTTTTCATGGTTCCCTCTTTTGTGTTCTATTTAAAGGATCAGTGAGAGAGAGAGAGAGAGAGCAGCCTTGACAATCCAGACTTTTTTTTAATGCTTCTGTTTGCTAAATTGCACCAAACTTGGCTGTCCATTGAAAATTAGCATTTGACTGTTTCTACAGTACTTTAGATATGCAATTGTTGCTATAGAAATGTAAACGTTCATAATTCCACTGATCAAACAGCGTGACAGCATTGTTTGGCAGTGGTTTCTGCCTCTTTCCACGTTTCCATCCCAGGAGTGATGAAAATCACAGCCCTCCTTTATGGTGCTTTTTGGTTTCCATGCAGATACCTAACTGCTCATTGCTCAGGGTTGCAGCCAAATTGTATAAAAAGAGTGGTAATGATGATGATGATGATGATGATGATGATAAATTAAAGACCTTTTTCACAGCTATGTTTTGTGGCTTTTACCCTAGCAGAAATTAGTTTTACCCTGAAGTAGTTTCTATCTGTCTTACACAACACAAGGAGCATGTTGCAGTTGGCCCCAATAGATTTTTGTTTGCTTCTGGCAAATTATCTCTAGTCTCTGCATAGAGTAAAGGCTTGTCATTAACTCACATGACAGTTAACTCAGTAAGGGGATTAAAAAGTAATGTTTGCAACCTGCCTGAAGTAAAATGGGGCAAATAGCAGGTACCACAAAATGAAATTAGTACAAACAGAAATGTGTGGTTGAAATACCTTGGTCCGTTTCCTGACACACACAAAGCAATAACCTTTTTATAGGGACACTTGGAGGGTCTGTCATTACATCCATGGTGTTTTGACCATATTCAATTTTGGCTTTATGCACTATCCGTGTGGAACATAACCCCCACCGCACATAAGTTGTTGGTCTACTGTACTGATTTTAACTAATCAGTCAATTATTTGGCTACCGTTTGCTAATAAATATGTTCCAGCATTATGTAAGGAAGACTTAGTTGACAGAGTGAATCCTTGAGAAAGTTTAAATAATAGCATACATGCTCAAAAGGATCAGAAAAATGATTTCTGTGTGCCCAAACACCTTACTATTTCTATGTGAAGGGGCTTTGCATTGTTTGTTTGTGTGCTTATTTGTGTGTGGCTCACCATCAGTGCATGTCACATTATGGAGTCACAACAAGGAAGCTTACAACTCAAAATCTAAACACTTACAACCAAAAATACCTTTATATGAATGCTGTTACAGAGAGCCCAGAAGCCCCTGTGCTTATTACCAGCCTCTGAAAGACAGATTTGAAGGAAGAAGAATATTCCTTAGACCTGATATGAAAATCATTTCTGTAATGTGCTCTGGAGGGATGGCCTTTGCTAGCAAACTGCGCTACATCATCAGAAAATTTCTGCACATGATCAAAGAAGCAGAGCTCTGAGGATTGTGCTTTGATTATGAACGGCACAAAGTGATCTTAGATGAACTCACTCGGGGGAATGTAATACTGTGTACAGGAAGAGATCTATATCACCTGAAGTCTTTATCATTTCTTTACATTATCTGTAAAATTCTTTCATGTTTTGGCTGGGGAAGGAGACTCATTAGTCACAGGCAGAAAACATTAGGTTAACCAGCAATAACGTGAACTCAACCCTATCTGTTTACTCAAACTGAAAGCTCTTCCAGTGAGGAAGATCCCACCCCACAAGAATATTAGGTGAAATTATTCGTTTACTTTTCAGTCATCCGTATTTTCCATTGTCCTGTAAAGAGTTGACATTGCTGCCTTGAATAGATTTGTGGATGCAGAAGCTATTGAGCTAATGGAGTAAATCTCAGCACTTTATTGGAAAGAGCCCTGTGAAAATATCAGCAGTCAAATTTAATGGTTTATCTAAGCCCTTTGAGATTTCCAGTGTGTGAACTTCTGACCTCTCATCACTCCATTTCCTACGATCCTTATGTAGTACACGCTTAAGCATTAACAATAATGCTTGTAATAGGATTGCCCAAAAAGGAAACCCACTCATATCTTTATGGCTTGTTTCTAAATTCCAAATTCTTCTTTAGGGAGAAGGGTGTGGTATCAGGTGCTGGGATGTAGAGTTGCCACAGGCTATTGAAAGCTGCTTTGTACCAGGTCTGACTTTTGCCTACTGTTTTATATTCTGACTGGCTGCAGCTGTTTATGGTCTCAGACAATTGTCTTGCTTATCCTTGCTTGCCTGGAGTTGCTCTGGGTTGAACATGGGACCTTCTGCATGCAAAGCTTTTGTTCTGCAACTGAGCTACGGTCCCTCTTCATATTTGATTTGTGCCAGTTATGACCTGCCTACAAAGAGCATTGCATGTGTTGGGACAGAGCCAAACTCCCAACATTGCCATCACTGCCGATACGGTAGGAATCGGACATGGTATCAATGAAGTCTGAGCTGCATTGGCGCATCGGTGGGACTGCTGCCACCAATCAATGTTCTAGCCAGTGTGCCTGCATGACCCCAACCTTGCCATCACCATGCCCTGGCCCAGTCCTTCCCAAGAAAGCAGCCCTAGCTGCTATCAGGAGGACAGTTCCATAGCTTTGTCCATGGAACACATGACACTACTACTGCTTAGCAAAACTCAGATGATTCAGTTACAGGAGGGTGGCCGTGTTGGTCTGCCATAGTCAAAACAAAATAAAAATTTCTTTCCAGTAGCACCTTAGAGACCAACAAAGTTTGTTCTTGGTATGAGCTTTCGTATCTGAAGAAGTGTGCATGCACACGAAAGCTCATACCAAGAACAAACTTAGTTGGTCTCTAAGGTGCTACTGGAAAGAAATTTTTATTTTGTTCAGATGATTCAGTTACGGTATCGGATACAACCTTAATGACAGAGTACAAGCCTCCTTTGCCAAATCACAAGCACAGTGATATTATTAGATTTAACCTACATTCAATGCCACATGGTTAAGAGTGGCCAAATTAGCTTAAGTTCTTGAATTCTTTCAGTGGTGCCCCGCTAGACGAAAATAATTCGTCCCGCGAAAATTTTCGTCTAGCGGGGTTTTCGTCTTGCGGAGCGGCAATGGGAGCCGCGCTCCGCAAAACGGAAAAAAAAAAAAGACGAATTTTTTTCGTCTTGCGAGGCAGCCCCATAGACTTTTTCGTCTAGCGGGGCAGCCTCCCGCTAGACGAATGCTTTCGTCTAGCGAGTTTTTCGTCTAGCGAAGCATTCGTCTAGCGGGGTACCACTGTATGCTATCAGTTTTGTTTTGTTTTTGTACAATGCAACTTTATGAAATTTTATGTAGCTCACACTAAATTCAGTGGGACCTGTACAGAAAAAAATATCTTGAGAAACTTGGAACTCTCAGAGTTGTGTTGTTGTTTTTAACAGTGCCGTAGACTTGCACCCTCAGCTGGTTACTATATTAAAAAACAGTGGCAATAATGCGCCACTACTCTAAGTATACATTGCTATTTCCTTTGAGCCCTCTAGACATTTAGAGGTGTATCACTTCCCCATACAAATCCAATATCCAGTTACCAGTAGCATACAGAGCAGTAAAGCTTAAGTAGGCACAGCGGGTTTAAATACAGAGGAAGATTATTGCAATAGATAAAAAATGTTCTATTGTTAAGAAGTCAGACCACTTTATCCGGATTAACTTTCAGTTTGTTTGCTCATATGTAGACCCTCACTGCTCCCAGAGAACAGTTCAGGGTTTCAACTCCCTTCCTGGGATCTCATGAAAATGGGAAAGAGAGCTGCCTGTCCGGAGCATACGGACAATCTCTCAGTCCAAATCTCCTGTCGACTTCACCTATCAGTTCATGCAGCTGTTGAAAAACATGAGTGACAAGAGGGAACCACAGGGAAATGCCAAAGTGGTTGAGCAACAGTCCCATAATGCTAAATAAATAAATATTTATACCCCGCCCATCTGGCTGGGTTTCCCCAGCCACTCTGGGCAGCTTCCAACAAAAGATTAAAATACAATAGTCCTTCAGATATTAAAAGCTTCCCAAAACAGGGCTGCCTTCAGATGTCTTCTAAAAACCAGATAGTTGTTTATTTCCTTGACATCTGATGGGAGGGCATTCCACAGGGTGGGCGCCACTACCAAGAAGGCCCTCTGCCTGGTTCCCTGTAATCTCGCTTCTTGCAATGAGGGAACTGCCAGAAGGCGCTCGGCGCTGGACCTCAGTGTCCAGGCAGAATGATGGGGGTGGAGACACTCCTTCAGGTATACTGGTCCAAGGTCGTTTAGGGCTTAAAAGGTCAGCACCAACACTCTGAATTGTGCTCGGAAACGTAGTGAGAGCCAATGTAGGTCTTTCAAGATGGTTGTTATGTGGTCTTGGCGGCCGCTCCCAGTCACCAGTCTAGCTGCCGCTTTCTGGATTAGTTATAGTTTCTGGGTCACCTTCAAAGGTAGCCTCATGTAGAGCACATTGCAGTAGTCCAAGCGGAAGATAACTAGAGCATGCACCACTCTGGTGAGAGAGTCTGCGGGCAGGTAGGATCTCAGCCGGCATACCAGATGGAGCTGGTAGACAGCTGCCCTGGACACAGAATTGACCTGTGCCTCCATGGACAGCTGAGAGTCCAAAATGACTCCCAGGCTGAGCACCTGGTCCTTCAGGGGCACAGTTACCCCATTCAGGACCAGGGAGTCCTCCACACCTGCCCCCCAAAACAGTACTTCTGTCTTGTCAGGATTCAACCTCAATCTGTTAGCCGCCACCATCCATCGTCCAACCATGTTCTGAAACAGTCCTAAACATGTTTACTCAAAATTAAGTTCCACTGAGTTCAATGAATTTTACTAGTAATTGTCCTCAGAATTGTATGGTATAATGAAGGTAGTTAAACATACATGGAATGTGATCCAAAAACAGCCATTTGATTCCAGCCACTGATATCACTTTGTGGCTGAATCCTTCATAGCCCCTCGCCCTTTTTTTTCTTTTACTGTGTCCTAGGGGAAGGTCTGCCAAGGCTTTGACCCATTTTGCATTCTTGTGCAAGGCTGTGAAATAAAAAGAAGCTAAGACAACAATGGAAAGCCTGTTGGTCATGATAGTCCTGCCCCCTGACCTTGGCCACAGAAAACAACAAAGAAATTTTAAAGGATCATTGCGGACTTTGCTATACCAATCCTCAATTAAAATGTGGCTGTGGAAGGAAATAACAATTTACCCCGATATTCTGGCAAAAAAAGTTGTGGCTTCTGGTAATGTTCCAAAACAGCTTCTTTCTCTGTTCCTAAGGCTTGTAAGGAAATGAAAATTACGACCATACTGCTTGTTTGAATTATGAAAAGTGGTCTATATACAATGCCTTCCTTCTTTCAAACTTTATGTAGCTTGAGGTCTCTTAATATGCCTTAAAAGTAAATTTTATGCCCATGTAATGGGATAAAGGGCTTCAATTTCTGCCAGCTACTGAAGTTATTCATGTAGTTCAAATTTTGAAAGCTCGTCCCTTTGATCAGCCAGGTCAAACTCTTCTAACAACTTATGGCAAAAATTGTTACAGAAGGAATAATAGCTTATTCGCATGACATGCCCCAGGGAATGATTCCTTGTGATGTTTTTAATAGCATATAGTAACCTTGGCAGAGATTCCAGAAGTTGGCCATGAGTGACAGCAATCACAGCACAAGGACTTATTGATGAGTGACTGCCTTGTGCTTACCCTCTTGAAACGTGCTATCAGTCCACTAGCACAGAATCCAACCATTAGGGTGGCCTAGTCCAGGGGCAGGCAACCTAAGGCCGGCAACCTAAGGCCCAATCGCCTTCTGAATCCGGACCGTGGATGGTCCAGGAATCAGCGTGTTTTTACATGAGTAGAATGTGTCCTTTTATTTAAAATGCATCTCTGGGTTATTTGTGGGGCCTGCCTGGTGTTTTTACATGAGTAGAAGGTGTGCTTTTATTTAAAATGCATCTCTGGGTTATTTGTGCGGCCTAGGAACTAGTTCATTTCCCCCAAAAAATATAGTCCAGCCCACCACATGGTCTGAGAGATGGTAGACCGGCCCACGGCTGAAAAAGGTTGCTGACCCCTGGCCTAGCCCAACACAAACTGCTATATTGCTTCTTTACACACACATTTAGCACTGACAGTACAGTGGCAATGGACAACACCAAGTGATGAGTGGTAGCAAGACTCCTCCACCACAAATCTGGAAGGAAAGTATCAACAGTCCTGTGTTGGTGCTGAAGCGTGAGTGCCACCTTTTACCTTTTACCAAGAGAAAGGCCATAGCTCAAAGGCAGAGCATCTCTTTTCCATACAGAAGGTCCCAAGTTCAGTTATTGGCGTCTCCAGGTAGGGCTGGTATAGACTCTGTCTGCAACCCTGGAGAGAGAGCTGCTGCTGGTCAATGTAGACAATGTTAGGAGGGGTCACCTGACCCCCCCATCACCTGCACTAATGCTAGTTGCCAGGAGTTAGAGGGTAAGGATAGAGGTGGAGGTGAGTTCAGCATGGTGCAAATGCATCAGCGGAGCCAATATATATGTGTGTGTGTGTGTGTGTGTGTGTGTGAGAGAGAGAGAGAGAGAGAGAGAGAGAGAGAGAGAGAGTTGTTGTAGGAACAGGCCAGTTATTAATAATAATTTCCATACTGCCATGTCCTTACAACATCTGACTGATGAAAGGAGGTACAGCTGTTATATGATTTCATAGCATGGTAAGTGGATGGCCCTAAACAGATATTATTCTTCCTTTGGGACATGAGACCATTGCCTTTCTAAAGACTTTTTCAATTACTTACTTCAAATTGTGCATTTCCTCCAAGAAAGTGCCTTTCCTCAACCCAAGAAAAGCTGTCTGACACTCAGATTGATGCCACAAATATGTAATGCTTTATTTTTATTGTAACACAGGATATCGTCACTAAAATACTACCATATTCTAGTGAAAACGGTATTGAGCCAGTTGGTAAGGAAGCTCCAGTGACAAATACACATGCAGCATGCAGCAGCCAACTTGTACTGCATATGTGTACTGATGCTTTCAATCCTGACTGACCAATAATAATGGCATAAAGGGATGTTTTAAAAAGCACCCCAGCAGCCTTGAGTGAACATGAATACAGTGGTACCTTGGTTGTCGAACGGCTTGGCTCCCGAACAAATCGGCTCCCAAACACCGCAAAGTGAGTATTCCGATTTGCGAAAGTTTTTTGGAAGCTGAATGTCTTACATGGCTTCCGATTGAGTGCAGGAAGCTCCTGCAGCCAATCGGAAGCCACGCCTTGGTTTTTTAATGTACTCCCAGAACGGATTAAGTTCAACAACCAAGGTACCACTGTAGTTGCACCTGGGTAGAGAAAACAAAAGCTGACAAATGGGAAGATTAGGTTTCACACAACACATATGACAGAGACACTGCACATACTTTTGTGAATCAAGAAAATCTTTAATAAAAAACACAATAAAAAATAAAAATAAATGGAACAGGACGAGCAGTGTCAGATAGTTAGTACTCTTCACAGACTAATACTGATATCAGGGAAGAAACCTTACCCTGTGGTTTGTTTGGAAGTTTTGCTTTAATCATCGACCACAGGAGCAGAGCAACAGTTGGACCCATGATAATGCTAAGCATAGAAAGGATGCTCTAATAAAAGCTTATATGCTTCCTAACTCCCTTAAAGCAGAGGTTTGCTAAGTAGATACTACCCTATTGGGGACCGAAGAGGAAACTAGATGCGTCATACACACGTATCTGTGAAAACAAAGAAGGCAGGAGATTTCCAGAAATAGGTGGCTCCTTGCCGTATGTGCGGGAGTTTCTCAATGAAAGGAAGCACTGCTTCCTTTACTTATTAGTTAGGAGCTTCAGGGAATGTTTAAAATGTTGCTTGGAACAGAAAAGTGCCACTTTCCATTGGAATTTAGAGGAATGTCAGAATCCCCCCCCCCCATTGCTCTTCCTATTCCCTAAGATTATAAAATATGGGATTATGTAGAAGTATGAGGCCAGCGATTGCACTTTGTTGTGTTTTGCAAAACTACATCTATTTAACAAACCATTCCTTTTATATGTCAGTAGACTACTGTATTATCCGCAGAGCTGGGGAGGTGTTTTACCTAAGAATGTAGGTAAATTCATATGTCATCTTAGTCACAAATGTACCCCACTTACTGAATACAATTAGATTACTATTTACAATGGTCAGAATGTGATATATGGGGATGAACGCTGGTGACTGATCCAGAATTCGGCATTTTAATAAACCACAGCTTGTCATTTCATCAGAACCTAACAAACTGTGGCTAAACTATGGTCAGTAATGCAGTGGTGATGCCATCACTGCACTTGCCTTAAGAACCAGATAAAGCCAACCACAAATGGCCCCCCTGATCTGATTCTCCCTCTCTTGGGCACACAGACCCCCCCCCAATACTTTGTGCCTCCTCCATTCATAGTGACAGAATATAGAGAGGATCATAATGGCTATGTCTAAAATATATTTTGTTTTATTTGGCTGCAGTGCATAAATGTGTTTGCTTCCCTTCGGTGGAATTAGTTAATATAAAGCAGAATTAATATAAGCTTGGTTGAGACAGAAATGAGATCTCATATAAATAAGTAGAGATTATTTCCGTTTTAAATGAATTTAAATGAATTGTTGTAAGTAGTAGCAAGGAGAGGGATATGAGAAATGGCCCTTGCCAAGTTCTTTTTATTCAGCACCATTAATCCCTGCTTTCTCGGCATTAAAATGTTATATCCAGCAAGGGCTACGTGAACCTTGCACAGTTAGAAGCTTAAAACAGAGTGATGACACTGTACCTGACTAGCCATTATGGATTGAATTAGCCTTTTATAGAAATGGGGTCTCAAAATTGTCTCTGGTAATACAAACTTTAAATAGGAAGGAGTTTATATAATGGTTCCTGAGGGTTACTTGTGATTATCTGAAGGTAGGATTTTCCCCTCCTCATGCTGCCTTCTGCCTTCCAATATTTTAACAAAATTCAGTACACCCGAAAGGTCACCTAGTTATTTATAGCCTAGCTTAAGCCTACCACGCTCTCTGGAAACATATTACTTCTCCCAACATCAGATTTACTGATTTGGGCTGCAAACCTATACCCAGCTGAATATACTCCAGAAAGCACTCTATAATTTTCCAATTGCCATCCTAAGACTGCATTGGCGAGCCATAAGCAGTAACTGTGACTGTGACGAAGAGAGATTTTCACTGTGTGGGTGCGTGCCCTCTGCTGCTGTCTCCAATATGACTAGTGAAGACTTAATTGGAAGAAGATCAGGCATTTGTTGAGAAATGAATTGCAAAGAAATGTGCTTTGCACCAACCCTCGAAATTTGCAACTGTCCACAATAAACTGATCATTCTGCTTGACTATCATTGAGCTCCTGTTCTACAGCATATTATATTGATTGAAATGGGATGAAGGATGGCACTTTGTGTTGAATGGGGTAGCTGTGCCCCTGAAGGACCAGGTGCGCAGCCTGGGAGTCATTTTGGACTCTCAGCTGTACATGGAAGTTCAGGTCAATTCTGTGTCCAGGGCAGCTGCCTACCAGCTCCATCTGGTACGCAGGCTGAGACCCTACCTGCCTGCAGACTGTCTCGCCAAAGTGGTGCATGCTCTGATTATCTCCTGCTTGGACTACTGCAATGTGCTGTACATGGGGCTACCTTTGAAGGTGACCCGGAAACTGCAACTAATCCGGAATGCAGCAGCTAGACTGGTGACTGGGGGTGGCTGCCGAGACCACATAACACTGGCCCTGAAAGACCTACATTGACTCCCAGTACGTTTCCGGGCAAAATTCAAAGTGTCGGTGCTGACCTTTAAAGCCCTAACCGGCCTCCACCCAGTATACCTGAAGGAGCGTCTCCACCCCCATTGTTCTGACTGGACACTGAGGTCCAGCTCCGAGGGCCTTCTGGTGGTTCCCTCACTGCGAGAAGTGAGGTTGCAGGTAACCAGGGACAGGGCCTTCTTGGTAGTGGCGCCCACCCTGTGGAACGCCCTCCCATCAGATGTCAAGGAAATAAACAACTATCTGGCTTTTAGAAGACATCTGAAGGCAGCCCTGTTTAGGGAAGTTTTTAATGTTTGATGTTTTATTCCAAACAAAATAAAATAGTGCTACTGGAAGGAACTTTTAATTTTATTTTGTTTTGACTCTGTCAGACCAACATGGCTACCTACCTGTAACTGATGTTTTATTGTGTTTTTAGTATTCTGTTGGGAGTCCCTGGAGTGGCAACCCATTTACACACATTCAATATGTGAACAACTATGCATCACATCAAGCCTAGAAGTGACCTGAAAACATCACAAAAAGGGGGCATGGTGGGGTGTTTGGAATATTAGGAATAAGAATAAAGCACAAGTGCAGAGAGAAAGAACTGAGTGTTGACAAGTGTTATGAAAAGAACCAATAGAATCTGAAACGATATAGTGGGTATTCTATATTGGTAACCCCTCCATCTCATACAGAAGAACAAATATTGACTGCAGCTTACATTTAGTGAGGAGGGAGCTTAACTATGAGCCTGGGTTTAGGCAACACATTTAAGCCAAACCTTTGATTAGCACAGTGCGGTGCAGGAGTGGGGGGGGGGGGAGAGACTAGGAAGGAGCAAAGCAGCAGTCCCAGTAAACAGGGCCATTGTGTTTTTTGTCCCCATTTCTGAAATCCAGAGGTCTGAGAATTCTGGATAAGAGCGGGAAAGTGGGTTTACTATTTGAACTAACTGTGTTTGGCTTCCATGTACTTCAGCACCTTGCCTAAATTGCGTCCTCCTTTCAGATAGGAAGCTATCCATTCACCTGCAAGCCTAACGTCCATCACTGTAGAGAATGATAAAACCAAGAATCCTAATAGATGTATCCGGCACCATGAGAGTTAACATACTATTTAAATATTAATGAACTGCTTTGTGAATGCCTCTATTCTTGACAAACTATGCATGGCTCCAAAAGCAGCACTCAGCTACTCCAGAGGCAGGCAAGCTTATGTCATAGCAAGTTCAAATTCCTTTCAAAGCTGCATCCTTTTCTTTTCTTTTCTTTTTCATCCTACTCTCCCCAAATGCCAAGTTTTTGATCAAGGTAGAATATTCCCAATTAGCACGCTGAAACTTTTTGTTGGTAAGGAAGCTCCATTCAGTTGCCATATGTAAATATACGCTCATTTTGTCGCTTAAAAATGTTCTTTTGCAGGCAGCCAAGCTTATGTGCAAGTGAATGCTAATAAGATAGCATTTGTTCATTGATTTGAAGGAAGGAAGGTACTAGCTTGCCCTCGGGCTCACAGTGCCTGTTAAAGTAAGGCTGATAATGGTTATAAAGGCATTCAGTAAGAATTAGAATTGGGGCCTCTGACATTCTCATCAGCAAGGGATGCATCAGTAGGAGTCAGGCTAAGCAATATCTACCTCTGAGCTGCCACGCATTTGCAATGCTGCTGAAAACACAGCAGCAAGCAGTGCACACGGAGGCTTGACATTAATATTAGCAGGCATCCACCGGTGACTTGACTGGAAAAATATCCTTCAATTCTGACAACCTACAATTGTGAGAGAAGCGAAACCATACTTGGCAGGAAAACAAGTCAGCATAGCTGGGGATTAGGACAACGTTGCGTGGTTATTCCCCGCGTGTGACAAACTACCAAGTGAGGAATAGTGGGAAAACATTCAGCGCTCTGCCTAATTAGGAGAAACAAATTCAAGATGCAGTTTTGTTTGTAATTGGAAGGGTTTGGGCGCATGGGGCTGAAAAGTTAGAGCACATATATGTCTACTGCTTGCTGTACACTGGGCAATTAAATGGTGGGATCTGCTTCGGATTGCTTTGACTTGCAACAGGACTTCCGGTTCGCTGCGGAAGAATGGCAACGTGCTCCGCTTCGTCTCCGTGATGGGACAAAGCGGTTTAGGCTGCAGGGACCTTGGGGGGAAGCATCAAGGCTAGGTGCACCCTAAAAAAAAAACAACCCACGTGGCATCAGGCTTCTCTGTGTAGGTTACCATCTTGTGTGGGATACAGGGGCTGCTGAGGCAATTGAAAAAACATCTGTGGTGCTGTTGCGTCATGCAACTGAGCCAAAAGTTATTTCATAAACAGAGCATGCACAACAACTGCTCCATTCTAGGACCAGGCTGAATATTCTCCCCTCCGGCTTCCTGTTTCTTATGCTGTTAAGACTACATCTTCCCCCAAAACAGTGAATCATCTCTGCTGTATACAGATGCTGTTATGCGTAGAAATACAACATGTGTTGGGATGCAACTCAGCTTGCACTGGAGGCTGATGTGCCTGAATGGGACAGAGGACAGAGAGAAAAAAATCTGCAAGTTTCCTAAAAATTTCCTTTCTCACCGAACCTGAGCTGACCTTCTGTCAGCTAGTAGACTCTTAGGGTTGATGGCCTCATTTTCTACTTCTTGATTTTTTATTCTCACTTTGGGGAAGGAGTCATCTTTTGTGACTCTTCTGCTGAGATACAAGAACAAGCGTGGGCCAAGGCATTTCCACCTTACTTAGAGAGAACTAGAGAGCTTTCCTATCAAGCATGTATTTCCTGAAATAAACACAGGTTTATCTAAACTCAGACTCTCAGGGCAAAGTGTGCTCCTCCAACAGGGATTCAGTGCTAAGTTCCAACTGCTGCTGAGTGTTTTAACTCCAGACACCAACAGAATATACCCATGTAGACTTGGGGAGCAGGCCCTGAACTCATATGCTCCTTATTTTTTTCATCTTTCACCACAGAGAAAACCGAATACCAAGCTTGGAAACCCTGCGTTAAGCTACTTAATTATGCAGAATCAGGAGTGATCCCATGTTCATATAAAAGATGAGAAAAATAAGGAACAAAGTGTGTCAACCCCTTCCAATCTCTTCCCTCTTAATGCAATCTTAGAATGGGGGATAAGGATCAAATTCAAAGTGAAGCAATTAATCACCTTTGGGAATGCAGGCAAATTCATTGCTACTTTTAGCAAGTATTTCACTGATCTAACTTTACAATCAGGCAAGTTGTTTCTTATTTCCAGTGTGAAAGGCCACAAGAGGTGCCCAGTTCATCCGTACCTGCAAGATGGCAACACATGGTATAAATTCACTCCGGTATGAATCCCATAGACAAAAAGTTGCCCAAAGCCAACAACCAGTTGGCAGGCATATGGTGTGGGGTCTTTTCAGTGGTGGCCCCATAATCCCTTGATACTTTTAAATGGGCATTAAAGACCCAGTTTTTTCATTGTGGACTTTAAGGCTTAATTATAACCTGGGCTGTAGATATAGCATGGTGATTATTAAAATAATGCAGAGCTTTTATTACTATGTGGCATACGGTATATTGGCTTTCAATACTGTTGTGAAGGAAATGGATCCTTCATATTGTATTGGCTATGTCTGGATACATAGTTTGTTACCTGCTTTGAGAGACATCAATCGCTTGAAAGGTGGTCTATAAGTAATTCATTAACATAACATAAACTATTAGCAAGCAGGAGGGCCATGTCTTCTGGGTCTTTTGCCTTATCTCTTTTTAAAGTGTCTCATTCAGATTTTCTGGTACCTACAGTGTGATCAATAGCAATTTGACAGAGTGCAGAAGAATCAATTTTTTTAAGGTTGTTGTTTTTTAAAAAATGTACCGATTGATTAATGCAAAAGTACAGCATAGTTGAAGATTTTCTATGCCTAGTCACAACAAATTTCTTAACTGCGTCACACCTTGTAAATTTATTCACCATATGGATTTTGCAGTGTTGGATGATTCACACTTATCTGTGGATCTTAGTCAGCATAAGAAGAATACCTGGGAGTAAATACCACTGAATTCAATATGTCTTCCTTCTGCATAGATATATATGTAGGATTGCACTGTTAATACCATTCAGGGAATTGCTTTTCTCCCTTTCTCTCCCCTTCTCTCTCTTTTTAAACTTATCCAGGCAATCGACTAGGTGTCATACTGCATACAGTACTTACAAAAGTAAAAACAGTAACAATAAAAACTGTCACCCAGATATTTAAAAACTATTATTCAGGTTGGTGAAAGAAAATATTTTTTAAAATTGAACTTTTCACTTGGATTTTACTTTCTGAACATTTGCTGTATGCAGAGCTAAAAGCAAGTAGTATAATACCGGTAATATTTGCAATGGAGTCCAGTCCTTTCATGTAATTTAGGGAAGACTTGCCTGGTTCCTTTGTTATATATCTTTAGGTGCCAGGCAAAAACATTCCTCTTCTCCCAGGCCTTTGGATAATCAAACCAGTGTTTTTCAACCACTGTTCCGCGGCACACTAGTGTGCCGCGAGATGTTGCCTGGTGTGCCGTGGGAAAAATTGAAAAATTCAAGAGAATTACTTTATATATAGTCAATATAGGCACAGAGTTAATTTTTTTAACATTTTCTAATGGTGGTGTGCCTCGTGATTTTTTTCATGAGACAAGTGTGCCTTTGCCCAAAAAAGGTTGAAAAACACTGAATTAAACAATCTATGACCTTTTAAACTGTATGGGGAGTATTGTTTTTGTTTGCTACTATGTTATGTATTTGTGTATTTTAAACTGCCCTATGATGCTCGGATGAAGGGTGGTATAGAAATTTAATAAATAATCATAACAATAGAGAATTTAGTGGGACTTAGTTAAGTATATATAGGATTACAGCCATAGAAACTTACTTTGGGGCAACTGAAATTTATTATTTGCCCCGTGAACGAAATCTAAGGTGTGCATGGATTGATTTTCAGCACAATCCTAACCACGTGTACTCAGAAGTAAGTCCTATTGTATTCAGTGGGACTTACTCCCGGGTAAGTGGGTTTAGGACTGCAGATAGCTATTATTGTGCATATGGGAGTTGTTGTTGTTTGTTGGTTATTTGTATCTGTGTGGGATATGGTTAAATGCTTTATTTAAAAAACAGGATGCCCTAGATTCTCAGGAAATCTTTGCAGGATTTATTTTAAAACCTGCCTGGAAGCAATTTTGTGCACTATCCTAGCCGCCTCCTCATACTGCATGGCTGGCTTTGAGTACTGATTTTCTAGAAATATCACCCACCTATGAAGTTTTATGATAATCAAGGCTGTCAGTAATGCAATTGGAAATGGTAATTGAAAGTGGTATCTTGCAAACTGTATTCCGGTATCTCTCATCTCCTAGCGGGGTGGCCCTGAAATGTGCATCTTGTTTGCGTTCCAAGCAGTAGCAATCAAGATTGAAAAGGAGAGAGAGAAAGAGAAAAAAATGGAATGAAAATGCTTGTAAAGGCACTTCTTGTTTTGATCAGATTCTGCTGTTTATGTGGAATGGACTCATTTCTCTGTGGCACACAGTTTTATTGCCCAGCAGGAAAGAAGTGCTTTGGGATAATACCTGTTTCACATGCATGTCAGAATAACAAATGCTTCTGTTTTCCCCTTTCTACACACACACACACACACTGGGCAAGGCAGAATGAGCAAAAGGGAGATTAATATAAATGGAGATCCAGTGTCATGGAAAGCCTGCTGATCTTATGGCCAGTGCTTCTTTTTCTTGCCACCCACAGCAAATGATTTTACCTTTGATTCACTTGCAACTTCTCCGTGTGGCAAGTCCTCACATCACTTCTCATAATGACACTTTGTCATTCATAAAGCAAATATGACTGTCCTGATGGACAAGCAGTCATTCGGGCCAAAAAAATCTAACAGCGTTTCCTTTGTGTGGCTGTTGCTTATTCATTCTGCACTACTGCCAGCATCACAAGCATACCCTCCAACATTTTTCTGACGAAAATAGGGATGTCCTATCTAATTAATAATAATAATAATAATAATAATAATAATAATAATAATATTTATACCCCACCCATCTGACTGGGTTGCCCCATCCACTCTGGGTGGCTTCCAACATATATAAAAAACATACCTGTAATAAAACATAAAAAGTTGGAAAAAACTTACCTATACAGGGCTGCCTTCAGATGTCTTCTAAAGGTTGTATAGTTACTGGCTCGGGGGTCGCATAATTCCATAGCCTCCAACATTTCTCCGATGAAAATAGGGATGTCCTAAGGAAGAACAGGACATTTGGGGATCAAATCTGGGACTGCCCTTGGAAAATAGGGGCACTCAGGTCTGCACAAGACAGAATGCTATATATTTCAGATGCTGAATGCCATTCTGCGTTGGCACCCACCATGCTGTATCATATCCCAACAGCGCAATCCTAACCATATCTACTCAATCCTATTGAATTCAATGGGGCTCCTAGGTAAATGAGGTGAAGATTTCAGCCTTAGTTATTCAGAGGTGTTCCTTTCCTTGAACTATTTTCTAGCACAGTGCCAGTGAAATGCTTGTGCCAGTTCTTGTACCTAAAGAAGCAGAAGCTTCATGTACACAGATGAGCAGCTTCAACGACACCTATTCAGGAGTGGGCCTGCAGCTATGAACCTTCCATCATTAATACATTCGCTTTGTTTGACCTAATTTATAAATGACTTTAAAAGGGGGGTTACAGGTGGGTAGCCATGTTGGTCTGCCATAGTCGAAACAAAATAGAAAATTCTTTTCAGTAGCACCTTAGAGACCAACTGTGTTTGTTATTGGATGAGCTTTCGTGTGCATGCACACTTCTTCAGATGAAGAAGTATGCATGCACACGAAAGCTCATACCAAGAACAAACACAGTTGGTCTCTAAGGTGCTACTGAAAAGAATTTTCTATTTTTAAAAAAAGGGGGGGGGGTCCTGAAGCATAGAATTATTTACATAGAATAATACAAATATTCATAAGGAGAAATCGGTGAAATCAACAGACTTCAAAAAACAAGCAGGCCTAATAAAATCACCAAAATATGATATTTATTTTTTCTTTAGGAATATTTATAGACCGCTTAATCAAATCACACACAGAATTCCCCTTACATACCATCCTTCTGAAAACCCAGGAGGAGGAAAGCTGGAGAGATTTGCAGTCCTTTAGCTGCTCCCCTCAAGAGTCCCCGATGGCAGATGCCATGGAAGAATGGGGGGCAGGTGCACAGGGGAGAGGTGGACTGCAGATGGAGGCACACCTCTGTATGTGCCTTCTTACCCCTCAACCTCTGATATTAATGAAATTGGGGGTATGTGTTCCTTTTGGTGTCCCCACATCCTACTTGATTTTTTTCCTGTTTCTAAGCACAAAATAGGACGCAGGTGGCGCTGTAGTCTAAACCACTGAGCCTCTTGGGCTTGCCGATCAGAAGGTTGGCGGTTCAAATCCTCGCGACGGAATAAGCTCCCGTTGCTCTGTCCCAGCTCCTGCCAACCTAGCAGTTTGAAAGCACGCCCAAAAAGTGCAAGTAGATAAATAGGTACCGCTCCAGCAGGAAGGTAAACGGCGTTTCCGTGCGCTGCTCTGGTTTTGGTGTTCCGTTGCGCCAGAAGCGGCTTAGTCATGCTAGCCACATGACCCGGAAAGCTGTCTATGGACAAACACTGGCTCCCTCAGCCCGTAAAGCGAGATGAGTGCCGCAACTCCAGAGTCGTCTGCGACTGGACTTAACTGTCAGGGGTCCTTTACCTTTTTTATTTAGCACAAAATAATAGGCAAGATAGGATGCCACCGGAGTGGATGCTGCCCGCTGATTATCACAGTAGGTGAACTATGCCAGTCCCTCTCACTCAGTGGTAGCTGGCATACCGGCACTAAGAACAACATATATGTGCAGCACCTCACAACCATTGGCTCTACCTTGCTGCTACCTGGGTCACAAGTGCATGAAGCAGAAGAAAAGTTCATTTGGTTGAAGAGAAGCCAGTCATGCTGACTAGCTAATGGGCAATCTTGAGGCAATGCTTATGAACTTCACATGAGCCTCTTTAGTCCTGACAACATCAGCACGCCTAGATATCCCTGAACAGGAGCGAAATTGGGCAGCCGAGGCGCTTGCCTGTCACATCATGCCAAGTTTGCTTGGTTAACAGGCAGCATCTCAAAGAAATCCACCACAGAACTATGAGGCATCAGCTGACAGGCAGGGATGTGCTGTGGATATTTATCATATATCCCAAACATACGTACGTTAGATATTTGAGGGAGCCTCAGTAGCAAACATCTGAAACCTGACAGCTCTCCCCCACTGCAAGATGGTTATTTTTATAAAGCACTTCTAAGCATTCTTTTCCTGAGCTTTTAAAAATGTATAAAGATACGGAGCACTTTCATATTTTTTTTTATCATTTTCGGTCATGGCCAATTAATAGTTTCATACTAATCAAACCACTTCAGTGGTTTTCACATCACCTAGAGAATTTATGTCACAAAGGTAACTAACAAATATACATATATCTTAAAAACCAATGAAAACTCAGTGGGTGATTTTAAATGTGTGCTTGAACTTGACAGATCCTTCAGAAAATATACAGATGATTCAAGAGTAGAGTGACACAGTTGTATCTGTCAAGTGTGAACGACAGTGATGAGTAAAGTGCTTGGGAAGTTTAGGCCCATTGGTGTCTAACAAATGCCAAGGGAAAACCTCCTTTGCTCTACAGAATTCTCAGGAGAAGTCTTGAAATTTTAACATGCATGCCAAGTTGTCATTCCAGAAGTTCACTGACAGGGAAAGTCTGAACACAAAGATGTTTATATGCAATTTAGCAGGGGGTTGAGAAGAACAACAATAAAAAACCAAGAAGAATGAAAGAATATGTTACAAAAATCACTGCAAGATTTCTATAAAAAAATACATTAAAAAATCAGAGAATTTCAGGATTTTGTTGCTGCTGTCTCAAGTTTATTTCTTGGAAGACTACTAATAATGAGATTCTTTGACTCAAAACCTAGTGCCTTAACTCTGAAGGTGTGTTGTATGGACCAGGGAGTTCTGGTTTCAAATTCCTATGCAGTCATAAAGCTCCCTGGGTGACCTTGGGTAAATCATTCCCACGGCTTCACCTACTTCACAGGGTTGTTACCAAGATAAAATTGGATTGGTGGATGAGAAAGCAGTGTGCACTTCACTGGAGCAAAGGTGTGGGGTGTCTTTTTAATGACAGCACTGTGTCATATATTTTGACTCTGTCCCCACCCCAGAGATGCTCTCCATTGTCTCTTGAGACAGGTGGATGCCAACAACCAACAAAAGCTTGCTGCCATTGAGTTGAGTGACCCTGAGCAATTTTTCAGTCCCACCTGTAGAAAAGATAGATGATTTGTGCTTAAGGTGTTTTGAAATGCTCAGTCCCTGCATCCCCTCTCTCCAAATTCTGCTGATTGCCTAGCAACCAACTGCTTGATTTCTATAGCTCAGCCACAGGGTAGGCATCACAAGCTTTATAGTTGCCACAAAATACGGAAGTGCCATCATGGAAATTAGCTAACAATTGGTCTCTCAGAAATCCTGAATGGTGGAAATCTGAAAGAACAGAGCATAAAACAGAAAGGGTCCCTTTTCCTGTATGTTTCAAATTTAGCAGTGTTGAGAGTTTCAATCAGAGCTTCTCAGCCAGCCTCAAGGCGCCAAAAAATAAAAAATCTTGAGTGCCTGCCATCTACATTTTCCGAAATTTAAATTCTAGTCTCTGTATGAGTGCTCAGTGTGCAGGCTCTCCAAGAGCATCAATTTTAACCCTTGTCCCTTAGAGCAAAGGTTTAAATATGTGATTAGGTGCCCATCCCATACTATATTTTGCAAGGAGGAGATTCTTCAGAAAGGATCAGAGAAAAGAAAGTGAGGCAGCCCAGAGGAAAGTCCATACTGCACCATAGGTTTTAACAGTCCCACTTAACAAAAGAGCACAATCCTGAAACAGCTTTGAAGTACTGTAATTCTTTTTTTAAAAGCCATGCCTCCCTCACTATTGCTTTTCAGAGAAACCTTTGCCCTTTCTTTGAATGGCTACCACTATCGTAACAGCGGCATTCATAAAGCTGTGTTATGACTAGAAAATAATGGACACTCCGTCTGTGAATAATACATTAATCAAATACTCTGCATGTTGTTTTTCTCCCTCTTTGTCATTTCAAAAGGAGCAGGAGAAGAAAAAGGGAAACATACCGCAGAGCCGGTGCAACCCGAAGGTCCTTGTGATACAGAAAACATTTCAAGTAATGACAGTAAGTTTCCAAATAGCTTTGCTGTTGCTATTCAGCAAATGGCACATTCAGACGAGTGAAGGCTGCATTACAGTTCACCCTTTGATGCACAGGTAGAATATGATATCATCAAGTCTTCAAAGGTAGCCTACTAAAAGCTGGGGTTGTGCAAGGGGTTGGCAGCACTAATTGCTAGCCACAAGGAATGCTGCACTGCCATCAGTTACGAAACTGTAATTTCAGTGGGACTTAATGCATGACCAATCAAGCCTAGGATTGTAGCTCTAAACATGCCCATGCCAAGAACTCCACTGCACAGCCGAGAAGCACAGCCGTAGAGGAAACTATGCACAAACAGACAAAAGCATTTCGTGTTTTTGTTCTCTCTTCCCTCCCAGCTCCACAGTCTCCTGGTGCGCTTTGAAAATAAGTCAGCCACTATTAGAGGATAAGGAGTAAAATTAGCAGCGTTTGAATTTAGAGAATGTCATCATTCCTTTCTGTCAACCATATCTCTAAACAGAGTCTCTCTCTCTCTCTCTCTCTCTCTCTCTCTCTCTCTCTCTCTCTCTCTCTCACACACACACACACACACACACACTTCTGTTAGCTCATTCCAAACACCTTTGGGCCGTTTAGTCAGTTTGAGGTTCTGTCTTACAGAGATATGTGCATTATAAATGCTTGTTGTAAACACAGGTGGATTGTCCTTTTGCTGCATGTCATAGGTAGTTTCCAAGCTCATAATATATATATTGGAATAAAACACACCCAGCAGTCTATTCTTGGCTATTATCCCAGTTGAAGAATACTTCTCCTCAGCCCTAACAACACACACACATTTTCCGTGGTGCTGCAGATATCCAAAGCTTGAGCACGGCAACTCAACATGTTAAACCACGTATTTGTCTTACCCAGTTTCTTTTGGCTTAGACGTAACTAAGTTTTCATTTAATTTGAGTAGTTGCATTTTGAGCATGATTCATCTAAATACGTTACAAAAAATACATTTTGGGGGGGGGGAGGGGTGTATTTCAAGCTGCTCCTGAGCATTCCTGGTGACTTGCACAGTTTCTATTGCGCTTCACTGCATTTGGTGTATGCAGACATATTTTACACACAATGCATCAAACTTTGTCATGGTCCTGAAATCTATCTGTATATTTATTGCTTATACACTTCAGAAGTATAGTTGTCTCCTAGGGATCTAAGTCAGTCATTGCAAGCTACACATGGGATGCAGCTCTGAAGAAGGGAAGCATGACCGCAGCAACTCTTTGCTTTTCACATCCTCGGTAGCAAATGTGCCCTTCCAAAGACAAAGCTACCATTTACATGGGTAGCGAGGAAAGTGAAGGCTTTCTCCTGTTCCTCCTCCTCCTCCTCCTCCTCCTCCTCCTTTTTCTATTGTTGCTGAACAGTGGCTGCTGCTATGGTCCCGCTTGCACCCCTCTCCTCCTGGGGCCAATCCTGACACAGGGTTGTGGTTGACTGCAGCAGTGCAGCAAGGAGGAATGGCCACCACCATTAGGGAGTCTGTAGGTCCTCTCTATTAAAATAAGTCCTCTTTATGCTCTCCAGTCTATGATAGCATAAAGAGGGAAATCAGGGGACTTGAGTTGCCCATCAGCAGTTAGCAGGTACACAGGTTAACTGGTCACTGCCTTCTCCACTGTAGGGAGATGCATTGCATTTCTTTTTAAGGAACAGCAATTATTTCTTAAAATGCATCCATACTGTCCTCTCTTTTTTCAGCAATGCCTCCCCCCCCCTTTACATGATGCTCAAGTAGCCATCTGAATACATCTGCCCACTCTGTCCCTGCTTCCATTTTTGTATAACAGTGGCAGGCAGCAAAGGCAAGAAGAAGAATCGGCAGCTGCAAAGGGGCCTCAAGGAGAGCCTCAAAGTATTATTAACCCATTAATTATAATACTTTTTCTATGGAAGAAGTTATTTTCTTTTATTGAAAATACTCCTTGTAGTTAAGATTGGCTGTCCATGGAAAGCTAAGAGATTTCATGAAAGATTACTGCAGTAGCCCTCTTTGTAATAACACTGCAGAAATAAAGGTGCACGTTTCAATTTTGAGTGTATTCTAAGGAGACATTTGTTGCCCTCCGAGGTTGCATCTCCCAAGTATTCTAACTTATACCATAGATTTAGGATTGGGAGAGCACACCTTCCCCTTTTAAATCTGTAGAACAAATAAAAAATGCACGAGTGTGTTCAATCCAAATTAGATATTTCATTAAGGGAAATTTAATAGAACAGCACCATCAAGCAGCAGGCCAGCAGCCGCAGCAAGGTTTCTATGTGAGCTTTCCCTTGATTTAAGTTTGTTGGAACATTTGGCAGGAGGAAAAGTTGGGTTTATTCTGGACTCTGAGGACCACGTTGATGCAGCACTTTTCTAAATATCTATAGTGTGTTCAGTATTATTTAAGCCTTGAACAAAGTCTGTGCACCACTGGTAAAAGGTTTAGTATTGTAGCCACACACATCCTGACAAGTTTGAAAGTTGAATATAGTTCAGGGGTCAGCAAACCTTTTCAGCAGGGGGCCAGTCCACTGTCCCTCAGACCTTGTGGGGGGCCGGACTATATTTTTTTTTGGGGGGGGGGGGAAATCAACAAATTCCTATGCCCCACAAATAACCCAGAGATGCATTTTAAATAAAAGCACACATTCTACTCATGTAAAAACACGCTGATTCCCGGACCGTCCGCAGGCCGCATTGAGAAGGCGATTGGGCCGCATCCGGCCCCTGGGCCTTAGTTTGGGGACCCCTGATATAGATGAACAATTCACAAGCAATTCGACAGACTCTTTGCGGGTGTATTGATATAACAACAGTGAGTCAGAAGCAGTACATACTTCATAGCATATGACCAGCACATTTACATTTTCTTCTTCTTTATTTTTAAACTTTCATTGAGGTGCGCATTTCTTTCAGGCAATTTCAAAACTTTCACACAAGAGCTTTCCAGGGAAACTCCCAGTATCAGCAATGGATGTACCAAAACAGCTTCTTCCAGAGCGTTAGTATAGTACTTTTATAAGGACAAGTTATTAAAGCTTATGAAAGGTCTCATTCAACCTTACAGGAACATATCAGAAGAAAGGCTGTGAAAGTATATTCAGAAGTACTAAAATCTCAGAGACCATATGTTTCTCTTTTCCATTTTACAGTCCATTTACAGTCTTTGGTTCTTTCTAATGGCAAATAACTGTATTATGATAACTGCATTTGTTGCTTTTGGAAAACCACAACAATAGGCATTATGGTGAGGGAGCTGAGGTTTAGGACATTCTATATAAAAGAAGCCTGAACTATAGAAAGGTTAGAACTCAGGTTCCTTTTTTAATTTCGATCCCTTTCTGTTTGATTGGCATATGAGTAGAAACTGCCCACAATACCAAAACAGATAATTGACTGGTGTGACTGCAGAATCAGATTTCAGCCATGTTGTGTTAGTTCAGGTTTGTTTTGGTCTGTGTCTCTCATGGAAGGGGATTTATCCCCATTCCCAGCTATTCAAAATAAGACAGGATCAAACAAAACTATTGTTGATGGAAATGACTAATGTCTTCCTGGACTGCCTTAATAGGAACATTCTCTTGCCCATAATTTCCCTGTCCAGCTAATGATGCACATCTCCAGTTCCCATTGGAAAAGAGATTTGAGTGGAACCTTTCTGTAAGAAAGGTGTATGCAATTTTATTTGAAGGCCAAACCCAGTTTATATCCTTGCCTGGGTATGTATGGCATCCAACTTCTTGATTTATTTATTTTTATTTGGACCATTTATATACTGCTCGTAGTTAAACGAAACTCTTAAGCAGTTTACAACATAGGTTAAAACAGTTACTAGAACCTGTGTTGAAAATCTTTGTCAGCAAAGTGGTTTCCCAGATGCTCCATGAAGTAGCAATACGGGGCATGGACCCAAAGGATAACAAAGCCTTATAAATAGCGCAGAACAAATTCGTCAGGAAAGTGCTCTCGCTCCCCAACGGGACAAAGCTGACGTGACAACAATACAGGCTAGAATTGATTGTTGTTGTTAAGTCGTTCAGTCGTGTCCAACTCTTTGTGACCCCATGGACCAGAGCACGCCAGGCACGCCTATCCTTCACTGCCTCTCGCAGTTTGGCCAAACTCATGTTAGTAGCTTCGAGAACACTGTCCAACCATCTCATCCTCTGTCGTCCCCTTCTCCTTGTGCCCTCCATCTTTCCCAACATCAGGGTCTTTTCTAGGGAGTCTTCTCTTCTCATGAGGTGGCCAAAGTACTGGAGCCTCAACTTCAGGATCTGTCCTTCTAGTGAACACTCAGGGCTGATTTCTTTGAGAATGGATAGGTTTGATCTTCTTGCAGTCCATGGGACTCTCAAAAGTCTCCTCCAGCACCATAATTCAAAAGCATCAATTCTACAGCGATCAGCCTTCTTTATGGTCCAGTTCTCACTTGCGTACATTACTACTGGGAAAACCATAGCTTTAACTATACGGACCTTTGTCGGCAAGGTGATGTCTTTGCTTTTTAAGATGCTGTCTAGGTTTGTCATTGCTTTTCTCCCAAGAAGCAGGCGTCTTCTAATTTCGTGACTGCTGTCACCATCTGCAGTGATCATGGAACCCAAGAAAGTGAAATCTCTCACTGCCTCCATTTCTTCCCCTTCTATTTGCCAGGAGGTGATGGGACCAGTGGCCATGATCTTAGTTTTTTTGATGTTGAGCTTCTTTCACCCTCATTAAAAGGTTCTTTAATTCTTCCTCACTTTCTGTCATCAAGGTAGTATCATCAGCATATCTGAGGTTGTTGATATTTTTTCCAGCAATCTTAATTCCGGCTTGGGATTCATCCAGTCCAGCCTTTCGCATGATGCATTCTGCATATAAGTTAAATAAGCAGGGAGACAATATACAGCCTTGTCGTACTCCTTTCCCAATTTTGAACCAATCAGTTGTTCCATATCCAGTTCTAACTGTAGCTTCTTGTCCCACATAGAGATTTCTCAGGAGACAAATGAGGTGATCTGGCACTCCCATTTCTTTAAGAACTTGCCATAGTTTGCTGTGGTCGACACAGTCAAATGCTTTTGCATTTGAATTGAATAAAATTGATTACCTGTGCCTAAATTATGTGAAAAGACTTCAATCTCTTTCGGAGGAGAGATTCCCCAATATGTCTTACACAGAACGGGAATAGACCAAATGCTGGAAGGCTGGCATCCAACATAGGTTAAAACATCTTAAATACACAGCAAATACCAAAACAAAAAGGAGAGAATTTCTACGTTGTATAAAACTAATTGAAATAGAACATCCTCGTCAGTATCAAAATAAACACTGCCAAATAAAAATCAGCTGCAAAAAATGCAAGGAAAATCCATAGTAAAGGACTAAATTCAAGCAAAATAATTAAAAATGAAAAAGAGCTAAAAAGTATAATTTTCACCTTGCCAAAAAAACAAACTTGATTCTCAGTGAAGCAAAAGAAAATCAACACATTCTTCCCCACCATCGTACATCAATCAAGCATGCCATAAATGAATCAATCCAATTAAAGCCCAGCTCCCTATTCTCTATTTTTTCTGGTCACTGTCAATAATGTGGACAGGCAACACCATTTAAAGCTGCTGCTGCTGCTGCTGCTGCTGTGCTGCTGCTGCTGCTGTGCCTGGGAACTTCAAGACCAGATTATTGCAATGCACTCTGCGTGGGGCTGGCCTTGAAGGAAACTTGCAACTGGTCCAAAATGCAGTCGTCACATTGCTGACTGGGGTTCCATTTGGAAACCCAGTTCCAAATTAAAAGAGTTGCATGGCCGAATTCAAACACATTAGTGTTTAAAAAGCCCTAAATGGCTTAGGCTGCAATTGTTTGAAAGTTCGCCTCTTTCTGTTCTCATCCTGAAGCAAAGTTCTTAACCTGAGGTACTATTTCCAGGTTAGCGGAGTCTGTAACCTGAAACATCTGTAACTTGAGGTACCACTGTTCAGGGGTCAGCAAACTTTTTCAGCAGGGGGCCAGTCCACTGTCCCTCAGACCTTGTGGGAGGCCGGAATATATTTTGAAAAAATAAATACAAAATGAACAAATTCCTATACCCCACAAATAACCCAGAGATGCATTTTAAATAAAACGACACATTCTACTCATGTAAAAACACGCTGATTCCCAGACCGTCTGCGGGCCAGATTTAGGAGGTGATTGGGCCGGATCCGGCCCCCGGGCCTTAGTTTGCCTACCCATGATATATACCATAGTTTTCTGTGTATATGACTATATTTTTTCCTAAATTTAAAATAAAGGGTCGTCTTATACACGGATAGTGCGTAGTGCATTTTCTTAATTTTGAGTCCCAGAAAATAGGGGGTGTCTTATACACAGAAAAATATAGGACCTACCCTATTCTTGTGGCTGTAATTTGTTTTTAAAATTATATTTTAATTGTATTAAAATTGCTGTAACCCACTGTGAGATATTATGGATTAAGGAATAATAATAACAGCATGTCTTGAGCGCCTGTGCAAATTATTCTGCATTGAGTAGCAGCTCAGAGAATCATCCCTGTGTAGAGCTCTGTGGCCTCTGTCTCAGAGTATTTCTTTAGTAGTCAGACGATGAAGGAGATCATGAAGAATAAAGGAAATAAAGTGGGAAGCATACTTGCTGCCTGGACCTGCATTATATAGCATTTGACAGCAGTGCTTGATAAATACTGTTTTGCCTATCAGGTCCTGCTGTGATGCAGCTATTGGAGTCTCCCAATCTTGTGAGATTGGAAACGAAAACATTGCAACATCTGAATATTCTTCATGTAAAAATTGCACCAAATAACATTAGTGGTAATATCAAGGGTGGTATTTCAAATTGGGGTTGGAGGGTGCCAGATTCACAGCAATTATAGCAACATTCCTATTGAAAGAAAGTGGAATTGGGCTTTGAGGTATGGAACTTCTCATAGAAGTGCTAGCAGTTCAGATGAATTTGTATTACATATTGATGTTTGGAAATGTACTTATGCAATGGTTTGCTCTGAAAATAAGGATATAGTTTAGTTACTAAGCTTAAATACTAGTGCTGTTAAAAATGTGCAGAAGTATAATCCTACTACTTTATTTGTAGTTGAAATGAACAGTCAGGTTGAAGACATAGACGAACCTACAGAATCCCAGACAGACAATTAATTTGTAGGTAAGTCAATTCACTTTTCTTTTCTGTCATTATTTTTTCTTTTCATTAGCTGGTTCATGTATGATTCATGTATAGTATTTCTACAAGTTTTGTGCCTGTAGGAGCCAATGGTGTAAGAAAAACAAAAGAAAAAGAGCATGAATCACACTTACACTCCAGAATTCTAAAATTTGGGAGATTGTATATTTGCCAATCACACATTCAGTCCCAGCTGTCAAGGGCTGAAGATTTGTATGGGCAACAGAACTCCGTATCTGAGTAAATAACTGGTGTGAACCAAACTTTCCAGCTGCAACGATTCTCATGTTTGCAGAGAATTGGGGGGGGGGCGGAAGAGCTGCCACTATTTCAGACACAGCTGCTAGTCGTTTCCGAGTCATGCCAGATTCACCTTCCATTTATCTATGTGATGAAGAAAATAATGCTTTTTCTGAATTGGCCATGACATCACTTTACATGCAGGGGGGGGGGGAGAGAAAGATTATGCTACAGTAGATATGCCACTACTGTGTCTGATCTTTATATCCTACCCATGAAAATGAGTGATCATCTCTCTATATATTACTGTATATACAGAAATGTAAAGGAAAGGGGGCTAAAGTGGTCTATGATTAACCATGAAATCCTACACATGTCCTCTCAGAAGACATTCAGTTTAATAGGACGTATTTCGAGTTAAGCGTGCTAGAATTACAGCAATATGACCTACATACAATTTTTTTAAAGAAATATTGAAAATGGAAATTAGTTGTCAAATAAATCCAGTAACAGTGTTCTGGATAACACCCCAAGAGAGGATGTATTCTGTGGTCACCAAGGTGGGACCCATGGGCACAGATGTGCCCAGGGAGACATTTGCTTGAACCCACAGGATTTCTTCCACCTGCTTCTTGCTCAGTTTACTCTTGAAAGAAGCATTCTATTGTTGCCAACAGAATGGGTTGTGTTGTGTGTTGTGCCTGTGTCTGTCTCCTCGGTTGACATGCCCACCAGCCCCAAAAGCTTGGCAACCCCCTATATGTGTATATTTTATTTATTTGTATTCCACCCTTCATCTGAAGATCACAGGGAAGTTCACAACGTGTGTGTGTGTTAGACCAACAAAACACCAGCAAAAGCAATGTGAACAATTAAGAAAGTTGACCGTTTAAAAGCTGGAACTCTCACATTCCAGCACTTCTCAGGTGTATGCCATTGCCATTTTAAGAGAACAAGGGAGATGTTCATGGTGAATTCTGGCACCTCTTCTAGAAAAATAGCACTGCAGAATGAGCATGTTGAATTACAGTTTAGGAAGATGATAAGCAATACATACTGGTTAGAATTAATCTTTTCATTAGACTGGCTTTTGAACTGTCCTGCTTTATATTAAAATCAAAAAACCCGAAATGATGTGCCCATTCAGAGTTTGGTTACAGAATAAATAAAATAATAATAATAATAATTACTCACAAATATTGGCACACACATGTCAGCTGGATTCCTAGATAGAAAAAACAACAACCTGTGGCTTGCTGAAATAAGACAAATTCCTGTCACACCCTAATTATAAAATGCAGTTTTGAGATCACAAGAGAGAGAGAGAGAGAGAAACAAATCCATTTCTACCATTCTTTTGTAATGCTTGTTACAAGATACCAATATCATATAGACCGTGATGTGTTATTTACACCTATAATGGGATTTTGTGTATCTCAAAACCAAATATAGAAGCTTTGTAACAGTGGCAGTTCTGTCACAGAGGTTTTCAAAGCGCCTTATTACTATGTGTACCTTTTTGTCCTTGTCAGTATATTGACAATATACTGCAGTGCTGCAGATGGGAGAGAGAAATAGAGCCCTGCTAAAGCCTTCGTTTAAAAAGTTGTCAGGCAAAAAGGCCACACACAGCATAACTATTAAAATGCTACATTGAAATTCTTCTTTTCTGTTTCACCATCTAATTCATTTTCATTCTCTCTCTCAGCATTTATATACTAAAAATAAAGCTATCAAGTGCTTGCCATTTTAGAAATAGTTTGAAAGGCTATGACCTCCATTGAGCAGAAAAATATAACTAGTTTCTATAAATTGCTTTCATCTAAATGGAAAGACACTTTTTTCACCAAGTAGTGAATTGAATTATTTATTTTTTCCACAAATATATGCATTAGGAGATATCGGGTGGAATTAACAAGCAAAAAAGAAAGTTATTTGCCAATTCCATTGAATCTTTGTATGTTTCATTCTCGGGGAAATACAAATATCTGATTTGCAGAAGGTGGGAGCAATCATTCAAAACTTAACCTACTCTTGTACTGCAATACCTCATGTATTAGCCATGGTTAGGTAGAATTGACCAGGGTTGCAGAGACTGCAACCACAATTCATTTATTTTTATATTGTAAGTGAAAATTTGTTTACAGTGCATATAGGCTAAGAAATAAGTCTCACTGAGTTTAATAGGAACTATGTTCACATAGGATTGCTGTCTTAAAGTCTCCACTAGAAGGTCGGGCAACTTGTGCACATGTATAAATACAGATATTTTAAATAAATTTTATTCAAAACAAATGAAAGAATGGACAAAAAGTACAGATATTCCTATCTTGGTTTAATAAGCTGAGGTACGAATGGCCACACAAACAGGTTCTTCCCTCCTCTCCTCATGTGAGCCACACAAAAAAGCCAGAAAGCCTTCTAACTGTAGTTTAACACTGAAGTTATTACCAGCCGTGGTTTGAAGTTGGCTTAATATTCTTGTTTGTTCTGAGGCCCTGAACCACAGTTCCCCAGTTTGGTTGAAACAGGAAACTATACTTAAGAGACAGGGCATCACAAGGGTGCTGTCTGTTCAGTCGAAGGGCTCATTCATACTTTGGCATCTTAAGAAGAGATAGGATCATCTGAATGTGGCCAATATCTAAGTAGTGAAAAGATAATATACATGTAACAAGAAATTGAGGGAATGAAGAACATGGATAAAATATTTGAGAAACTCATGCATAGTGTAGTGAGTGAAGAGATGGAAGATAGGATAAAATAATACTTAACCAATCATGAAGCAGTATAATTACTTACTTACAATAAAAGATAACATAGCAAAGAAGCCTGGAGGAGGGGAGAGAGAGATGAATCCAGCCAGGTATGCCCGCATATGCAGAGAAAAAGCTCAACAAGACGGGGGAAACTTCAGAACAAATAATCCCTTTCACTGCAGACCTTTTACAGAGTCTAGTGTTATCACCTTGTCTGATCAAAAAGCTTTTGTCATCTGCACTAAAGAAACTATAAGGAATCACTAATTGGATAAGCCATTTTTAAAAAATATATCTCTAATTAATATTTATATCATTATGTGATGTTTCTCAGAGTCCTTCCACTTTTATCCGCAGAAGCTTTTAAAAATAGTAAGTAGGCAAAAGATTAGAACTTTTGTGAATGCTAGAAACACACGTTCTAAGCACATGAGATCGCACTCTTCCTTTCAGTTCCCACAAAGCTAATCAAAAAAGGAAGCATAAGCTTTATGATGCACCACGAAGATAATTCAAGGTGATTCAAAATTAATAACTGATGCTAATAATGCTTTGGATGCAAGCTCACCATTTAATTACTCTGTGATAATCAGTTTCTAACATCCTCATAATTAAGTGCAATAGTTCATGGTAATGCTGGTGGTTAAAAATATGGATGTCACAAAGGACGGCAAATATTGCATTTGTAATATGCATCTACTAGCTCACTGCCATACTCATTTCACTGTGAGACAAGCATCTCAACCCACAAAAACGGTGCAGCCCGATTACAATTACAGAGCATTTTGAGTCTTTGTCCCACTGATGCACCGGTGTGACCAGCATTCACAAGAAAAATGGCTGCTGTTGGTGCATGCTTTGGACTTTTTTTAAGTCCTTACTTGGACTTACTGCTTATTGAGTATCCATTCTGATTTGTTTGCACCAAGTTTGCGGAGAGGTGAGAAAATGTTCCGGTAACTTCCTCACAAATAGCATACAAACTGAAAACTGTATGGAAAAAGCTCATGCCCCAGTTCCAAAATTAGAAATCCTTAAATTAAGCCGGAGAGTTTGATGGTGCACAATGCAGGCCAGAGCCAAACCACCAAAAAGAAGGGTCCAGGAGGCAGCTGCGCTCCTCAGTATTTCCTCCACATATTTGCAAAGCCAGGACTACTAAAATGTAATGTCAGAAGTAGCCTTCCGAAAACACGGGTAAAAGTACGTCGTCGGTGCTCCCGTAGAGTTCTGTGACATTTCAGTAATTGGATGATGAGTTGCTTTCTTTCCATTTCTATCTCCGCAGACGACCATGATGAGAGAAGAGGGGAAGAGGAGAGTGGAACAAGAACTGCAGTCACTGGTGCACTACTGTATATGACAACTTTATGACTAGCAGGCAACAGCACACCACGGAGAGAGCGGGGTGGGGGTGGGGGACTAAGGACAAGGATCCTTTACATTCGCTTCTCTTCTTTGTTTCGTTTTGTTCAGTACACAACATGAAGCTTCTCTACTTTGGTTACAATGTCCTGGTTCAATCTTCTTTGCTTCGACCCTGTATGTTTTTCACCTTCTTTTGAAAATCTAAGCCCCTCTGCAGAATATGTGTGTGTGTGCGCACGCACACCCTAAATATTATTTCTTAGCTCTAATACCTCTTCAAGGCA
Organism: Lacerta agilis; assembly: GCF_009819535.1. Classification (NCBI taxonomy): domain Eukaryota; kingdom Metazoa; phylum Chordata; class Lepidosauria; order Squamata; family Lacertidae; genus Lacerta; species Lacerta agilis. The sequence goes on from NC_046314.1 coordinate 14,842,677, forward strand.
ACATGTGCGAATGACCTTTAAACGTTGTTAGAAACCCTCAAGAGGTCTACAGGTTTGTTCCAAGGGATTAGAAAGTGCTCGCATCAGCAGCAGCTTCCCAAACCATACACTGATGCCAGCAATGTTCGTATCCTTTGCCACACTGGTACTTGTCAGCCTGTCAATGCCAGTGCCTCGTAGTGTTCAGCTTGTTATACTTTTCTATGGGCGGTGGGGAAGTGTAAGAACTAGAAATGCATAGAGGCTTTAGTGTGAATGAAGATTTCAGGACCCTTGTGTCAGATATTACTGTTCCCATGCGGAATGTGCTCAAACAAACATTTCTGGCGTTGCTGAAGTTGCCTGCAGGTAGCCTTATGTAAACCAGAGGTTGGAAAATATTTCCATATGGAGCTTCTCCATATGATTGAGCCAATCCATCTGTTAAGATGCTTGCAAGCATTGCAACTCCTGTGTATTTCAGTACACTTCATGTAGGGGGCTGGTGACAATTGAATTGGCTGTCGGGTGCATTTAAAGTTATCCTTTATGAGGTTACTCATGGGCAAAAAAAAAAAAAAAATGCTATAGAGTTTCTAGACTAACTTGACTTTTCATATGACAATCAATTACCGTAGTTAGCAAATCCTTTGCTAAACTACTCACGGCATGAAACATCTTTGTACCCAAATTGTGTTGCCACACAGCCCAATATTTTATTGTCTAGTAATGGTCAGTTAGGTATGAAACATTACTATCACTTTTGGTGCCCTCTGATGAGAGGGAGAGCTGATATTCTGCATCTAGCACATTATAAAATGTGGCTTCTGGCTTTAACATTTTCTTGTCAACTCTTGTTATATTTTCAACTGCATATGCACACTTTTTAATACATAAAAATGCAATTAACAGTTATTTGGTGACGAATGTTGTACCATATGTCATCTGTTCTACTCGCAAATGCTGTGCTCGACTTAAAAACAAGAATTTTACATTCATTTTTCAACCACACTGTAAATTAAAATGATACCCTACTTGCAAGATTGAAAGAACACACAGCATGAGTCCAAGGTTTGATATTCTGAAAACTATTTTCCAACTGCTGTTAAAAACAATTAGAGGAATGTTTTTACATTATGAGATTCTGGTTTAACATATTATGCACAGACACCATCCTCCACAGTCCTAAAATAATTTTAGGAATTTTCAAAACAACAGCAACAAGTCCAAACAATAAAGGTGTAGGGTGTGTGTGTGTGTGTGTGTGTGTGTGAAATGAAGCTAAAATCTATCTACCCTACTCTTTTTTTCCAGTTTTGCCAACTTGAATTTGTAACAAAGTAGTAAACATATTTTAAGCTTCCACAATTGTATATGGAAATATGAATTAGTTTACCGCATGCCACGTAGGTGGATTACCAAGCCAAGGCTGCTGTTTCCATTGTGATCTATAGTTGTGTTGCCAATTAAGCAACATTTATGTATGGGCAGGGGGAAGAAACACTGTGCTATGAAAAGATGGCATCGTCCATTGCTAATTTCACCTGTCATTTTCAACCATCCGTTGCGGTGATGTCCAGAAAGTAAGATTTTTTTTTCCATCTGGAATCACACAGGCATTAATATAATCAGCATTAATATGAACCTAGGTTCCCTGTATAATAAATTGTATGGGTTACATTTAAATCCATGTCGTCTGATATTTTGCTATACTTAGTAAGAATGTATTTTAGTCTCCCATTATACCTGTGGAGCTCCTGTGCCTCTTCTTTTCCATTCCTGCTACCTGGAATCAGAAATATCTTTTTTATGTTTTCTGCCCCAACTCCCTTCTCTTTGTGTTGATTTATCCTTTCTGGTACAGTGGTACCCCGCAAGACGAAAGGGTTTCGCGATTTTTTAGTTGACTCGCAAGACAAATTTCTCTATGGCCGTGCAAGACGAGGCATTCGCCTTGCGCGGTACCACTGTATTGTAAGAAGAACCCTCCCCACTCACCCTTGCCGCTCGCCGCTCGCTCTCCCCCTGGTGCAGGCGGCAGGAGTCGGGGCCGGGCTCGGGCTTCTGCTGGGCCTGCGGGGACTTCCTTCCACGGTAAAGAAGCCGCTCCGCGCTGCCGCCTCTTTCCCGCCCCTCACGCGTCTCTCGGCACTGCCAGGAAAGCCTCGGCGCGCACCTCCTCTTGCCACTCGCCCTCCCCGCTCGCTCTCCCCGCTGGCTCGGTGCAGGTGGCAGGAGGCTCCGGCTGGGCCCAGCCAGGCACAATCCCCCCCTGCTGCTGCCGGCAACAAGCCCCGACTTTTTTTCCATAGGAACGCATTAATTAAATTTCAATGCATTCCTATGGGAAACCGTGCTTCGCAAGACGAAATTTCCGCAAAACGAAAAGACTTGCTGAACGAATTAAATTTCGTCTTGCGAGGCACCACTGTAGATTCCACGTACTGTGATCGAAGGACTAGCAAACTATACGTCAAAAGACACACCCCAAATTAGCAGAAGCAATCTGCATGTGGAAGCAGCCTTCAGAGAATGGATTGCCTTGCCCAATTTGATCCATGCATGAAAAGAGAGGTGGTGGGGCTTTTTTAAAATCCCACACACGATACATGGGGCTACGTAAATGATGCCCTTTAGTGACTCACATGAGTCTCACTACTTATCCACACTTCCTGCCCTGCTGCCTTCCTCTAGGGAAAACCACTCTTTATGCTCAATTGGAGCAAATGGCAATTTGGGTTTTCTCCAGATTGACATTGCCTCCAATTTAGCACTAAGTAGCAGGTTTTCCCCATGAAAGGAGAGGGGCAAGGGGGAAACCACATGGGGCAAGCAGAAGTGTGAACGAGCCCTCAGTCGAGTTGATATGCTCAGCCATACTTTGGCTCAGCTCTGCATGACGTGGCAGTAAAAAAGAGAGCGGAGAGGAACAAAGCAGTATATAAATTCAATAAATAATAATAATAATAAATAATAAAGCGACTGAACTCTCCAGAAGCCCAGTAAGCCATAATTTGGAATGCTACATCATGTGAGCCATTTTTTTTTCATATGGGATTGTAAAGTTGTATGGGTGAAATTCGACTAAGGGGTCCCATCAGTGGAAGCCCTGCACAAGAACCTCTGCTTGAGCAATGAGGTTCCCCGTGCCCCACCAAGCACCCTTGAATTGGTTGTGGGGGGTTCAGGAGAACCCCTGGAACAGCACCTGGGGGGAAGATAGGGGAGATGGTTCTATCCAGCAGGTTCCTAGCAGAACAATTGGAAAAGTGTGAAGCTTAATTCCTCCCCATGTGTTTTTGAAAATAAGCAATGTGCACGCAATAATATAGTTTCCCATTTTCTTTTGGCTTGTGCTATACCGCAGTGTTTTTCAACCTTTTTTGGGCAAAGGCACACTTGTTTCATGAAAAAAATCATGAGGCACACCACCATTAGAAAATGTTAAAAAATTTAACTGTGCCTATATTGACTATATATAAAGTAATTCTCTTGAATTTTTCATTTTTTCCCACGGCACACCAGGCAACATCTCGCGGCACACTAGTGTGCCGTGGAACAGTGGTTGAAAAACACTGTTATACAGGCACATGCTTATGCAGGCTACCGGTAAGTAGTTTTTTTTTTTAAGAGCTTAGTTAGAAGTACACACAGTAGATTCTACAGAAAATATCAAAGATGGACATGAGCTTGGAGGTGCACAGGGTTAAATCCAGACCATGCCTACTGCCTCCACCCTTAGCCATATGTTTGATGCTGCTTGGCGAGTGTGCCTGTAGGTATCTGTGGACATGAGGATCCAATTGGGCCAATGCACAGCAGCAGCAAATTATTCCTCTAAAAAGCCTCATCTCTCTATGTAGTGGAGAACCAAAGCCTATTGGCATCTAAATCCCCTCAGGCAGCATTGTGATTAAGTTTTAGAAAGGAGCGGACAAAAAGGGGACCAGGCTAGACAATAGAGGAATGTAGAAAAATATGCAGAGACACGAAAAGCTGTTTGAACTTCTACTGAAGATGGAGAGGTGCGCGACATAATTAACTACAAAAATACTTGGATTGGAGCCTATCTCTCCCCCCCCCCCCAATTTCATTGCCATTTCCACTTAACCTTGGTCCACCTTAACAGTGGTGCTTCTTTCTGAAAGTTTTGCCTCAGGATGCTATCACGAAGTGTGAAGCAAACACAGAATCTCAGACTACAAAGGTGGGGAAGGTTGATTAAATCGCAACAGTCTGGTGTCAGATTTGACTCTATGACTTATGATTTTCTCATTTGGGACTGTAGGGCTCTATGTGCTTTCAGGTCAGGCGGGGTGGGCGTTTTTAAACTAAATAATGCAGGCAATAATACAATTCCCATTTTCTCAGCTACCGCTGCACACAGAACACTCTTAATGCAGCCTGAGCAGATTCTGTTCGAGCTTAGAGAAACACATGCACAGTAGGCTCTATAGAAGATATTAAAATGTGTGAACTCTTACATTAACACCAAGTTTAACTGACATCTAAAAGATATACTGCCCCCCCCACATCCTGACTGCCTTCATAATACTTTGCACATGGAGAACAGAGACCCTATATTGCTTGTGTTTGCATCCAAAAACTATTATCTTAACATTATTGTTCCTAGGTGTCCTTTTCATGTCCTCATTCTACACTGAGGGGGGAGACTCTATTCTAGCAATTGTTCTGATGATTGACAAGTTTCCTTTTCATAAAAAGTTTACAGATGAGATATCTGGGACATTACTTTCTCTAATATTGGACCGCATACTATTCACTGCAGCTAACTGTAAATCTCTCCCTAAAGCACTGAAAAGCCTCTTTTGTGAATTAACACTGTTCTGCTTATGCACTTGATTTCAAAGAAGACATTTCTCTATATGCAGTGCATGTTCGCTTTGCTTTTAAAATGACAAAGTTAGCAAAATATGTTGGATATATTTTCTTGGGAAATAGGATTTTTATCATACAATTCATCAAGGATTTGCCTTACCCTGACATTTGTGATATAAAGAAAGTCAGAAAAAATGTAATTTTCTTGATCAAAAATATGTTTTTACTTCAATGCAAATAAATGTAGTCTCTTGCTTGCAAAATATCTTCTAATATAGACTGCTAAATAGGGTTAACACAAGCCTCTTTTGTTAATCTGACATTTAAATGCTGGACTTGCTGATGAATCTGTTCTTTTCCTTTTGTCTGTGCCATACATAACTGAAAACTCTAACAAATGATGCCTTCATACTAAAATGTTTGTGAAAAACAAAATCAGAATAAAACTTGTTCTGAGGATGAAGCTGAATTGCTTGTGTTCCTCCCAGATTTGCAAAATGTGTGTTCCATGGGCTCTGTGCTATTTAACATTGAGTTTAGTCCTATCAACATTGTCATTGATGTTTTCCCTGAAGAAAGAGTGCTCATGGTGTTTGGAGATTATTCAAATATCCAAAAAAAAAATTGCAAAAGCTATAGAGAACATTATTTAAATATGAATCCTGATGCACAAAATTCTCACCACTGTTGAAAGTTCTGGCCTTAGTACAGTGGTACCTCATGTTGCGAATGAGATCTGTTCCAGAGCCCTGTTCACAACATGAGCAGAACGCAAAATGAAGCATTACGCCTGCGCATGTGTGCAGTGCGATTTGGCACTTCTGCGCATGACGTCATTTCGCGCGTCTGCACAAGCGTGAATCGCCAAACCTGGAAGTAACCTGTTCCAGTACTTCCAGGTTCGGCGCGTTGGTATCCTGTGACGAACGCAACCCGCAGTGGCCGTAACATGAGGTATGACTGTATAGTTGCTTTCATCAACACTCTCACCCTGAGATCATCAAAAGTATTGCTGAAATATCTGAATCTATACCAACACAGAACGTGTTTGCACGAATCACAAGAATTGGTTCAGACACCAATTCAATGCTTCAGGAAACAGCCTGCCTCAGTCCAAAGTGCTTTGACAGCTGCCTCAATCAGCTCAAATTTTGTTTTATGGTTGGTGGTTTGCTTGCTTCCTTTGTCTCCATGAAGGGCAGGTGGGAGGCAAATATCCCGAGAAAGAGCACATGCCAAAGAGTTATGAACTCTTGAAAAATTACCAATGGCAATGTTTATCCCACACATTCTCCAATGATGCTTGTTACTTGCCAACTCAATTCTCAAGTAAGTCAAGGGAAATTTGCCTTCTCAAGGGGAGTGGAGAAAGAGGGTAGCTGTAGGATTGTCACTATGCTATGCTCTACACCAGCCTTTCTCAACCTTGGGTCCCCAGATGTTTTTGGCCTAGAACTCCCATCATCCCTGACCACTGGTGCTGCTACCTAGGGATCATGGGAGTTGTAGGCCAAAAACATCTGGGGACCCAAAGTTGAGAAAGGCTGCTCTACACTATGACGTATAAAATGTGCAACAAGCCCATATCTGGTAGTTGATGGGCCTAGATCCAAAACAGAAGCCCCAGAATTTCTAAAATATGGTAGCCCTACAACATTTCCCTGTTTTTAGTGGTTGTAAGAGAAAGCTAATGAACCCTAATCACTTCCACACAAACACAGCCACACAAACATGATCTAAAAAGGTATAACATAGGAAGCTGTCTTAAACCAAGTCAGACCATTAATCCATCAGTGTTTCTCAAACTTAGGTCTCCAGCTCTTGTGAGACTACAATAGGCCTACTGTATATTCTGGTGTATAAGACTACTTTTTAATCCAGGAAAATCTTCTCAAAAGTTGGGGGTCGTCTTATACGCCGGGTGGAGAATCTGCGGTCGAGTGTATCTCAAACTCTGTATTTTAACTGGAAAAGTTGGGGGTCGTCTTGTACGCCCAGTCTTATACACCGGAAAATGCGGTACCCATCCCTGACCACTGATTCTGATAGCGCGGGATGATGGGAAATGTAGTCCAACAATGGCTGGAGACGCAAGCTTGAGAAGTGCTGAAGTTCATTCTGGTTAACACTGACAGATGGTGGCTCTGTCCAGGGAGGTCTGGAATTAGAACCTGGGACCACATTTGTGCAACAGCGGATGCTCTGCCATTGAGCTGCAGCTCCTCCAAGCAAGCAAGGAGGCTGTCACACATACATCTACGTGCCAGCAAGAAAACAGCACCAGACATCCAAACACATTCAACACAGATGCAAAAAGACATCCCCCTGTTTACTGCTGATGGGTAATGACAAGAATTTCCTGCACATCAGATTTGGGAGGCAAAATTGTTATAAGAACCTGGCTGGAGTCGTTCTTTTGCTCTAACCTCACATACGGCAGATTTCACAGTGTTCTGTTTAAAGCAAGCCGTTTCCACAAAAGCCAGACAAGCTGCACAGGAAACCCAAGTATTTCCATAAGTAAAACCATTCAGCCAAAACAGCTCTGAATTAAAAGTTCCATCAACGCAGCTACCCTGTTTTAAGTGCAATGATAATTGTAAGACTCCATTGTTATTCTGATCCTCCAGCTCGGGTCAGTAGTTTTCTTCTTCCCCTTGGAAATCCCATCCTGGTCCGCTTGCCTGACAAATGTGCATGAGTACAGCTGGGGGGCAGGGGAGGGGACAAAAACGATAGGAGGCCAGGTCTACTTTGCTAAATGAAAATTATATAGTGAGAGCTTGGTTCTACAGCCACTCCAGAATTGGTATGAGGTTTGTTAAGCATCCTAAGTGCTCCTTGGCTGTTTTTCCTGAATGAGATAATGCTGGTAAAGCAGACTCTATCTTTTCTAGCCTTCTGCCATTGTGGTTTTTGTGTCTCTGTTTAAAAGCCCAGAAATTCTTCCATTCATCCCATGTGTTGCCTGGAACTACCCTTGACAGCTCTACCCCTTCCTTCCTTCCTTCCTTCCTTCCTTCCTTCCTTGTTGATTGAATATATATACCACCCTATACCCAGAGATCTCAGGGCCATTCACAGAAAAGATCAACATAAAAACCACAATATAAAAACCTTCTCTCCACATTACTCATTTTCACCATACTATCTGGTTGTGGCCCATGTATTAACATGTGCAGCCCAATTCACAAACAGAAATATTAACAAGACAGGAAACCTTTGTGCTAGAGCTGCAAATTCCAGACACCTTATTTGCCTCAGCATTGCAAACTGCAGTTAGCTGGTAAGAATTTAACCTCAAGAACGCATGGTAAGAATTTAACCTCAAGAACCATCCCTCCCCTTTTTCCTCCATCCAAGGCACATTCCCTGCTTCCTTCCCTCATGAGCTTTAACCATGGCATATTACACCTGCCCTCGCTGGTCTGAATTAAGGATGCATTCTGGAGCAGAGAGAGAGAGAGAGAGAGAGAGAGAGAGAGAGAAGGAAGCAGTGCCCTGACTCCAATTTGTGATGTGATCATGCACCCAAATCCGATTGGCTTGATGATGTAATCTGTGCTGTGTGGCTGAAGAAGAAAATGGCACTGAATATCAAGGAGCAGGCATCACTGGTAACAGAGCCAGCCACTTTGACCCTGTTCCTTGAACGAGTCCAAAGATTGCCCTCACTATACGATTCTTCTGTGACATGGAACACCACAGAGAAGTATTTAGGGTGAGAGTAGAACAGGCATAGGCAAACTCGACCCTCCAGATGTTTTGGGACTACAACTCCCACCATCCCTGACCACTGGTCTTGTTAGCTAGGGATGATGGGAGTTGTAGTCCCAAAACATCTGGCGGGCCGAGTTTGCCTATGCCTGGAGAAGAATTTTGTGAAAGCAACTTTAAAGCAAGGGCTTAGAGCAGACTCTTTCATAGCTGCTCGGGCAAGTCTAATCTTGGGGAGGAGTTGCGAGGAAGAGGGAGGTCCTATCGAAGCACTCAAAAGGATGTGTAAGGGGAGTCGGTGTGTAGGACTACCTTCTCTCTCATGTCCCCATGCACCCACTCTGCTCCCAACCTTTCCCGTCGAAGGTAGGCTTCTAAGAGTGCTCAGATATGAAAGAAGTGAAGCCCTCTTCGGAATTTCTTCCTCAAGCAGGAAGGTAGGTTGGAGGTGAATGGGAGGGGAGCTCGGGAGGAAGTATGTCCTGACTAGGACTAGTGATAGCAGCTGGTAGGGCAAGGGCGGGCTTGTGCTGCTTACCTAGGTTCCTAATGTTGGGGTTTCTGCCAGTCATTGAGAGGAGGAGAGGGAGAGGGGAAGTCAGTGGGGAACGGTGGCAGTGCTGCAGCCAATCCAGTGCTGCTGCACCCACACTGCGCTGACCTGCGCTCGGTTTCACCCTCTCGGTAACCAGCAATGCTCCCATCATCAGGAAGCCAAGTTAGCAGCCCTGCTTTGCCCTGCCACACCATGCTGGTTGCCAGGGGCGTAGCAAGGGGGGGTGGAGGGAGCAGGAAGCCCAGGGGCAGCGCCCCTGCTGGGGGTGACACATGGGGGGGCGGCCCCACCCCCTGGGCTTTTTTTTTTTTGCTTTTTTTAAAAAAAACATTTAAAATTCTTTTAAGGCTATTTTCGGCACTGCCAGGGTGGAGCCGCAGGGGCGGCCAGCGAGGAGGGGTGTCACCCCCCCTCGCTGGCCGCCCCTGCAGCTCCGCCCCGGAAGCGCTGAAAATAGCCCCCCCTTCCAGCGGCGGAGCTCGGCATGGAGGCAAGGGGCGGGCCAGCGAGGTGGGGTGCCACCCCCTCCTCGCTGGCCCGCCCCTTGCCTATTTGCCGAGCTCCGCTGCTGGCTGGCTTGCGGAGCCGGGGCATGGAGAGGGGGCTCCGTCCGACTTGCGTCCACCAAGGGAGTCCGGGTAGCGGATTCGGGAGTCTTTGCAGCCCGCAAAGACTCCCGAATCCGCTGCCCAGCACCCCTTCGTGCAGCGGCTGCTCACGCAGGCACGAGCAGCCGTGGCACGAAGGGGTTCTGCCGCCAGGGTCTCCCGAATCCGCCGCCCGGCACCCCCGGGGCAGGGCGTCGCGTGCGTCAAGACGCACACATGCACCACGATGCCCCACCCCCAGGGGTGCCTCTTGGCTTCCCGCCCCCAGCAGCCAAGGGGCTAAGAACGCCCCTGCTAGTTGCTATTGAGGCTGAGAGAGCCACTAGATCAGTCTTCCCCAACCTGGTGCCCTCTAAATGCTTCCGACTACAACAACCTCAGATAAGCAGATGACACAACTTTGATGGCAAAAAGTGAGGAGGAATTAAAGAATCTCTTAATGAGGGTGAAAGAGGAGAGCGCAAAATATGGTCTGAAGCTTAACATCAAATAACTAAGATCACAGCCACTGGTCCCATCACCTCCTGGCAAATAGAAGGGGAAGAAATGGAGGCAATGAGAGATTTTGCTTTCTTGGGCTCCATGATCACTGCAGATGGTGACAGCAGTCACGAAATTAAAAGACGCCTGCTTCTTGGGAGAAAATCAATGGCAAACCTAGACAGCATCTTAAAAAGCAGAGACATCACCTTGCCGACAAAGGTCTGTATAGTTAAAGCTAGTGATGTATGGAAGTGAGAGCTGGACCAAAAAGAAGGCTGATCTCAAGAATTGATGCTTTTGAATTATGGTGCTGGAGAAGATTTTTGAGAGTCCCATGGACTGCAAGAAGATCAAACCTATCCATTCTGAAGGAAATCAGGCCTGAGTGCTCACTGGAAGGGCAGATCCTGAAGCTGAGGCTCCAATACTTTGGCCACCTCATGAGAAGAGAAGACTCCCTAAAAAAAGACCCTGATGTTGAGAAAGATTGAGGGCACAAGGATAAGGGGACGACAGAGGATGAGATGGTTGGACGGTGTTCTAGAAGCTACTAACATGAGTTTGACCAAACTGCGGGAGGCTGTGGAAGACAGGAGTGCCTGGTGTGCTCTGGTCCATGGGGTCACAAAGAGTTGGACACGACTAAATGACTAAATAACACCATCACCTCTAAAACATCCGGAGGGCACCAGGTTGGGGAAGGCTAGACCGGATTCTGGTGCATTTGAACTGCTGGGAAAAACATGACATGGACTTCTAAATGCTGTAAATGTGGCTGTAGGTGGGTGTCCTGACTCCTGAACTACAGTGACCTAGATAGACTTTTGCTCCTTCCAACTCCTTGCTTCTCTGTAACATGCTTTATGACATGTTTTTGTGACCTCTGACTATCCTGCTTAAATTAGAGTAAGGCCAATTGTGTTGGCAGGAGATGACCCCCCACACCCTTTCCCTGCTAGGTGGCTTCTTCAAGAAGATCTGCAGAGGTTGTATACCATTAAGAATAAAGTAGCAGATTAACACTTCAGGGAAAATAAAAAATAATTGCATCCCTTTAAAAAAAATGAAAATAAAGCAGCAAAGTTTTTTAGTTGCTCACTGAGAATTCCCTTCCTAGTGTGACAAAATAGTATTTTGCCTTTGACTATCTTCCATTTAAATTAAACACAAGATAAAACACAATGAGAGGCATGGAGTGTTGCTATGTTTGACACTAGTCTGTCTTCTTAGTCGTGGTTTGCTTTGCAATTTTTTTTTTAAAAAAAAAAATACATCCAAATGGGGAGCCTGAGAGCAGGAGCAAAAGGTCGTAGGATACATTTAGCACTTTTGATATTGCTGTACAGTCGTCCAGCTGGGATGGCTACATGACATGCGATGCCTGATTGGTTTTGTACAGTGGTAGCTCCTGCCTATTACTTTCCAAATTAAAATCTGTTGCTTTTGGTAGCGAGACCAAATCTGAATTCTGCTTCAACATAAAAACCTGGGACAAATAGCCTCGCAACTAGCAGTCAGGTTTCACTAGCCCTTTTCAATCCATTTCTAATATTATCAAGTAACCTACCTATCCCCGACCACTGCTCCTGTTAGCTAGGGATGATGGGAGTTGTAGTCCCAAAACATCTGGAGGGCCGAGTTTGTCCATGCCTGCTATAAAAACATGGCAAAGGAGCATATTATCTACCCCCTGCTGGCTAGCCTGGATTTAGCAGGCAAATCCTGGTTTCCTCTGCTAAGCATGTAACTGAACAAAGCCAACCAGGCAAATATATCCCCATTCAACCATCTCCTTCTGCTGTACTATGCATTGAAGTGGTGCTAATGAGTTCAATGATAATGTCTGAGATCACAAACATGCTATTAAGCAGTGACTGGAAACACTGTCTAAGGAAGCATGCCAAAGTGAGCCTTCTCCGCGATCAAAGAGTGGGATTTTAACTCCCACGTAATACATTCTTACACCTGCCTCCTAGCATTTCAGGTGAGCAAACACTGACACTACAATGTAGGGTTTTCTCCGTGGGAAAAATGCACTAGCAATACCACAAGCTACAAAAATGGGTGCATGATCAATGACTGTAATGATTCCTGTAACGACTCCAGTGTACCAGGGGAAACATGGCGAATCTATATTCAAGACAGCTCAGAACATTGGATATTGTAATATGAATGTCATCAGAAACAGCAGCAACTTTATTAAACATTTGTGAATGCCCAAAGGCTCTGACTACTTCAATTGTTTAGCACAAGAGTTGTGCTAGGTGCTGAACCCAGAGGGCTTTCAAGTAATGGATAAGAAAAGGAGAAAGATAGTAGGGGAAAGCCAGGGACTGATTCAGAATAGTGTTAATTAGAGATGCCAGTAAAGTTCACCTGCCAAGCTTCCTTCAAGGAAACCCTCTGGAGAACCACAGACACAACCAGATCTCATTTTTATTATGAATTCATGAGGAGTTGTGCTCATGATGCTGTTGAGGTGGCCACAGATAATACCCCTTCACATCTGTTTGCACTTGCAAAGGTTTTGGGGCAGTCACACTACTTGATTTCCAGTCAGTGCACATCTTATAACTTGCTGCTGATGTCTCCTTAATGTTTTATACCAGAAACGTTCTGGTTAATCTCATGTTCTGGCCAATATCCATTTCAAAATGACAAATGACTTTCTGCTGGGGTAAACACATACACAACTACTCTGTTTGCACTTTAGTCAAGCACCCGATCCATGATCGCATGAAATAATATTCCTTAAATATGAAATGTGAAACGTGGACCACTTATAAACGCCACCTCCAACTCCTCTAAAAATTCCATCAATTGTGTCTCTGAAAATGTTTACACATCACTTGGGAAGACAGGCAAACTAATGCCAATGTACTGGAAGAAGCAAAGATCACCAGCATCAAAGCAATGATTCTTCAACATCAACTTCATTAGACTGGTCACATTGTGTGGATGCCTGATTATCGTCTTCCAAAGCAACTACTCTATTCCAAACTTAAACATGGTAAGCGTAATGCTGGTGGTCAACAAAAGAGCTTCAGAGACTCTCTCAAGGCAAATCTTAAAGAACACCGACAATTGGAAAACACTGGCCTGCGAGCGCTCCAATTGGAGAACAGCCTTTACCAAAGGTGTCATGGACTTTGAAGAAGCACGAACTCAGAGTGAAAAGGAGAAACGAGCTAAGAGGAAGGCACATTTGGCAAATCCTCACCGTGATCAACTCCTGCTCGGAAACCTATGTCCCCACTGTGGAAGGACGTGTGGATCCAGAATTGGCCTCCACAGTCACTTACGGACTCACATTTAAAACAGTGTTTATAGAAGACAATCTTACTTGGCTACAAGTGATCGTCAAAAAAGAAGAAGAACATGTTCACATGAAATAATATTCCTTAAACTGGCAAAAGTGGTTATCAACATATTGCAAGAAGCTCTATGGTATAGTTTATGCTAAAAGATAAGTTATCTTATTTGAGATAAATAACCAGCCGAGTTCTCGGGGTCACTGTTCAGGGATTATTTTATAAAATTGTGACCTTGGGGAAGTAAAGGAGATCTGAAGAAATTTGTGAATGACACCGAGTTAGGAGTCACTGGAAATGGGGAGAAGAATTGCTCCATTACGCAGAATAAATTGCATGACCTTATAAAATGGAATGATAGAAATATAATGAAATTCAATAGTACATAGTATAAGGTCATGCACACTGAGATAAATAATCAACATTTTTGTTGTCACCTGGGGACTCATCAGTCAGCCACTGTTGAATTCATTCACATGAGGGTAAGCAAAATTCTGCATGTGTGGACAACTTTGCAGTCGGGATGAGAACTGCTCTGCATTTCTGACAATGGTTGGACCAATGTCTACTGACAGATATGTGGGTGGTGTGTGGGTGTACATACAATGTGTTCCAAACTGTGCAAGCACAAGCTTATCTGAGCAACCTCAGGGCACACCCTACCAAGCCTAACAATGAGCCATGTGTAGTAAAGATAATGTGGAATTCCCATCTCTTGGTCACACTTTCTGGGCGAGCGCCTGTCCACCAAATTGGTTGGGAGGCAGAGCAGCCATTAGGAACTCCAATGGAGAGCCAGTGTGGTGTAGTGGTTAAGAGCGGTAGACTCGTAATCTGGTGAACCAGGTTCGTGTCTCTGCTCCACCACATGCAGCTGCTGGGTGACCTTGGGCTAGTCATACTTCTCTTAAGTCTCTCAGCCCCACTAACCTCACAGAGTGTTTGTTGTGGGGGAGGAAGGGAAAGGAGAATGTTAGCCGCTTTGAGACTCCTTCAGGTAGTGATAAAGCGGGATATCAAATCCAAAATTTTCAATGGCTTTCCATGGGAAAGAAGGCAGCATTAAGAAGATGGTCCAAGCTGCCACCTGAAGGAGGGAGCAGAAGGTAAAGAAGACCTGTTGTGTGCCATTTTCATTGAGGCGGGATGAAGCCATTTGCCTTAGGCAGTAGAACCAAACTCCTTTCTACCCCCACTGTTGCGCCGCTGCCAGTCCCACCAATGCTTTACCCGCCCCACCACAGCACCATTGCCCTCACTGCTGCCATGGGTGAAGCCGCAGGTGAGGGGGCAGTGGCAGGGTCAGCGTGACTGTGGGCACAATGGTGGGCATGGGGGGGAACAGATCTGCAGGGCAGGTGGGGCTGTGGGGGAGGGGCATTTGCCTGCAGCGGCAAAACATCTCAGGCTGGCCCTGGCATATGGCTTCCTCTACTGTGTCCATGTTTAGATCTGGGACAGACACGGACATGAATAGGGATGCCTTGGGGAAGTAAAGGAGATCTGAAAAATGGGGGGCAGGGGCAAAAATAATAAATCAAGATAACAAACTTTTTATAAAAGAATGGAAATGGTTTGCTGAGTATTTACAAACAAACTGTAAACAGATAAGAACATTGGCAGGATTATTGTAACAACCTGCCATTTCATAAGAGTAAAATATTTACAGTAAAGTAAATGAACAAATGAACAAATTAAGTTAATTTGGATATGCAGAAAATATTTAAAATAAATCCCAAGGAAATGCAGAAAGAGGGGGAAGTAAGTCAAGTTTTGAAATGTTAAAATGACTGTAAAATTATTGAAATGCATAAACTTGAAAATCATAATTTTTTTAAAAAAAGGATAGGGGTGCCTGAGGTGTCTTTTTTCAGCCCAGGTTCAGTGCATAAAAGCCTGCCTTAATGGAGAGGCAAGCTTTCAAAAATACTGGATTCCCCCCCACCAGCTCATATCAAAATACAGGCCACAGAAGGATTGTTGTTGCTCCCCTCTCTTCTGCATCAGTCCTTTCCTTTTCCTAACCCCAAACACATCCCCTTTTTTTAACCTTCAAGTGGCAGCGGCTGTGAGAATATTTGTGGACCACATGGGGGAAAAAGAGGAGGAAGATTTCCCCTTTCTTCCCTCGGCCTCCTTTGTCTGATACACAGTGTGGGAGTGACCAGGTGAAATGCATCTCTCATCATTTCCAGTGTCCTGCCATGTTATCAGTGAGCTGAGCTTTCAACCCAAGTCTAAGCAGGTGTGCTCAGAAGTAAGTTCTACCAAATTTACTCCCTCTCAAGGGCGATATTCAGTGTTAGGCTGCATATACACCATGCGTTTGAAGCGGCGTGTGCGCACACACACCAAAAATCCTTGGGAACTGTAGTTTGTTGTGGGTCCTGAAAATTACTGTAGTTTGTTAAGGGTGCTGCTCTGTGAGTAGTAAGCTTCAGTTTCTTGGATTCTGATATTTACTGTAATAAATATCAGTTTCTTGCAGCTATCATCCTACTCAGAAAAGATCCATTTATTTAAATGGGTCTACTCAAAATGTGAATTAGCTGGATATCACCCTAAGTGTGCTTTGCACTGCAGACTTAATTCCAAATAAGCATGCTTACAACTGGTTTCGTGCCTGCAAAATTTGTGTAATTTGTATATTTGCAGAAGTCAGAGCAACAGCCATCTGGGTGTGTGGGTGTAAATTACCTTTTCAGGACATGAAATTGCATCTGAGTACTTCTGCTGGGTTTTGGAGCATATCTTCATTCTGTTCTAATCTGTGTGGTTACTCATATCCAGTTGAGCCCCTAAAGCAGCACTTTAGAGTGAACTTGCTGGATCCTAGCTATGGATGGGGATTAGACTCAGTTCAATTTTAACATTCACAGTTTTAAAAATGAATATATTAGTGAAAATAACATGCAAAATTACATTACTGGAAACTGCCTTGCAAAAAATGAACATACAGTGGACGCTCGGGTTGTAAATGTGATCCGTGTGGGAGGCATGTTCACAACCCGCAGCGCTGCTTCTGCACACGCGCGGGTCACAATTTAGCGCTTCTGCGCATGTGCGAAGTGCTGAACCCAGAAGTAACCCGTTCTGGTACTTCCGGGGTTTGCGCAACCCGCAATCACACAACCCAAAGCAGCTGTAACCCGAGGTATGACTGTATTAGGAAAAAATGCATGCAAAACTGTGCATCTGTGAAAAAAAATACACACCGATATGCTCATGTGTTTTCATGAGACCTCTTTAAAAAAATCAAACTGACCTGGAAATGTGAACAACTGAAATTTCCCAAGAATGGAAAATTTAGAAACTGAAACGGACAGATTTACCCATCCCTAATCCCAGCATAGGGACCCAGCTGGTGCTGTGGGTTAAACCACAGAGTCTAGGGCTTGCTGATCAGAAGGTCGGCGGTTCGAATCCCTGCCACGGGGTGAGCTCCCGTTGCTTGGTCCCTGCTCCTGCCCACCTAGCAGTTCGAAAGCATGTCAAAGTGCAAGTAGATAAATAGGGACCGCTCCAGCGGGAAGGTAAACGGCGTTTCCGTGCGCTGCTCTGGTTCGCCAGAAGCGGCTTTGTCATGCTGGCCACATGACCCGGAAGCTGTCTGCAGACAAACGCCGGCTCCCTCGGCCTATAGAGTGAGATGAGCGCCGCAACCCTAGAGTCGGACACGACTGGACCTGATGGTCAGGGGTCCCTTTACCTTTAATCCCAGCATAAGGCTGCTGCTCTCCATTAGAAATTTCTCACGCCAATGTCAGAAAGGCATCAGTGCAGTCATTTGAGAAAGTGTTATAGCTTAAATGGCATTTATAGTCCACAGAAATAGGTGATTAGAGGCTTAGGTTGGCACTGATGCTAGCACAGGTGTGGAATTAGTGACGAGGCAAACTTCTTTCAGCTCAATTCAGAATTGACTCAATATTACGAGTTGTCTCAGCAAGTGAAAGAAGCCTGCCTGCGTCCTGTAGATTTGTTTTTTCTCTTTCAACCTTTCCCATAGACACCTGAAAATTCAGCCGCCTGCCCCAGACACACACAACCAGGAACAACAAGGTCACCAGTCATAGGTAAGGCTTGTAAGAAAGAATCAAGAGAACTGACTGACCCACAGAGTATAGAATCTCACCCAACAAAAGGCTGGTTTGCTTGGTCAGGTAATCTGGGTACAGAGGTAGATTGAGGGCAGGAGAGCTGGAGGGCGTTGCAACTAGGACCTAGTGAATTGAACAGAAAGGAAGGAGAGAGGCAAGGGGTGCCAAATGTTGGCCTTGCACAGGGTGTGTTGTGGTCTGGCTGGCTTCAGAGGGCAGAGTGGGAGGAGGGGGTGCCGGAAGCTGAAGAGGTAACAGGGTTTAGTGAGCAGTAAGAAGCGGGGGCAGAGAGCAGTCCAGAATCAGAGGCAGAAGAGGGGGGCCAAGAGACAGAAATGAGGCAGGCTGCTGAAAAATCCAGGGAGTCTCCCCTTCTTGCTGTGACTATGCAGAGAAATGTGGTGGAGCAACAAGAGACAAGACGATGGAGCTTTAGGCTACTGGGGAAGGAGCCTTAGAGAATGGTGGGAAGGCAGGGACATTCTGCCTTTCCAACGGGTTCACTGGGGCAAGACCTACTGGGAAGAGTTGCTGTGACCACTAGGCCTGTGCTGTTTGGGTTTCTTTGAATAAAGTTAATTTCACTGACACCGGCGTTTTGTTTATTGCTGACCTACTCCTGACAGGGCGCCAGTGAAAATTGAAAGACCAAAGCCTGCCCTTGCTGGGTATGTCATTCACTGCAACCAACAGGCATTTCATAGAGAGCACACAATTAATACAAAATACCCTCTGATCTTCTACCTGCAAAGCAGCTGGCCCTGTTGCAGCTGACATAAAGGCTTGGTGCACTCTAACCCTCCAGGTATCCACTATACAAGTGAAGAACTAATGGGCCACGACTGCTGCCCCTGCCCATCACACCCCTATACCCTACAGTCTCCCTTGATGGCCACTCACTGATAAGAACTTTGGGTAAGTAAGCCCACTTGGATATAGTGGGATGTTCATAAGCTCTCCTTCCTGGCATTGCATTCAACGTATGGACATTATGGACATGATGGGAGCCAGCAGACAATCTCCAGCTGTCCCCTCCACAAGTTGGCCATTTACATGGGCGGAGGGAGGCCTCTTCTGAATAGCACTATATTTTCACAGCAGTCAATGAGAGTTTCATCGGGAGTGAAAAGTAGCCTTAAGGAACTTCCATGAGTTCACTTACAAACTGCCAAATGCTAGCCACATATGCTCAGAATCTCATTTGTCATTCCTAGCTGGAGAAGAGCTACACTGGGGAATGGCACTTGTTTCCTAACACAGCTGAGCAGTATTCTGGGCAAATTTGTATGCTGCACCAAGCAATTACGAATGTAACGCTGATAACATCCCCTACCCGGAAATACAGTCGCTTGTAGGAGACGTTGTTGCCCTCCCAGCCAGCCGGTTCTATGCACTCCAGCAAGTCCTACCATTTCAAACTCTGTTGTCTGAAGCACCTTCAGTTTGGAGGGCAGCTCTAATTAATGAGTCAGGGTTTATTGGCTGTGATAAGCAGCTCAATGGGAAGGTCAAACGCAGACGGCGGTCTTTGTGAAATATTTCTCGAAATGGCAACCATCTACTAATTCCTGGCCCGCACCTGCCGTTTCCTAATAGAAATGCTTCAGGCTCCCATCAAGAACGCTCGGTAGTTTGGGAGAGCGAATGTAATTTAGCTTATCTCATGCAGGGCAATAAAGCATTTTGGTAGCACTGGCATGTGCATTTTATCATGGTCAATAAAGCTGAAGGTCACACCACTAAAAAAAACCCGGGGACTTCTCCCTTCAGAAAATGGCAGTAAATATTTGGCAGCAGTTTTTGATGAGGAATGTGCTAAAAACAGTTCAATATGGGGAAGGGGTCATTGTTCTACTTTGTCCCAGGTGCAGAAGGTTTAATAGATATGATTGATTCTTGGCTTTTGGAACCAGATCTTGAACCACTTAATAATCCAGATCAGTGGGCTGGGCTGTGGTTTCTTTGTGGGAATGGAAACTCACTCTAACGTGTTCTCGCACAATCTGAGCATGAACATTGCAGAGCCTAGTAGGGCCAACCCTGGGTTTTTGTGGGTTCATGGCAGAAGTACTTGCACTGCGAGCCTCATTCTTCGAAGACACCAACAAGTCAAAGGAAACAGGAAAGGGAAATGGTGATGGAAAATTAGAAGGATTCAGCTCTGCACCACAAGGAGAATATAACATGGAAAAGGGCAATGAACATTAGTATATTTCTGTTGGGGATAAGAAAATATTTCTGGCAGTAAATATAGAATAACAGTGGCGACTTAGCTATTTGCTGGCCTTTCGTGACATCCAAAATCAGCTGCCTGAGGCAGCCACCTCATAACTAGCTCTGGCTCTGCCATTTTGATAGGGCATGATCTGGTTCTCTTCAGATATTAGACCAACTCCCATCAGCCCCAGCTAGCATAGGCAATGGTCAGGAATTATGGGAGTTGCATTCCAACAAGGCTGGCCCAGAGGGGAAAGGGGACCATGTAATATGTCTGCACAGTGCCAAACTTGTAGGACAGAAGCTCACTAGGCTGTCTAGCTTCCCGAAACCAGCTATTGTTTATGGAATAACGAATTCAAACTCATTCATTCCAGATGGAAACCAGGATCAATCATCAGCTCTGGATAAATCCTCAGCTGAAGCAGGGTGCACTGGAGGAACTGTAGGCTTGACTGTGGTAAAGCAGGACCTTTAAAAAGCATGTGTGAAGGGTCAAAGTTGGGGGCACATATTGAAGCGTGTCAGGGTGCCTCAGGCACACACACAAAATACTACAGACTCTGCTAAAAGTAAAACCAATGTCTCCAAGCTTCTCATATAAAGAAAATGCTAGGGTGCAAGGGGAGCGGGGAGGTAGGGCAAACACCAGGGATGAGGTGGGGTGGGGGAGATTTGCTGTGAGTAACAGATCAAGCCAAAGGGGATGATTTGGCCCTGCCTTTCCAGTCTCAGCATTTTGGAGGCGGAGACGATCTACCGGTAATTCAATCCCTTTTAGTTCTCCCCAGAAGTACCGGTAAACTTTAAAGAAGATTGCAAAAACGCAGCGAACTGATTTATCTGCAGTTTGGCAGCTTTCTTACCTAGGGGCACCTCTCTTATGTGTGCTGTTTTTAGACAAATTGTCCACAATACATCAGGAGAGATGAAGCGATTCCCATTTCTGATCCATCCCCAAACTGCAAAGTCTGCCCTTGCAGAGTATCGACATAGCTACCCTCTGAACCTTGGCAGAATCCATCCCCTCTTGTGGGGCTACCATGCCCGCAAACCTCATTTGATTATGTAAAAAAATTAAAAACTGCTATAGATGTTTCCTTTACAAACAAAAAACAAAACTTAATAGTGGCGCCCACCCTGTGGAACACCCTCTCATCAGATGTCAAGGAAATAAGTAACTATTTGACTTTTAGAAGACATCTGAAGGCAACCCTGTATCAGGAATATTTTAACGTCTAATGCTTTACATTTTTTTATGTGCTGGAAGTCGCCCAGAGTGGCTGGGGAAGCCCAGCCAGATGGGTGGGGTATAAATAATATTTTTATTATTATTATTAACTGAAAGCCCCTATAATTTGGCAGACTTTACTTATTATGCAGGGGTGGGGGGTGGGTAGTGTGCCTGTAAATTTCATCCCATCCAAAGGAAAAATGTAATAGCTATTTTTAATTTTTCCAGCTATTTAAAGTTGCTTTCCGAAGTGTTGAATCAGGAGCTGAACCAAATCTTGTGGTGGATGCACACCCCGAATGGCAACACAAAGCTCAGTACCAAGCTGCCTCAAAATATTTTGGTGGGCAGCATCTTTAGAGCCACTCTGTAGAAGACCGAAATCCACATAAAGATTCACAGAGCCCTACTCTGAACAGCAGACAGCAGCTGAAGACAACGCAGGAGAGGGAAGCAGGCACATCTGAAGCAGCAGATGGAATCTAACCCACAGTTGGAGTTGAGTCAATTTTGCAACAGGGGCATACATAAAAATATATTTTCAAGCACCACCACCACCACAAAACTATGCTCTTGAGAAGACCTAATCAAGCAAAGCTGCAATTATTTTAATCATTTCCCTCACTACCACCATACCCATCCTGAGATTATACTTCTGTTTACAGCTCTGCCTCGGCTTCAAATTCCAAATAATGTTTTGCTGTGTTCTGTTTTGACAACTCGAGTTTGGGCGAGACAAGCAAACTGGTAGGTTTAGGGAGAGTAGCTTTGGGGATTACACTTTTCTATCCCACGCTGACTTTTCTTGTCAGCCAAGGTGGATCATGGCACACAGAGAAGCGGTCACCTGAATACAGATTAATCTTGCCACCACGAAACGCTTCAATATGGCCGTTTCTCAAGGTGCCATTGTAGTAACTTGACTACCAGCCTTGTGATAGAGTATTCAGGCGGAAAACACCCATTTTATCTGTACAGGCAGGTAAAAGTCAGGAACGTTTTGAAAACAAGGATATAGTTTGAGTGTCTCACTTGTAGTCTTATAAATCATTTAATGTGTCAACACGAATTGAAGTTACTAATATTGCAGTTGTTGTACAGTGGGATTATTATTATGACCGGGATGTAATTGAAATTAATAAGATTTTGGAACGCAGAAATAAAGAAAATCATCAAACCATCAATTCTAACACATGGGGGGGTCACCTAAATTATATAATTCATTATTTGAACGATCGGTATTAGTAACTGTATTATAAATTGGTATTGTTATAATGAGGCTGTTATTGGAATGTAATTGAAAACTAATAAAATTATTATCAAAGAAAAGAAAACCAAGGTGATTGCATGACTCATTCCACAGTCCCTGTGTGGTGAGATCAGTGCCTCACAGCACCTGGGAGGCAGCCATTTTAGAGTCCAATAAGAAACAGCAATATTACCTGCCAAGCTTGAAGCACTGCTTTCATATATATCAAATATTAAATTGCAAATAAAACAAGTGTGTATTTTTAGAGTATTTGTAATGGCTTTTTAAAAAACACACCTTACAATTATTACAGGCAGCAAACATTTAACCTGTGTTCAACTGACGTGCAATTAGGCACATGCTCGTTGCTGCAAAGCATGTAAATATAGGCCATAAGATATTTAAAATGTGCCTTTCCAGCGAGTCCCAATATGTTCCCTTTTAGAAGCTATTTCTACGCTTTCCCACTTTCCTAGCACAGAGCACACATTTTTTATAAGACATAAAACGACTTACTTACAAAACTCTCTGAAGGTCGAATTAGTAGGCTTTTCCATGCAGGAGTCAGCAAAGTTGCACAGGAAGTTGCAAATGGTGCTTAGTCACAAAAGTTTCTAAACCCTTAGGACATTTAAATGCTACTTTCAGACTCTATTCTGGTCTGAAATTAAAGAATGCTGCTTAAAGCCAAGCTCAGAGCTCTGTCCATACCGAAATCCACAAGAAGGGAGGGAAGGAGAGAAAACAAAGGTTTGGTGACCTATTTCCTCCCAAGGTGAAAGGAAGTGACATAGGCAGGACAGCTAACTCTATGGTTTTAACCTCTTCATGCACTAATTAGATCTAAGCATGCTAGGGTTATATATGAGGCGGGACCCTGCAATTTGGGGACTTGGGTAGAAAGGTTGGGTTCAATATGGTTTGTTGTTTTTTTCTCTGAGATGGAAAATAATAGTGGGGCTTTATAATGTTCACCTCTAGCACATATGGGGTGTAGATGAAGTGAGGAGAGAGAGACTTTGTGCTGGTCATCAAGCAATGGCTCCCCCCCCCCCCGCCTTGCCCCACCCAGTAGAAGCCCAGTAGAAGCAGCTGGAAAGGGAGAAGAGGAGTTATGGGTTATATATTTTTATATATAATTTTATGAGTTGTGTGTCTTTGTTTTTACATCATTTTGCATGTATTGTGGTGTTTTATGCATTGCAGCTTGCTGTTATTTTTATTGATTGTAGTTTAGTAATTATGATTGTACTTGTTAAGCGTGAATTTCTGTTTCATTTTTATTTGCTAATATAAAGGGACCCCTGACTGTTAGGCCCAGTCACAGACAACTCTGGGGTTGCGGCACTCATCTCACTTTATTGGCCGAGGGTGCCGGCGTACAGCTTCCGGGTCATGTGGCCAGCATGACTAAGCCACTTCTGGCGAACCAGAGCAGCGCACGGAAAGGCCGTTTACATTCCCGCCGGAGCGGTACCTATTAATCTACTTGCACTTTGACGTGCTTTGAACTAGGTGGGCAGGAGCTGGGACCAAGCAACGGGAGCTCACCCCATCGCGGGGATTCGAACCCCCAACCTTCTGATCGGCAAGCCCTAGGCTCTGATAATTGCATTGTGTACTATTCTATTCAAATGGATTGCTGAATATTACTTTATTTGACATAAGTAGTTTAAAGTCATGTTTTTATTATGACTTTTTGTTTTGGATCAGGTTGTGTTACAAGGTGTATGATCTTTGTTGTATATTCTGTTGTTTCTTTAGCCTGTAGACTGCCTTGTGTATAGCAATATAGAAAGGCTGTGTGCAAATTAAAATGCAAATAAAATGACTGGTGTAGTTTCCCCTTAAACAGAGGCTAGGCTAGCTGGCTAACCTTTTTGTGGAGACTACCATTAAGGCTGCAAGACTGACTGCTTCAGTGAGGGGCCATTTCTTCCAGGGCTTTCACTTTTATTGTCCTTCAGACGTTACCGTTGCTACTATATTATAAAGTGCTCCTTTGGGGTAGAAATCATAAATGGGAGAAGTGTTGATAGCTTGATATGTGTGACAAGTGATGGGTTGTTTTTGGCTTTAAAAAAAATTTAACGCACTTAAAACAGATGGAATCTCCATGAATTCCATCACTTGATGATTTATGCCATTGGAACAATTAATTTCTTTCCACATTGAGCTTGAGGCCTGTAAAGAAGTGCTTGGGGGTTAATAAGCTGAAGTATTTGCAACTCACAAAACCTTCACATCTGTAAAACCCTTCTGGGAAGTTATATTAACATCACATTACAGTGGAGAAGCTATAAAGCAGTGGGACTGTGTTTCCACCTGATGGGGGAATCTGTCTGCATATAAAATCGTGTCGGAATTCACATATGCATGCCTGGAAGCAAAAAAGGGTCTGCACCTTCCAAAAAAAAATTTAAAGCCTAGAGAAGAGAATGTTAAGATTTCGGCGAAAAATCAGAAGAGACATTCTGATGATCGGAGCCACATGAAAAGTGGAACAGACAGCCTCAAAGAGGTGAATAATTGCTTGCCAGAGCTGTTTAAGCAGAAGCCAGGCAGCCATCTGACACAGAGGCTGTAGTCACATCCTGCACGGCAGAACTTGCAATGAGCAGCGGGTTCAGCTAGATGAGCTTTAGGGGTCCCTTCCAGCTCCATTATCTTTAAGGCTACAATGTTATGCACACTTACTTGAGAGTAAGCCCCACGGAATTCAGTGTGACTTACTTCTGAGTAGGATTGTGCTGTATGCTTGGCCATTCTCTCTGCACAGCTACCTTGCTTTCGTACAGTCTAGGTCCAGGCAAGGTTTATTTTTTTTAAATGTACAGTATGTGCGCCAGGACATCTCTTACTATGACAGGGGTGGGGAAAGGTAGGTCTGTCTAGCCATGAGGGCTCTTCCCTGGGAAAGCCCCCTCCCTAGGTCACATCGCTTCTTATGAGCCCACACCCATCACAAGCACAACTCCATCCTCTTATTGGGTGTTTTAGCTTGACTGGAATGTGTCCTTAAACTATGAAGATGATTCTTGATTACCTGGATGGAGAGGTATGTGCGTAGAAACCTCTGAATTGCACAGATAGAGACTGTTGTACACAGTTAATAGTTACACCTGTTGCCTCATCCACTTTTGCCCCTGCCCCTTCTCAGCTGGGAAGCTACCCCCAGGTTGCTGCCCAGGAGGCAATGAGGTCCCCCACTCTTGTTCTATGAAGACAGCTGAAGCGGGGTAGAGAGGTAGCTCTTAAGGTTTGTTTAACTCATAAAGCACCACCAGGGCTTTTCCCTATAAAAATAACGAGAGAAACATTTGTTTGTAAGTCAAGCTATAGTCAAAATCTGGCAAGGTTTGTCTTTAAAACTGAAAGCGCTTGCATCTGACCAGCTATCTTTCTCGCAGTGCTTTGGGAAATTTGCCAGGTTGCCTTTAATTAAGTGTACAAAGGCTATATTCATTCCAAGGTGCCATATTGATTGGAGCCAACGTTTGTATCAATCAATCATTGCAATTTAAACCCCCCGGCTTTTCATTTAATCAGTGGAGATACAAATCAAACTATTTTGAAATGTAGATGAATTAATTCTTACAGGAAACAAATGCCAATATGAGAGACAGCTATCACTTAGGTGATTTGCAGCCTATGTTCTAATTGGTTGCTTGAATAGTTCTCAAGTCACTGTCTTTCTTCTCCATGGCCTGAAACGCCATCTAGTCAATAATTGAGCCCATTTTCCTCCCAATGGAAATTTACCTATGACAAGGGGCAGTCACAATGCCAGAATCAATTCTGCCTTTTACCTCCAGTGGCAAATTTGTTGCAGCTGGCTGATTGGCGATGTATAAATTGCCTGCACATATAGAGGCACTGTTTACGTTCTTAATATTATTTCTCACGGCCCAGGGCCTGAGTTCGGAAAGGGGTTTGGGATACAGCTCTGTGGAGTATTGGCCCTATCCTAAAACACACAGGACCAAATTTCACATCAGAAAGATGCTTTCAAAAGGTGACAACTTTTTCTTGTTATATAGAAGAAGAAGAAGAAGAAGAAGAAGAAGAAGAAGAAGAAGAAGAAGAAGAAGAAGAAGATTGCAATTAATTTGCTGGAACGGATTCAGTTTATGACAGGCCTTAAAAATATATCACCATCTTTTTCTTCTTTTTTTTAATGTTCTGTGAGGAAAGCCTGAGGGAAAGGCAGAAATACCATACTTAGCATTCATGTGGCACTTCAGAGTATTCAAAGCGCTGCACATATATGAGCTCAGTAACTCTTCTAAAACGCCTGTAGAATCACTGTGGTATAAGGAGAGAACAGTGGGCTGACTAAAGGCAGGGATAGAAAACCTGTGACCCTGACCCCACCAGACATTGCTGGACTCCAGTTCCTATCAGCCTCAGCCAGGGGGCTTCCTTATTGATTCTTAGGGTTGCCATACATCTGGAATTCCCCCCCCCCAAAAAAAAATTATTAATTTTCACATAACACAAACAAAACACTACAAAAAACTACATACAATAAAAAACAGTATGACAAAATGCAAAACAAAAACATTTATTTAAACCTATCTATCCTTCTTTATAACATTGTAAATTGACTTCCTCACATCCTCTTCGTCTGCTTTCCTTGTAAATCATCTTTAGTAATTTCCTTACCTTTTTTCTATTCTCATAATTATACTCTAATCATCTTATCTTATTTAATAACCTTAACATTGCTTCATCTATTGCTACATCTTATCTAACTTCTATATCTGCAGCCTATTTCTTCCTGCTTGTTTTAAATACTAATTTTAGCATACTTCTTCAAATATACTTTAAATTTAGTCCAATGTTTCTCCACCGCATCGTCCCTCTGGTCTCGGAGTTTCCCGGTCAGTTCAGCAAGCTCCATATGGTCCATCATTTTCATTTGCCATTCTTCAATCATTGGTAAATCATCTGTCTTCCAGTTTTTAGCTAATAAAATTCTTGCTGCTGTTGTGGCATACATAAAGACTGTTGTGTCCTGTCTTGGGATCTCGTGATTTAAAATACCCAGTAGAAAGGCTTCTGGTGTTTTTTTACTAAATGTAATTTTCAACATCTTTTTCAACTCATTATATAT
This sequence comes from Lacerta agilis, assembly GCF_009819535.1. NCBI lineage: Eukaryota > Metazoa > Chordata > Lepidosauria > Squamata > Lacertidae > Lacerta > Lacerta agilis. The sequence goes on from NC_046314.1 coordinate 14,870,086, forward strand.
CTTTTCCCAGAAGCCCTCTACTTTCGGGAACGTATACATCTGGAATTTCTTGGACATATATTGATTACTGCAGTCGGCAGCAGTGTCTGGGCGGAAATCGGCCAAATGTCCATGAAAATCTGGATGTATAGCAACCCACGTTGGCAGTGTCGTTTTTGCCACGGGCCATCTGGTGAGTGAATGGCTACAGTGTTATTTCAGGCAGGGCTTTCTTGGCTAACAACCTGCCTCTTAGCTACTGTGCTGTTCCACACCAGCTCTCAGACAAAGGCCTACCTGCTTTAGTAGCGTCGGCATGCCTCGTGAGACAGCATGATACATCCTCATTGAACACAAGACAGTAGATTTGCTTGATACGGAGTCTAGATACATGTCCTGAAATGAAAGCCACGTGGACTGGAAATCGACAACTACCTGGAGCCAAGCTTTTTGAGATATGGGGTGTGATCCTGCTGCTGCTTCTTCCTTTGGATTTGTTGGGGTGTTTCACCTAATGAGCCCCATCAGCAGAAGCAGAATAAAATGATAACAAATATTCAGGCGTGCTTTCCCAGTGTTGTTTTCTTTCATTTTAGTCTGCAATTGATTTTAAGATCCTTATGCAGTGGAACCTCGGTTTTTGGAGCATCTCAGAAGACAAACATTTTGGTTTTCAAATGCCAAAAACCAAGAAATAATCGCTTCCATTTTCAAACGTGCCTCAGAAGTCGAACAGTGTGGGGATAACCAACGTCTGGGACAGCCAGTAATTCCCGGAGTGCCTGCTCCTACTGGCCGTGAATGGGTAATTTACGTTGGTTATGAAGCTGAAGGTCGTGAGATTGTTGTTTGGAGTTCCGGAGGTTTCTTTGGAGTCACGAAGGCTCCTCTGGAGTTACAAAGGCTTGAGGTTCCAAAAAGGAAAAGATAAAAGAGGTGGCCAAAACTAAGCGACCAAACAAAATTTAGAAATGAAAGAAATAAGAGACTGCAGTCAATGGTGGAGTTGCGCTCTCCCGACTACCATTCTGTGCGGCTTGGTTTCTCTTTCTCTTTCTTTCTCTCTTGGCTTGTCTCGCACAGTTGTTCTCTCTTGGCTTGTCTCGCGCACTCTACACACCGCTACAGAGAGTAGGGGCCATTTATTAGTAAACTGAACAACGTCATAACATATCATTAACCAATCACAACACTGTATCTGGGTGAGTTTCCGGGCGGGAAACTTCTTTCCGACCGTTGTTTTGGCGCGCTTTGCTGCTAGCGCGGAGGGATCCAGGCAGCAAACCTCTGCCTGATCCTTTGCCTTCCGTGCATAGCGCGGAAGGTTACTATGCAGCGGCAAGGTGCAGGAGCACCTGAAAACGTATTCCCACAGAACGGTCTTTTGGAATGGATTACATTTGAAAACCAAGGTTCCACTGTATTGTTAGTTATCATGACCATCATCCCTGCTTGGCAAAATATTCAATACAGGAGCATGAAGAAGCACATCATAATAAGGCACCGGGGTCAGTTACGAGGATGAGTAACACTTGAGTGAAAACCTGGACCTCTGCTGTCAGCTTGTTTCACCACTGAAAGGTTGCTCAGAAGAGAATGCAGATCTTGGGCCGCAAAAAAGGTTCCCCATCTCTTTGTGGCAGAAGAGTCATTTAAAAAAATGCAGGAGAGTTACTGAGAGGCTGCACAAGAGAGAAATGCTAGTAAACGTGACTGGCTGGGCCAAATAAAAGTCCCTCGGTCATCATATTCTCGCAAAAAGAAGAAAACTTTTATAAGCACAGAAAGCTTGCTAGGGTTTTTTTGTCCTCCGATAAGGGGTGAGTCACACCAATTTTGGCATGTGAAGGAAGTTTTTGGTTTCAAATGCTGATGAGCTGTGTCAAATTACCGAAAGGACGGGCATGCTTGCCACAACAATGAAACGCAGCAGGCAGAGAGATGCTACAGCAATTTCAAAAGCTATTACATATCCATGTACTGAAGGACACATTTCTTCATCTTATACTTCTCTCCCTCTCTCTCTTAATCTTCCCAACGCTCTGACAATGATCAAATTCCCTAGCTGGGGACCAGCTCTCCAGGCGGCTGATTGACAACTAATTGACAAGCTAGAAGCACTAAAGAGCCTCATGAGAGCAGAAAAATTGAAATGGGGCAACTCAGGCTAGCATCCTGCATACACATCTCCCCCTGCCTCCTGTTAATGTAGGTGATGTTCCCAAGCCCTCGCACGGATTGTATTTGATGCAGGTTAAAGTGTTTGCTAAAGGCAAGACGGGGTGGACAGAGCAATGCTTTATCGAACTCATTTATCTTTATGGGGTCCATTTATCATTTGCTGCATTGCAGCTGGTGTCCCTCCCAACGCACTTTGAACTTGACCGATCCTGATAATATTGGCCTGGTAGCTGAAGCAGCACAATTCCCAGTCCCTTGCTTGACTCACTGTCTAGTAAGCACTTATGGAAGGTTGTTTGTTGCAGATGTATAGATTTCTGTTGGAATATCAAGTTTGCAATTGAAGGGGTCTATTTACTAGAAGCGACTAGCATGAGTTTGGCCAAACTGCGGGAGGCAGTGAAAGATAGGCGTGCCTGGCGTGCTCTGGTCCATGGGGTCACAAAGAGTCGGACACGACTGAACAACAACAACAACAACAACATTTACTCCTGGCTGTTTGGGGTTTCTCCGCAAGGCAAACCTGCTATTGCAGAGGCAGCTGATTTATTTATTTATTTTGAAATAAATTTTTATTATTTTTCCAAATACATCAAATTACAACCAATTCAACATCTAACATAAAATGCATTCGCCATTGCTCTGCCAAGCTACGACTCCCCTCCCTCTCGTCAGCAGGTTTTCTAGTCCATTCTCAACACACAGTTTTTATCACTTCATATTAAACTATGTCAAAGGTCTATTCCAGTCCTACTAGTGTTTTTAAACTTCCACGGTTCAATCTTAAGTATTCCACAAATTTACTCCAATCTCTTCGAAACCTCGAGTCATCCTGGTTTCTGACCCTACCGGTCAGTTTTGCAAGTTCTGCATATTCCACCATCTTCGTCTGCCACTCGTCTATCGTTGGTAATTCCTGTAATTTCCACTTTTGAGCAAGCAGTGTTCTTGCTGCAGTTGTCGCATACATGAACAATCTTTTGTCCTTCTTGGCTATTTCTTCTCCCATCAACCCCAACAAAAAGGCTTCTGGCTTTTTTGGAAAGGTATATTTAAACATCCTCTTAAGTTCGTTGTAAATTGCTTCCCAAAAAGCCTTAACCTTATTGCAAGTCCACCACATGTGGTCAGAGGCAGCTGATTTAGACAGCAGCCCCAGCCAGCCTGGGCAAGAGTAAAAACAAGGAAGTACCGTATTATGTCTTCTGTGTGGAGAAGATGGAGAAATGCTACAGGGTGACAGAAAGAAGGCAGAAGGGCTCAGTACCAATTTTGCCTCTGTCTTCTCATAAAAGGAAAACAGTGTCCAATCTGGTGATAAAAGAATAAATGATGCAAAGAGGGAGATGCAGCCCAAGAAAGGAAATGAAGTGGTAAGGGAACACCTACTGGTAGCTACTTTAAACAAATTGAAATCTCCAGGGCCTGATGAGATGCACCCAAGGGTACTAAAGGACATGTACATGTAATCTCAGAGCCTCTTTCTATAACCTTTGAAAATTCTTGGAGAACAGGTGAGGTCCCTGCAGACTGGAGGCAGGCAAATGTTCCCTCTTCAACAAGGGGGGAGGTAGAGAGGACCCAGAGAATGACCAATGAGGCAGCTTGATGTCAATACCAGGAAAGGTCCTAGAACAGATAATTAAAGAGTTGGTCTGTGAGCACATCGAAGAGGATGCTGTGATTGCTAAAAGCCAGCCAGAGTCTTCAAAAACAAGTCATGCTATGTCTCTTTTTTTGACAGAGTTACAAGTTTGGTAGATCAGGGGAATGCTGTGGACATAGCATATCTAGAATCATAGAATCACAGAATTGTAGAACTGTAGAATCTTGATTTAAGCAAGCTTTTTGACACACACTCCCATGATATTCTTGCAGAGAAGATGGTAAAAGGTAGACAAGACAATGTTACTGGTATGTGCATTTGTAGCTGGTTGACTGGCTGAACTCAAAGAGTGCTCAACTCCTGCTCCCATCAGCCTCAGACAACATGGTCAATGGACAGGAATGTTGGGACTTGTAGCCCAACCCCCTGCAGTTCAGGAATCTCAACTAGATCACATGACAGTAGTGTATTCTGAAGGTAAAACACTTTACTTAAGAACTGATGTCACCATTCAAGTACTCTACAGAAAACCTCTAAAATTCAGTAATATCTTGGCCAATATTTTTGGGTACTGCTTAGTCTCAGTTATATGTTGTCACCCAAGCTGGAGGGCTATTGCCAAAATCCATGAATAATTTGAACTTGGGTCTAATTGCATGTGTCTGACAAAGTGGGGTGCTGTTCTTAAAAATTCAGACAGAATAACTGAAAATTTGCCTTGTTTTTAATAAATACTGTTCATATTTATCCACAAGATGCTTGCGAGTTTTCAGTGCTACAGCAGGAATAGTTATGCATATTTTTGTCATATATTTATTATTGCAATAACTTAACCCTTTTCATCACACTTGTTTGAGAGTAACAGTTGATGGAGCTTTATGAGTAAAGAATTCCTGCAGCAAAATAGAACACCTGCAAATGTAGCGGAAGGACTACAAAGACTTTTGACACATTCCAATTAAAAAAGCATATGCAACAAGACCCAGGGCCTACATTGACAAAGCAGGAAATGATAGAAGGGCACATCGAAGCAGGTACCGTAATTTTAATTAGGGCAATAAATGGCCAAGAAAATGGAATTGCCATTGTATTCTGCACAATCCTGTTTAACATGCCCCCCCCCCCATAGCACATGTTAGACTTTGTCTCCATAAGAATGAGATCTTGCTTTTTAACAGCTAAATTACAATTAAACTCTGGCAGAATTTAGTTCAACAAACTAATTAAGAGGTTAAGACTCCTGGTGTCCTGCAAACATAATTCCCACATGAGCCCCATTGAAATGAATGGCATTGTTACTTTGTTCTCTTGCTCAGTTTCCATTCATTTCAATGAGTTTTGCAAAGGAGAATTCCAGTGGATGGTACTTTTAATTTAATATTATAACTAGAGTCATCATGCGAATTTTAAAGCAATTTTCATTTAAAAAAAACAATCAACACAGAGCAAAAATGTTTAGCATGCCAGTGCCTTTCTCTGGAACTTTTCTTGAAGGGCATATCCTTCCTAGTTTGAAATGCAAAAATGTAGAAATGGTGCTCATCATAAAAACATAAAACAGCATTGCATATGCACGAAACGAACAAAGCTACAAAATGAGGCAGTAGAGCCATTGTTAGCAAATTACACAGCTGATCTCAGCCATTTTACAGCCTTGAAATGCTAAATAACCAAGTCACCCTTAATGAACTGTAAAGCCATGATATTCATTCAAATATGCCATATTGATTGCAGCTTGCTCCGCACCCAATCCATCATGCCAATTTGAAGTTCTTGACTGCTACGGAAGCAATAAATGCACCCAATGGTTCATGAGAAGTATTGATAATCTTGCAACATGTTTCTAAGAATCTTGCAAGTAATCCAGTATTTGAAGGCCTGTCGATAGCCCTACTCCTGCCTTCAATCACTGGACATTATCAGCAGATTTTACTAATGGCTAGCTTTGAGTTGCCTTGGAGTTCTCCTGGTTATCAGATACATTAAAAAAAATATCTAGCAAATAAATCTGCACCCTGGAATAAATATTTCAATATTTGCTTTCATCCAGCTCGTATTTGATTCATTTTGCCATACTTTTAAGGTGGAAAGACAAACGTAAGTTTATAAATTCCACTCTAGGCATCTCCTGCTTAAATCTGATTTGCATGACTGCATGCCTAGCATGGCTGCCACTAGTACTACTACCGAGCCGAGCATTTTGAGCAGGATCATTCTCCTCCTCCTAAAAGTCAATGTATGCAGAGATCTCTTCTCCATTTTCATGCATGCAATTGCCTCCATCCACAGTGCCAGTAGGCAGAAGTCAATGCAGGTGGCACTCAGAAGAGCAGGCTCTTAGTCTGCCATCATAACTTAACTCGTATGCAAAGGAGCAGGTGCACCGCCTTGCCCCTGTGACAGTGGGTGCCCGGGGCGTGCATGCATGCACATGACATCGGCACACCCGCTGTGTGCACCTGTTAGCAGAGTAAAAACTTAAACAAGTTGCAGGATTCCCCCCCCAAAAAAAAAACAGACCAGAGGCAATTGTATTTCATCCAGCAGAGCTTTACTGCTCCTGAAGGCAAACGAGCACAATGGTCACAAATCCAATACATTCAGGATTGGCACTGTCCATAAGAAATCTAATAATAAGTCTAAACCTTAACATGATAGCATACTATGTACAGAACACCACACCAGAAGGAAGAGCGATAGAAAAAGAAAGGGAAACCCAGGCTCCTTCTGGCCTAACTTTTATAGTCAGCATGACCTTGACAGAAAGAGGTAACAGAACCAGTTTAAACCAGCTGTACTCAGTTTCTCTGAAGGAATAACCCAAACATCATGAACCTTCTGCTTGTTTCTTTCGCACAGAGAAGCTTCCAGAAGCCTCTTGAATTAATTAGAATAGGAAAGATCTCTACACATCAGATCAATACTTTCTGCACTAAGAAATGCAAACTGAACAAAGGACCATTCCACATGGGATTGCAGCCATAATTGTTTTTGGACACACCACATGATTGCTGCATATGCTTGGTTCCTTTTGAAGTAGACATTAGTGACATGGCAGCTGTTGCAGTGTATTGTGTTACCTCACTACTGAATTGAGTTGAGAGTCCAAGATTGCATGGGAAGAATCCCCGATGGGGCTCTTTCACACACCAGCCATTGTGACAGTTCCTCCAAAGGTGATGTGACCTAGATAAAAAAAGCAGCAAGGAGAGAGAGAGAGAGAGAGAGAGAGAGAGAGAGAGAGAGAGAGAGAGAACCATGCCAGATCTCTGCTTGAATCCAAGGCTGCGGCTGTGGGAGAAAAAAAAGACCCCTTTGAGGTGTGAATGTTGTGAATCCCTCCATCGCAGGCTCAGGTTGCGTATATGTGTAAATAAAACATATATCATAAAAACAACACAGTCTCAGTCTTGCCTCATTCCAAAAGGAAACATAAACCCTGGGTAATTGACTGGAACCCCTGCAGTTTTGTGCTGCTCAAAGCATGCAACGATACTTCACATCCATATACAGTGGTACCTCGGGTTACATACGCTTCAGGTTACATATGCTTCAGATTATAAACTACGCTAACCCAGAAATAATGCTTCAGGTTAAGAACTTTGCTTCAGGATAAGAACAGAAATTGTGCTCTGGAGGCGCAGCGGCAGCGGGAGGTCCCATTAGCTAAAGTGGTGCTTCAGGTTAAGAACAGTTTCAGGTTAAGAACAGACGTCCGGAACGAATTAAGTACTTAACCAGAGGTACCACTGTAATGTTTTCAGCATGTTCTTTGTATCTTATCTTGTGTAATAGGATTTTGAGTCTCCTGTTGACGAGTAGGGGTGAGGGTGGGAGTTGTTGGCTTCCTTGAGGCCATCAAAGCAGGTGCATGGCTGAGATGAGATATGAACCAGCCATCTCCCAGGTCACAGCTTATTCTCTTGACCACTGAGCCAGACCAGTTTTATTTAGTCGTTTTGCAACCCGAGGAGGAGAGCACAATGCAAGGGGTGCAATACCGGGTGTTCCCACAGCATGAAATCTACCCAGAACTGCAGGCCAGCCAAGATTTGTGTGTGTGTGCAGTGACGCACACATGTGTACAAGAGAGCCAACATTTAGGAAGAGGTACCTGAGGTACCTGAATGGTTTTGGTGGCAGCCACAACAAAGGGGTATGGAAAAGGCCTTGCTGCATGATGTGGCTTAAATGAACTTGTTGTTACCTCTTTATTCTCCACTACTTGTTCCGGAAGTAGGTCTTCACTAACCCTTTCTTCCCTGGTGGTGAGGGAGGCGCCACTTTGTGGTTCACCTCAGGTGGCAAAATGTATTGGGCCAGCTCTTTCACAGAGAAAGGATAATATGCAGAGTATGTATTCCCCATGTGAAAACACAGCATAGTGCTATAACCGGCTTTCGTGGCTGCTAAGTATATGAATTCTGAAGGATCAGCACCTTCAGTTAACTATAACATGGCTTTATAAAGTGTCCCAGAATTATACATGGTCAGAAGCATAGCAATATTAATCTGTAATCACTTGACTCAGTACGTATAATGGGGATGAACTATTATTACTTCATAATAAAAATTGCTGACAAGCATCAGGCAATTTGTTCAGTGGCACCAGTGGAAAAATAGTGATAAGCAAGCCATAATTAACTTTGCCAAAGAGCTGTGTGTGTGTGTGTGTGTGTGTGTGTATAGTGGTACCTTGGTTTTCAAACAGCTTAGTTCTCGAATGTTTTGGCTCACAAATGCTGCAAACCTGGAAGTGACTGTTCTGGTTTGCAAACTATTTTTGGAACCCGAACATCTGACAGCTTGCGCAGCTTCCGCGCTTTGGTTTCCGAACGTTTTGGAAGTCGAATGGACTTTTGGAGCAGATTCCGTTCGATTTCCAAGGTACGACTCTGTGTGTGTGTGTGTGTGTGTGTGGCCAAGGAAGAGACACACAATTTCTTTTTTCTTTTGCAAATGAGGAAACGGGAAGGAAAGGGATTGCTTTGGCCCCTCCAGCTGCAGTTAGAGATGAAATATGCAAAGATCAATATTAATGAGAAGCAGATAGTATCAGTGCCATAAATCTGATTCAGCTGCCTACACCATCTTCCTGTAACTTAAATATTGCACAAAGTATGAAAGCCAGCCAAGGACCTAGTACACAGATGGGCCATTCTGTTTGTTGCAAACTTGGATAGGAGCAGAGTGGCCTTGTTTGCCAGGCTGTGAACTTTTCAAGCACTTATGCCATATGTGTACTGGTGATTAGATGCTGTTTCCCCCACAAAACGAATTGCAGGTGCTCCCTCTAGTCCGAATGGGCACATTTTCAATTTTCTTTAACTTCCAAGCTTCCACAGTTTGCTTGTTGTTGTTGTTGTTGTTGTTGTTGTTTCTCTGTGCCCTCCCTCTCTCCTAAAGCCAGGACTGTGTGCTGTTGCTTATGTATGGGCTTGGTGACGGAGGAACAAGGACAAATGGTGAAATGGCATGTCCCTAAAGAGAGCTCTCTCTTTAATGAACCCTTCTGCTTGAATTAGTGAGCATCTTGAGGGACCCAACGCGGAGGGGCGGAGAAAAGAGGGGGAGAGGCTAGCAGCTCTCAAAATTTAATGAGTGCTGGATCTAAATGGCATGAATTACTAGTCCTGGAGGAAATAAAATGGAAACATGCCCAGGCTTACTCTGCCCAGAGAAGACTCTCAGAGGCATTTGTTGCAATGGACTTTTTAATAAACCCGCAGAACTGAAATTATCCTTCAGCTTGCCATTCATTTAAATGGGGGGGACCAAAGCTATTTTAAAAGGCTTAAGGGGCCTGATCAGTAACCCACAAAAAAACAAACAATTCCCATTTACTCATTTTATGGAACAGAGCTTTGAAAACTTCAGCTCATTTTAGGATCATTTAAAGGGGAAGTGGAAGGTGCATGCTAACCTTTGAAAATGTGAGAAGATGCCTTTTCCCGAAGCAATGAGGTAAAAGAGGTGTTTCCATAGGATTGCTTCTGCTTATGTCAAAATGACTCACTGAGGTGTAGGGGGCTTGCTTTTACTGTTACTCCACAAACATCTGGCAAGACTGTGATCACAATGTACAAGCAAAGCAGCTGAGCATTTCATTACTTCCTACGTTATGGCTTTTCTGGATATTTGTTTATTTATTTATTTATACCCCGCCCATCTGGCTGTGTTTCCCCAGCAACTCTGGGTGGCTCCCAACAGAATATTAAAAACACGATAAAACATCAAACACTAAAAACTTCCCTAAACAGGGCTGCCTTCAAATGTTTTCTAAAAGTCATGTTGTTGTTTATTTCCTTGACATCTGATGGGAGGGCATTCCATAGGGCGGGTGCCACTACCGAGAAGGCCCTCTGCCTGGTTCCCTGTAACCTCACTTCTCGCAGTGAGGGAACCGCCAGAAGGCCCTCGGAGCTGGACCTCAGTGTCTGGGCTGAATGATGGGGGTGGAGACGCTCCTTCAGGTATAGAGATCACTAATGACAAAAATCAGTTCCATATATCTTGTGCAGCAAACAACTGAACATACCGGTAATTAGTAACAGGAAATATACCCTATCTTTTGGAACATTAGAAAAGAGTGGAGAGATCCTTCCTAGTTGATAATCTTATATTAGGGCTGTATTTAGAAGTTTTAATTTATGTTGCGGATTCTCTGCCCTGCCTAGATATGGTTTCCACTATCGTTTGGTATTAATCTGCAATGGATTGATGCCCAGCGAGTGCCTTCCCTCCTGCCAAATAAGAAGTTGCGTGAAGATCATGGCAAAAGACATAATTTCATTCATGTCAGCCTGGTTGCTAGGACACCAGGTTTTGTTCGGTCGGAGAACTGATCTCTCTGCAGCAGCCAAATCTACATGATCAATTATACTGATGAAGCACTGGTAGGGAAGACCTCTTCCCAGCTGAAAATGACATTATACTGATGGAGCCAGAAAAATATGAGTGGTATAACTTCTCTGGGAGCCAACACAGTGCCCTCCAGATGCTGCTTAGAGTACAACTCTTGTCATCTCTTAGGACTGGCTAATGATGGTTAGAGTCCAACAGCATCTGAAGGTGCTCCTCAAGATCTAGATTCTCTGTGTGAGTCCCTGTGTTTATGCATGCTTGCTCCCACCTAGCTTTGGCGTTGCCCAAACCTGCTACTGCAATGCAGCCCCCAAGAGCTTTCCAACTCAGATAATATCACCCACAGATTGAGAAAAGTTTCCTATTCTTCTCTAGAAGAGCCATAAAAAGAGTGCTCCAGGTATTGCACCCTTGACTTCGCAGTAGGGCAATGCTCACAGAAGCCCTCTCCTAGGGTTGCCATATTTCAAAAAGTAAAATTCCTGACACCCGCAAAGCTTTTTTTTAATGAGGAACCCCAAATTTTTGAGCTTTTTTTTTTTGAGAAATACACCAAGAACACCAAAAAGCTTTTTAGGGAAGCCTCCCCCCCCCCCAGTGTGATTTTAAGCTTTTGGGAACTGTTTTCTTGCCATACATCCAGGTTTTCTCTGACATTTTGCCAATTCAGCAAAATTCCTCCCATCACCATTTTTACACCCCAAAACCAGGACATGTCAGGAATTTCCCTGACATATGGCAAGCCTACCTCTCCATATGTTGCCTTGCTGTGTGGAGATAGCAGTGAAGCTGTGCCCTGACACAGGAGCATGCCTGTGGCACATGCACATTCATTGTTGGTGCGAAGGGGGTCATATGCACATACAAATGCATGTGTTTTACGGTCCTCCACCCAAATGGAAGTCCTGTCTGATCAGGGCTCTTCCTGCTCACATCTCCTGGAAGGGCCCATTTTCACAGGCATCTGTACACCTTTAAGGGCCTTGTACACTGACGCCATATACGCCACTGCCATGCTCTTTGGCATGCAGGGAACATGAGGCTAATTTGATGGAAATGAGAAATATAAACCTCCTAACTAAATAATAATGACTAGCAGGCAGGATCCTGCTTCCTTTCACACATTTGGTGAACATCTCTGCTGTAAATGCTGACTCAGAGTCCCATTTTGAGTCCCACTGAGGCCACATTCATAACATACATATACAGTGGTACCTCTGGTTACAAACTTAATTCGTTCTGGAGGTCTGTTTTTAACCTGAAACCGTTCTTAACCTGAGGTACCACTTCAGCTAATGGGGCCTCCTGCTGCTTCCACGCCGCTAGTGTGCGATTTCTGTTCTCATCCTGAGGTAAAGTTATTAATTCGAGGTACTACTTCTGGGTTAGCGGGGTCTGTAACCCGAAGTGTTTGTAACCTGAGGTGTTTGTAACCCAAGGTACCAATGTAAAGCACTACGATACTACTTTAAACAGCCATGGGTTCCCCCAAAGAATTATGGGAGCTGCAGTTTGTTAAGGGCGCTGGGTGTTGTTAGGAGAGCCCCAGTCCCTACCCAGAGTGGTTTAATAATCAATCCCTCTACCCAGGGAACTCTGGGAATTGTAGTTTTGTGAGGGGAATAAGGGCCTCCAAACAACTCTAGATGAGTTGATGAAGCAGTGTCTGACTCAATATAAGGCAGTTTCCACTCTCTGATTTCCTTTCCGTATCTGCATATATGAAGGGATTGCCCTCCTTTGAACTCTGATGAGAAAGAGAGAATATTAACTCCAGTTAATTCAGCCTTTTCACTCATCATTATTACCAACTTCCTTTTCTTATTCTATAATAGCTCCAAACCCTGACTTATTTTGTTTTGTTGTGTTCCTAATATGCTTTAAAGAGCCTCATATCTTTTTTATTTATTTCACTATCTGTGCTACATCTCCAGCGTCAGTAATCTTTGTTAAATATTTATACGTTGTAGTGGCAGTCCAATTAATCACAACTGCTTCTTTTATGATGTTTTGTATTTTTGTGAGGGTTTCTTTTGTTCTTTTTTGCGGGGGGAGGGAGGCTGTATGCCAAAACGGGGCTTTTTTTCAGCCAGAACTCACCAGAACTCTGTTCTTGTCTCATTGCCATTATAAGAGAACAAGGGTTCATGAGTTCTGGCTCCTCTTTTTCTATAAAAAAGAGCACTGCATCTTTCTAATTCCTGAATCCAATTCCAGGAATTGCCAGGCTAGCTTCCTAGTAAGATAATTGCCTAAGTATGGGCTATTAAGGTAACAAAGGAGGTGGCTCTGTGCCAGAAGACAAATGGATGCCCCACCCCTCAAATGTCTGGTAGTTAGAAAGACAATGATTGCTCCCCACATCAAATGGTCGGGCGCAGCCCCTTGAGCTCCTAGGCAAAACCTGGTAGTTTGGACTGGCTGCGCCTTCCCCCAGGAGGGATACCTGGGGTCTCCGCTTACCCCAGCTAAGCGCCCAATCCTGCCTGGGAGAGACATTGCCAGGGGATTGGCCAGGTAAGGGGAGGGACTACCTAGCCCACACAATAGAAGGTAGCTTACCAGGAAGCAGCAGTCGGGCTCAGTGCCAGAAGACAAATGAATGCCCTACCCCTCAACTGTCTGGTAGTTAGAAAGACAAATGGCTGGAGCTGAGCTGAAGCTAGATGCTGGAAGCAGACTGGGTAGCTGAGAGATAAAGTCAAGCTTCATTTCTGTTGGAACCCAAGGCTGTAGCTATGGGAGAAGCTATTCCCTATTGGGTTGTTAATGCTGTGAACCCGTCCATCATAACCACAACAACTCATCTCCATCAGATCTTGCCTCCATGAAGAAGATGCTGAGACTAAAGGTCCCTGCCTCCCCAAAGTTGTCTCTGTCTCCTCCTCTCCATGGTTTTCCCCCAAGCAATCACAGACTGTGCCTTTGCTCCTTCCACTTCATGTCTCCCCTGGTTCTGGGAGACAGGGCCGTCTTTACCCAGGGGTACAAGGGGTGCGGGGCACCCGGGCGTCGAATTCTGGGGGGCATCTGGCACCCGCCGCTGAAGCTGCCTAAGCTTATGTTACGTATTGTATTGAGCTGCTATGTGGCAGCAGGGTCAGCGCCACCTTTGACACAACTGATCTCACACTGGCGGCAGGCAGGTGGCGTGAGATCAGTCGTGTCAATGGTGCCGCAAGTGAAACATTGCAAATTGCATTTTAATTTCATCACTTACAGTTCAAATTCGTTTAGAGAAATCGTAAAAAAAGTTTATTTTTGCTAATTGTCGGCATTTTCTTTGACTAACTACTTAGTACTTAGGGCTCTACTACACATGCGTTTCGGCATGCGATTTTAGTTTTCCATTTCTGCAAAAACGCGCTTAGAGCACACACTATGAATTCCGCGAGCTGCATTTTTCTTCATTTTACGACGAATGCTAAGCGTATAAATGAGCAAATTTAAAAAATTGTTTCGTTTTCCTCCCTTCTTTCGTAAACAAGATAAGGCGTAAGTGTGGTGTCTGACATAAGCATAATAAAAGTTAATTTGGGGGCTGAACTAAATTGGTGGGGGTGGGGGTGCTGGGCGGATCTTTGCACCCCGGAGGCACATATGCTAAAGATGGCCCTGCTGGGAGATGAAGGGCGAGAGGAGCTTGTTGCAGCAGGAGGGGAAGACACCTGTGCCTCTTCACAGGGCTAACCCATCTCTGCTTCTTGGCCTTCCTCTTCTTCTGCTTCTGGACTTCGCTCTGCCACCAACTCTCCCCACTCACTAAGCCCTGTTACCTCTTCAGCCTCTGACATCTCCTCCTCACAGTCTTCTCCCTCTGACCACCCATCGTCGTCCCCTGGCTCTGAGCCTTCTTCACTTGGGGGTTCCCCAGCTGTTTCCCCTCACTATTCCTCTGTGTCCAACTAGCCCATGATACCAGCTCATGCCAAAGCCAGAGGATTCTATGCCCCCTCTACCACTCCACCTAAACAAAGAAGAAGCATTTCAAGGGCATGTTCAGGCCAGACAAACATGCTCAAGGAGTTTGCACAGCAGGGCTAAAAAGGTATGTGGCTTAGGGAGAGGGTGTGACCTATGGAAAACCTCAAGGGCCAACTAAGGAGGATGGGGGGGTGCATTTGGCCACCTTGGACTGAGGTTGGTAGGTCCCGTCTCGTCTCCCCCAGAGGGCCTTCTCAGTAGTGGCGCCCACCCTGTGGAACACACTCCCATCAGATGTCAAGGAAATAAACAACTATCTGACTTTTAGAAGACATCTGAAAACAACCCTGTGTAGGGAAATTTTTAATATCTAATGTTTTACATTTTTTATGTGCTGTAAGCCATATGGGCGAGGCATAGGTTGTTGTTGTTGCTGCTGCTGCTGCTGCTGCTGTTGTTACATAGAGAACTGGTATCAGAAAGGCCTTTCAGTAGAACAGATCTTAACCCAGCTATTAGATAGTGGGTGGACATAGCAGACAACACAGTGATTCTTCAAGCAGCTCTGTTTATTCTCAGGCTGGAACAGAACTGGACTGAAGGGCTCAGCAGCCTGCTTATATAGAACTCAGCTACAAGCAACAGTAACAACTTTCTGTAGTTACCCAATCCCTGAACGTCACTTTCAATCCCTCGTTTGCATGTGCGGACCTGAGTGAAAACTGCAGCAGAATGAACTATATACACACACCCCTAGTGGCCTAGGGTGAGAACTTCAATACATAACACCAGCCATTTCCTGGTGGACGGTCATGCATAATGTTGATGCAATTATTTTTTAAAAAAATAAGGATTACAACACACACACACACAGCGAAGCATGCTCGTTTGTCTGCCTTTCTCTCCAAAAAATCATAAGGAGCAGCAATAGTAAGGAACTGCAAAGAAAAAGAGAAGCAGTGTTATGATTCTGGAAGACATCAGCTTGAGGGCCTCAAGTGTACCATATACAGCAGCACTCGCTATAAACAAGGAGTACCTTTTAGATTTCGTAATGGTGATAAAAAACAATGGAGACAGTGAAGTTCATCATAGCAGTCCAGAAGATAAGCCGAGTAGAAATGTTCTCTCTCACTTCCTCCTCCCTATTTTGAACTGGAAATTTTTCTCACCCAGTTTGAACAATAAAATACTGCAAAACACAATAAACCACCATATTTGGAAGTTTATTTAGCAGTGGTTGCAGAGGAGGGAGGGATTGCTTCAATGGCTTGATTACCTTAGTTAGTGTTGTGCATTGGCTAAAAGCATTTTGTAGTTGTTGCTATAATGTAAGTTGTTTTGAGACATTTATGTAATGCAACTAGTAAGCCAAATAAATAAATAAATAAATAAATAAATACATACATACATAACAAAATAAAATAAACAAAATAAAATCCTTCCAGTAGCACCTTAGAGACCAACTAAGTTTATTCTTGGTATGAGCTTTCATGTGCACGCACACTTCTTCAGTGTATCTGAAGATGTGTGCATGCACACGAAAACTCATACCAAGAACAAACTTAGTTGGTCTCTAAGGTGCTACTGGAAGGATTTTTTTTATTTTGTTTTGACTACAGCAGACCAACACGGCTACCTACCTGTAAATAAATACATAAATAGCATGCAATCCGATACCCTGGGAGTAAGTCCCATTGAACTCTGTGGGGCTTACAGCTAAGCAGACGTTGTGCTGGGTTGCACTTTTAGTTCATAAGGCAATTTCTACTATTGCCTCAATTTTTTGGTGTGTGTTTTTTTTATGCTTTTATTGCCACAGAAAACTATCAGTGGCGATCAGTGGCTAATATCCTACACCCATCAAATGTAGGATGTCAATTTTAAAAAAAACCAACCCTGCAGGTTTCATGTTCACAGTTTTCCCAGCTCCAAAGGGCAAATTCATATATTACACAGAATACAGCAAAGTTCTTCTCCCCCCCCTCCCCCCGCTTCTCCAAAACAGAGGAAGTGAGTTCCAGATCTGCAATTTTCAACAGCGAGAAAATCCGAGTTGCCAATGTTAATGGTGGCTGGGAAAGGGGAAAGCCAGCCTGCTCTGTAAAGCATAAAAATGGGGTGGGGGGTGAGGAGCATTATGAGATGTACTAGGAAGGGATATTAAAGTTATATCTCCTATGGTGAGTCAAAGAAGTATGGTCTGTTGCCAGAAGAGGTGAATAATTTACTGTTCCATCTGCTACAGCAAACGCTGCATTCAAAAATTATTTACTACTTTAGCATGTTGGTATTATGGCTCGGGGGCATTATATATACATGGATAGTTATTTTCTGCTCAAAACAAAAGGAAGAAAAGGAAGAGAATGGGAAATGTATTTGCTGATTAATTGAAGATACGTCTGAACTGGTTTGTAAGTGAAACTCATAAAAGAAGCCGGAAGCTAGAGGCACTGTGAGATGTAATAGGCAGTGTGTTGACATTGGCAACTTTTCTGCCTGTGCAGGACTCAGATGAACTTTGTATGACACGGTGTTAGTCTCTTTAGCAGCCAGAGATGCAGTCCCGACTCAAGACACATTGAAATATACATCCTGTGGTGCCACGTACAGCAAGAGATATAGCATGGCTACCTTACCGAGCAAACAGAGCCTCTATCTAGTTGACTTTCTCCCATGGTCACTCAAACCAACAACCTGCTGGGCTTCTCTTTTAAAAGGAAATTTCATTACAGATTTGGAAATGCTGCTGTTGAGCTGTGAAAAGTTCAGCACGATACCTGAAGTGGCATATGATCTTGCTATCTACTTGTTCTTCTTCATTTCCTGGCATGTCTGATACGAGGGAATGTTCAGTCACTGGCTTCCATGGAAATGGTTCCACAGGGGGGAATACCTAACTGAAAAGCAGGGAAGTCAAAAGAATCCTCACAGGAAACATTCCTTGATCCAGAACCATTGAGAGGAACGGCCCTTGAACCATCCTGCAAGTTAGCATGCACTGGGAAGTTCCAGAGCTCCCCCTAAACAGCTTCCATGTGTAAGATGTTGGCTCTGCTCTATTTAGAGTCAGAGGTATGTTGTTTTGCACCATCTAAACTAGGGATGGGGAACTTGTGGCTTTCCATTAGTCCCAGCCAACATAGCCAATGGTTAAGGAGGATGGGAGCTGAAATCCGGAGAGCAAAATGTTATCTTTTCCTAATCTGGACTAAATTCCAGTGGCCTTTTGCTCAATAGGACTGGATGTACTACTTTTTGCTTTTCAGATTCCTAATGGGTAGAACAGCCAGCTATGAAAACAAATATGTGGTGATTTAAAAGCAGGGCATCATGCATTTTTAAAGGTACTGCAAGAGTATTTAGAATAAGGTGTCTCAACAGTAGCCTGTTGAAATCAGTAATGATTTATTTATTTTTTACTTCTTCCCTCTCTTCATTGAGCAACTGTAGACAGGATAATGGAAAAAAATATTATGGATTAGAAATTTGATGTTAAAGTTTGGATAATCGTGTCGCTTACACCACAATCAAGTTTGTTCTCTTCTCCATAACCTAAGTACAAATGCTTTCTAATATAGAGTGGCCATTCCATCCCTGAAACATCCACAAATACGAGACAAACTTTCCTACTCTTTAACAACTCTTGAGTGCAAACTTGTGGCTTCAGTATGTTAAATGATAAATAATCAATGCTTTCTACAAGCAAAAGCATGTTAGTCTGTTTGTGGAGAAAACAACAGAGAGTCTTGCAGCACCTTAAAAGCTAACAAATTTATTATGGCAGCAGCCTTCATGGACCAAAGCCCACTTCATCAGATGCAGCTTTCATCAATCAATGTTGCAAGCTTGAGCATGTACCATTGTACATCACTGAACAATCTGGATTCATCTTCATTCTTCTCCCGATACAATTCTGTAAAAGATTCAGAAATGCAGGAAAGTGGAGGTGATGTGAAACAGCCAGTAGATTGCCCAATTACTTTGCTTTGAAACTCTCATCTGGCAAACGGAGATAACAAAAAAAAAAAAACCTACTTGGGTTTTCTTTTTGTCAAAGAAAGCTGATAATAGACATTGAAACTGCCCGCTAAATTCCTTCCTCTCCTCTGAATTAGCATGGGAATATAAGGAACTGTCACCTTATTGGTCCATCCAGCCTGGTGCAGTATTTTCTGAATGGTTGCACCTCTGTAGGCAGCAAATTCTTTCCCAGTCTTTTCCCATGTATATATATATACTAGCTGACCCGGCCACGCATTGCTGTGGCTTATTGTGTGAAAGTTGGAAACGTGTTTCTTGTGTTTGTAAGCATGCATCCTGACATGTGGTTTCACGTTGATCTAGTGTTTCCTCGGTACGCATTTGAGTCATTATTTGTCTTTGTTGTTCATTTCGTGATGAACGTTGTTTCCGAGTTTGTTTTGTAATTACACGTTGTGTTGCTTTTGTTGCGCAAGTACGACAACCTATGTTTCAGGTATTAAAGGAGATTGATGAAGCTGAGAAAGGAGAAGGAAAGTAAAAAAAAAAGAAGACATGAAAAATGGCAGAGAGGGCGATATATTTTTCTTGCATAAAATCACAGTTTTACCTGTGAAAGGTGTGGTATCTGTACAATGTAAGTAATTCAAGATGGTGCCCAGCACTCTCCCTCAGGCTTCCTTGCCGCCGGCATCTTATCTCCTTGCAGACCATCTCCCTCCGGCTCAGCCCCGGCCCCACTCGTCCCCTCAGCCCCGTGCCTTAGACCTACTCCCTGCACGCCACCCCGCCACCTCTTTCCTTCCTGGAAGGTGAGCTGCGGCTGCCTAGGCCCTGGAGTAAGGCCTCATGGCCCACTTGTGGAAGTAAAATGAGATGTGTGGTCTTTGACGTCCACTGGAGGGTGCTAATTTTTTTGCAAAAAATCATGTTTTTACCTGTGAAAGGTGTGCCATCTGTACAATGTAAGCACATACAGACACTCCCATATGGCCATGGAACAATGTGTCCAAATTTCAACGGAATCAGTCAAGCAGTTATGGAGAAGATTGATCGTTCACAAACATCCACCTTTTACATTTATATATGTAAGAGAGAGAGAGAGAGAGAGAGAGAGAGAGAGAGAGAGAGAGGTGGAACTGTACCATCTGAAATACCTTCACAGAAGCTTACGAAAAGCTTGGCCTATCGCTCAACATCCAAAAAACCAAAGTGCTGCACCAACAAGCACAAAAGAGCCCCTCTACGTTCTTTCAGTTGGAGATGCTAAAGACTGGGGTCGTTTGCCCCCAACACATGTGCTTGATCATGAATTACAGCCTTTCCCTGTTAGTCTTCAGACCAGTTTTTAGACCAAATGTGGTGTAACAATTAGTCTCAGCCACCTTAAGTTCTGAGCCTATGTCAATATTCTTTGAAGGATGCAGCTGGGAGTTGCAGCACACAAGTAAACAAAGAGGCGAGACATTCCAGCAACTTGGAAAACAAATGTTTCGGCATGATCATGTGGACTGAGTGGAGAAGGCAGAGTGAAAAATGAAAACTGTCTAGGAGACAACGAAGCATAAATAGCTGTCAGAGAAGAGGAAGCATTTGTGGGTGAACCTTCACTTGTCATAACAAGTGATGGAGATGGGTCATCTGGGATGGAATTCAGATCAGAGGAGAACATCAGGAATTTCTCTGAAGCTGCCAAAGTTTTGCAGAAAAACAAAAGGAAAAAAGCCACCAGGAATATAATAAACAAAGAACAAATTGTGGCATATTGTAGAATATAGGAACAAACCTTTATCACTGTTTTTAAAAATGCCTTCAGTTGTGTGTGTCCGTTTGTGTGTGTCCAGGGGACCACATCCAAAAGAGGATTCTCTCTTTGCATTTGTCTTTGAAAGGAGATCTGCCAGCAGTAATTAAAGGTTTTATAGATGATGTACATAAAATAAAAACCCTACTGGATTCCCCCCACTCCCCGAGACATAGCTCACTATAATTTTGTAATGAGAATCTCCCTTTACAAGTGTTGATTTTCTGCTTGCTAATTTCATCCAAGTTCAATTAAAAGCCACTTGTGATGTGAGGGGAGAAGTGATGATTCTTTAAAAGAATTAAAATCATCAGGGCATCAAATGGCAGGACTCTAATGGCTGCCCCCATCTCCTCCTCCTCCTCCTCCTCCTTCCAATGATGGAGGCTTAATCCTGGTTTTATATTTTGTAGATCTACTACTCCTTTGAGCTGTCCATCACAGTTGTCCTCATTAGGATTCTTACAGCACATGGCTGCTAATACTAATTCCATAATGACAGTGGAACAGTGAAGTAACATTTAACAGTTCCTCAGTTAATCATTAAAATTAGCCCATCTCAGTGGATGGTGGATCATCTAATGTTTCAGGGCAATGTAATTTCAGATAATAAATGAGATTATGAAAGACGGTTTTTTTGGGGTTTTTTTAAAAATAGTATCATGCCAGAGATGGTAGTAATAGCTGCCTCCCCCCAGCATCTGAGATTTTGGAGAGGGCTGTGCCAATCAATGTTTTTTGTTTGGTGTGTTTCTAAGAGAGAGTCTGTTTGGGTACATCTAGTATAGATCAAAAAGTCAAAAATGCTTAAGCAAATCAAAGAGCAACAGAGCATGCACACCTTACGAGTGCATTGTCTTTCCCAGTACATTTTCAGAAATGTTACTTACAAAGTGAGGAAGCCCATGTTATCGCTCAAATTGATGTGCAGCATGATTAACCCCAGAAGGCATAAAAGTTCCTATCCTTCCTCTGTTCTGCCAGGGTTTCTGTGGATTCCCCCCCCCCCTCTCTTCTGGCCTGTTGTGACCCATAGATTAAAAAGACGCCTCTCAGAACCTGGAGGGACATTTTTAAAAGCTCTGACTTTACTACGAGGTTAATGAGGAAATTCCTGCTGAAGGCAGCTTTATTACTAGGAATGAGACAGTAGGAAAATAAGTATTTTGTCATTTAAAAGACAAGTCTGACAAACAGCAAAGCAGACAGAAAAAGCCCCCCCCCCCAATTCTTATGGACCTGTGGCTGGTAGAAAATCATTATAGCAAATACTTCAAAAATAATCACCATCTTCTATTCTTCTTCTTTTTCCCACTTTCAAAGACAGCCTTTTAAAATGGAGGACTGAGTTCCTTCAGTAATTGATTCCGAATGTCAAGTCCTTTCCTCGAAGCAGCCACAGATCCAATTAGCAGTATAACTTTTTGGCCTTTTCTGGTGTGTGCCTGCTCCTTTTTATGAGCTATTGATGTGTTTTGATTGAGAAATAATACTTTGCATTTGCAGTTGTGATTGTTTAAACAGCTGTTGTTCTGCAGGCGAAGGCTTCCTATTTTGCAGAACTAAACAAGGCAGTCCCGCTTTTATAGCTGTAATCAGCAGCTCTGTAGGCTACTCACGAATACTGACCTGAATCATGGGGCCTTCAAGATGGATGTGGAAGCTGGTGAATGACACAGCAGAGAATTGCATGCAGCGGAACAGAATGTTGCTCATGCAGTGGGACCTCCCACTCCCCCCGCCATGAACCCTTATAATCTTTTGCATTGGTATAGAAAGGAAAGAGAAGCTCCAAGGTACAACACTTCAGGCAAGGAGAGGAGAGGATAATAATAATAATAATAATAATAATAATAATAATAATAATAATTATTATTATTATTATTATTATTATTATTATTATTATTATTATTATTATTTATACCCCACCCATCTGGCTGGGTTTCCCCAGCCACTCTGGGCGGCTTCCAACAGAATGTTAAAATACAATAATCTATTAAACACTAAAAGCTTCCCTAAACAGGGCTGCTTTCAGGTGTCTTCTAAAAGTCTGGTAGTTGTTTTTTCTCTTTGACATCTGGTGGGAGGGTGTTCCACAGGGCGGGTGCCACTACCGAGAAGGCCCTCTGCCTGGTTCCCTGTAACTTGGCTTCTAGCAGCAAGGGAACTGCCAGAAGGCCCTCGGAGCTGGATCTCAGTGTCCAGGCAGAACGATGGGGGTGGAGATGCTCCTTCAGGTATACAGGACTGAGGCCATTTAGGGCTTTAAAGGTCAGCACCAACACTTCGAATTGTGCTCGGAAACGTACTGGGAGCCAATGTAGATCTCTCAGGACCAGTGTTATGTGGTCCCGGCAGCCGCTCCCAGTCACCAGTCTAGCTGCCGCATTCTGGATTAGTTGTAGTTTCCGGGTCACCTTCAAAGGTAGCCCCACATAGAGCGCATTGCAGTAATCCAATCGAGAGATAACTAGAGCATGCACCACTCTGGCGATACAGTCTGCGGGCAGGTAGGGTCTCAGCCTGCGTACCAGATGGAGCTCCTATGTGAGACAATTTCCCCCTTATACCCGTGACAACAGAGATGCACTTTAAGATGTGCAGTTGAGTGATGCACATAGCAGAAGTTCTGTTGCTGCGTGCCTCCAGTCATTAATCCTTCTCTCCTGATCTTCCCAGATTAGAAGTGTGTCTTTAGTTTCAGCAGGGCAGGTGGTGTATAAAAGGGTCAGTGTGTGTGTGTGTGTGTGTGTGTGTACAATGTAGAGAGAAAATGTTTCAAGCACCCTTTGAATCAAAGGAGCACGATGGGTAGTGTGCTCTGTTGCAATTTTCACACGTGATGCAGAAGTACAATGGCTCTAGGCAAGGTACTTCCCACATAACCAGCAACACAAGTATTGCTAAATTGGGAAAGGGCTGCTGTCCTCACGCTCAGTTTGTGGACCTTCCATGGGCACGTGGATGGCCACAGGGAGTACAAGATGTTGTACTAGATGGGCCTTTGCTTTGATCCATCAGGGCTCTTAAGTCCTTCTTAACATGACCAACCTAAATGGCTCATTCCCTTTGATCCACATGTTCCCCGTTCTGCTGCAGGCATGGATAGAACCAGATATAATTCTATCCCTGCCTGCAGCAGAACGGGGAACATGTGGATCTAGGGCCGGCTAGAAGATGTGTAAGAAAGAATCAGCTTGGCTCCGTTTAGGGGTCACAAATGACTTAGTAGTTTGAAGTCTGTGAAACTAGAGCATTTCCTGATATTCCTAACTTGACCCCTGTTCCATAGCCTGCTTCCGAGGGAAAGTGAGCTGGTAGGAGGAGATTTAAAGAGGAGGAGAAGAACAGATGGAGAAAGTCAGGCAGAATCTTCTCCACTGCTGGGTATGTGATTTCTGTCTCTTCCTGTGGGGGTAAAGGATGGAGCTGTTATTAACTCAAACCCAGTCTCTGAAATTAAAATATTGATACAGGTATTTAACCATTGTGGCACTGGATGGATTGCACAGAAGTCTGTGATGGGAAGATGCGCTTCCCCCTCCCCCCGCCTTCGAAATGCAAATCACTTAATGATCACACCATTTCATGCTGAAGGTGTAAAACATGGCTAGAAGATGTAAAAGCTGGTGAGGCTAAGTTCTGTTGTTGTATTTTTAGCAACATGTTCACCAATGAATAGGGTTGTTTTCCTTTAGGTTGCTCCCAGATGGAGGCCTATTGTGTAATTGGTGCTGCTTCTGCACGCAAGCGTTTTATACTGCCCGCATGATGCCATCAAAACCTCTGACTGAAATTTGTTCACGTTTAAAATGGGTTTCTTACTGCAGAAAGCCTCCCCCCATTCTCCATGTCCCCCACCATCCACACATTGGACTGGTATAAAAAGAGTCTCTACATGAACACCATCTATATATGCAGAAAGTTCTTTTGGGGGGAGAATAGTCACACTACTTTTTGGCAGTGAGGGGGGATCTAGTTTGTGTGTTCACACATTTTTTCACTGTGGGGGGCATCTCTTTCTCACCCCTCCCAGGGAAGATTCAGAGTCCACAATAGGCAGAGTCTGTATGATATATGGCTGCCTTTTGAGTTGACAAAGGTAGATAATATTTATGGGTGCTCATGTTAAATTGTGATTTTATTGTTGTGTGGTAAGCTGCTCGGAAAGCAGCCTGTGAATAGACTAGATACACACACACACACACACACACACACACACACACACACGAACAACAACAACAACAACCATGCAAGCAGGCTCTAATTAGAGTGCAATACATGAAAATGACATTTCAACTGTGAGGCTATCCCAAGGCAATGAGGATCATCTTAATAAGAAATGCAGTGGAAAAGAGATGGTTAGCTTTATCCACCCTAATGAATGTGGTGAGGACAAATACTCTGTTCATCAGCACCCTTTTGGCAACATGGTTAATTTGTTACACCCAAATGGACACACACAGTGAGCCCGTTCATCTTCATTAGGATGTGTGAGAATAAACGGCAGAAGAGTAGTGGCATTATTACGAACTGCTCTGTTTCCTCTTAGGGGCACAAATTGCCTGGGTGGAGCTCCTTTCATCTTCATCACAAATGGGTACCATCCTCACATCTACCCCTAACCGTGGCGTAAACACCACTTCCATTATTTTCAAAGGTCGCGCAACACTTTATTTATGCTGCAGTGCATACAAGGCTGGGGTGCATACAAATGTGATCCGGAAGTGGTTTAACCTCACAACCTTAGAGAAGCGCTTTTACACCCCTTCCTCCATTTTGCAAGGTTGTTTTAAAAAGAAAGAAAGAAAGAAAGAAAGAAAGAAAGAAAGAAAGAAAGAAAGAAAGAAAGAAGAAAATCAGCTCCTCCCACGCACATTTGAAACAAGGAGAGGGAAGAAAGAAGGAAGAAATTTAGCACATCAGTTCAGGATCTGGTCTAAATCTCTAGTTTGGGGACAAAGTAGGAGACTTGGACAGCTTTGGACCCTTTGCATCCCGCATCCTTCCTGGCACCCTCCCCATATGACATCTCTCCTTTTTGGCTTTACAGGTGGAGTTTCAATGTGTTTGGGGTGGGGCAAGGCATTGGAGGTTTCTGTGGGGAGGATCTAATATTGACCTTCTCGAACGCTGGATCTCTGTCTTCAGTGCTGAGGGAGATCCGATATATCTTACGGGCCAAGGGACATCTATCTCCCAGGGGCTATAGCAATACAGTCATACTCATCTTATTTATAGTTAATCATCTTATTCACATTGTTTACGGCTAGCACAAAGCCGGGCTATGCGTTCTTTTTGGCACAGGAGGTCTGTGATTGAATTTCCCAAGGTTTCCATTTTTCTTTCATTTGCATTTTGTTTCCTATTGAGCATAAAATTAATAGCTGTTTCATCTTGTCACAATCCAGTTAAGAGAGAGTTTCAGGTTTACCACACATTAAATAATCAAGTTCCATTGCCTGATTCTTTCTTTCTTTCTTTCTTTGCCAATAATCAATACATGATTTCTGGTTTTGAGAGAATCCACTCCGGTTCAGTTGTCCTTTTTAAAATTATTAAATACTGGTAATATAATATTATTATTTTAATATTATTTGTTAATTTCCCAGCTAGCCACAGAGGAGGGATGGGGGAGGAGTAGCACTTTGGGAGGGAGACTAAAAGGAGCCATTTCTGAGGGAGAGAGTTACCGGTAGATAGGGCTTGATTTGAGAAGATACAGTAGATAGGGTTTGGTTCTGAGATAGGGCTGAAGTTCAGGTCAAGAGATAGGGTTTGATTTGAGACGGGAGTTAGGGAATGAGATAGGGAGAAGGATAGGATTAGACTGAGGGAGAACTTGTTTGGATTTGAGTTAAACATCCACACTGAGGGAGAACTTGTTTGGATTTGAGTTAAACATCCACACTGGGAGAAAACTGGTTCGCATTTGAGTTAAACGTCCACACTGGGAGAAAACTGGTTCGCATTTGAGTTAAACATCCACACTGAGGGGAAACTGGTTCAGATTTGAGTTAAAAAATCCACACTGAGGAGACTATCTATAGCCAGAGGACAGACAGGAGTGTTCTGGGAGGGCTATGGCTGAGCCAAGAGAGGGAGAACCTGTGGGAATTCAGGCTACCTGAGTCTCTTTCTAGCCATGAAGAGTTCTTCTAGGTACAGAAGACTCCTAAACCAGTAACAAGGGGTGAGGTGATCCCCTGTGTCTGTTATACTATTTGGAATACCTCAGGAATGGGACTGTTAAGAGAGTGGGTAACTGAGGAAAAGTGCCCCTCACTCATGAACCAGAGTATTAATCTGTGAAGGAAGCTGCTTTGTATTAAAAGTATTCAACTGAACCACCTGCCATAACTAATATATAGTTATGATATATAACAACTGATATATAACAACTGATATATAACTGATATATAACAAAACTGATATATAACAACTGGTTTTGACTGAAGAGAGGTTAAGAAGAGCTGTGACCATAACACTGTGTTTAAGCTGGGAACATCTTATAGTTAGTTAAAGTAAATGTTATGTACTGAGTTGAATAGGATCCAAAATGCAGCAGTCTGATTGGTCCTAGAACAATAGGATTGAGATTGCAGCAGTCTGACTGGTCCCAGAACAATAGGATTGAAATTGCAGCAGTCTGATTGGTCCCAGAACAATAGGATTGAGATTGCAGCAGTCTGATTGGTCTTCAGGAGCCACCCAATCCAGCTCCAGGTGGACGTGAATCCGCACTCCGATTGGCATACAGGAGTATCCCGGAATTAGCCAATCACGTGGGGCCCATTGTGTAAATAGTGTATATAAAGCAAACGTTTTGGGGGAACTGCATTCCTCACTACTATGAGCTGAATAAAGAGCATGAAATTCACACTTGACTCCGAGTATATTTCAGTAAATAAGTTAACTTCTAACTGAAAGTACGCAATTCCTGACCCAACTTTACTTCCCTGACTTCTTTTCTTGAAAATAAACTTTTATTGTTTGTTCCACTCCCACCTGAGACTTTAAATCTAAGTTTTCCCTCACACAAGTTGTTTCCTCAACTTCTTTTCTGGAAAAGAAACTTTTCTTGTTCGTTCCACTTCTGCCTGAGACTTTAAATCTAACTTTTCCCCTCACACAAGTCCCTCACAAGACAACCTGTGGTAAATTGGTAAAACTTTGCGTAATTGGTGTACAGCAAGGTGTGTACACTATATTTGATAGGACGCAAAGAGCTGGGTGAGTCCGCCACATTATTAATTGGAAATAAGCGGTTGGATCCCCTGCAGCTGGAGTAGAAATATTTAGAAATCAGGAGAATCATACACTCAGGGCTTTTCTTCCCAGCCGCAGCTCACCAGAGCTCAGCTCCACCATCTCTCAGGTGGGCACCACTGCCATTCTAAGAGAACAAGGGATAAGTTCGTAGTGAGCTCTGGCCCCTCTTTTTCTAAAAAATGGCACTGTATACAATATTATTTCACTTATTATTATTATTATTATTATTATTATTATTATTATTATTATACTTTTTGATCCAAGGGCCCACCAGCAGTGAACAGCATATTAAAACAAAATTATACAACACAGTACAATAAAGCAGCATGAATCAATCAACAAGCAAACCATACAAGACGGAAAGTCACAAGGTATGAGAGGGTGACAAGAAGCCCGTTCCAAGCCAGAGGGCCACAAAAACCGGTTAACATTAAAATATGTAAAAAATCAATCACAGTAAGTATTCTGCATTTTTATTAAGAGAATAAATATTAGATGAATTGGCTAACAATTTCCCTAACCACCTTCTTAATTAGACTGTATCGCCGTGTGCATAAAAGGCAATGCAACCCCTCCGCTCCATTCATATTATTATATTTTTCATTCAGTCCCGCTCTCTTCTAGGTTGCTTTCCACATGTTATAGATGCAGACTTTCTGGATGATCTGCTTTTCGAGTGAGGTTTCATCAGCGGCTTTTAGCTTGCCCACTTACAAAGCAAACTTAAATGCAGGCTCCTTTTCCCCGGGGAATTACTACCCAATAACACAATACCTCTGGCACATATCGATCTGTTCGTGGAGGATTATACACAGCTGTTGACAGATAAGATTTTTTTTTTAAAAAAAAGAAACAGGAAACTCTTAGTCCCCGTACCGTACAAAACAGCTATTGAATAGCAATCTAAACATTCAGGCTGTTCCACTCAATAACCTAATATTTTCCCGTGTTAGCACCTTCCCATAGAATAAAAATCATTATGCCCATATTGTTTGGGCGCTAGCTTTTTGAACTCTTATTCTTCTTCCTTTATTGTGAGCTAATCAATAAACCTTAAAAAAGAAGAAGTGCATTTTATACCTAGCCTTTGCAAATAACCTTATGCATGTATTGACCCCCCCCCTTTTTGGGGGGTGCAAGCCTATACATTATTTGAGTCCATTATGAAATCATGGCCTAAATCAGCTCTTAGTGACAAAAGCCCCATCTGTGCCCATCCAATTGAGCTTCACATTGGCCTCATCCTTTTAATTTCTTTCACTGATAATACTAAAAAAAAAATCACACTGTAATAGAAGTCAGACATCAATATTTCATGTTTTCATTTCTCATTGTTAATTGCTGCCATTCGTTTATTAATAAGCCGAGCAAGAATTGCCATAGCAACTCCGGCATGATGTTATTAGAATTTACAAGCAGCAGCTGCAGCAGCCACACCATAAACATGGAGGGAATGGGAAGATATCAGGTCAAGTTCACCCCTGCCTCCTTCATAATCTGTAAATCATCATCACTATCATGGAAGGAAGAATGACACCGACATCTTATCTTAGCTCTCTTTTTGGCTGACCTCCTCTAGATACACTGCTATCAGTGCTCCTCAGTCTCTTGACATTGTGTGCCTCTCAGTGATTTTTGCTAAACATCTAATTGCTTAATGAACAACATATGCTGAGGACTCCACTCCACTTTCTGTCTCACACACATCAGGTCCCAAAGATAGAAGTCCAGCCACAATGCACATTGTCTCTTTTCTGCATCCCTTCCAATGCTTCCAGCAGAGACGTCCTAGAAAACCAATCTGGGTACCAT
This sequence comes from Lacerta agilis, assembly GCF_009819535.1. NCBI lineage: Eukaryota > Metazoa > Chordata > Lepidosauria > Squamata > Lacertidae > Lacerta > Lacerta agilis. The sequence goes on from NC_046314.1 coordinate 14,899,512, forward strand.
TTTGAACTTCCTTCAAGCTTAAGAGTTAAACTAAACCTGCCCAGCTTCTCCAATGATTAATAATACTAAAAAATAAGCACATGAAACTGATCAGAGTATGATGCAAAATAGCAAATAAATTCCAGCAGGCATATTACCGAGTCTATATTCCAAATAGGAATTGAGAGGTCAAAATGTAGGAAAGAACAAGCAAAAAAGAAAACTCACTCTACTTATAGTTATCTATTTCCCATCCTTTCACCTTTTCCATTTACTTTCTGCTTGCCCCTTCTGCTCTCTGCTCTGGGAATCATGGTCTTCACAGCTGGACTATAAGCACAGCTAGACTCACAATAAACCATGTAGAAATAAATACCGGTAGCCAAATCTGCAGTTAGGAACTTTTTTCATTACGTGGTTAAAATGCAGATAGGGTGCTGGAAACAGCTTGTTGCCAGCGGAGTGTTAACTCTGATCATCCCTCATGGTTGGCCAAGTTGGCTTGGGCTAAGAGAGCAGGAGTCCAATAACATCTGGAGAGCTGCTGGCTTCCCACCCCTAAGTCAGAAGTTCATTTAAATGGGTTTTGCAAATGGGTTAAATGTGACAAGAAACAGTCAAGCATTAAGGTAAAAGGGAAGGAACTGGAGCTGACCACATCAGAACGCAATTCCTTTATTTGCTTTCTGAGCTGGGTTGTAGATATTGCATGATTTTTGTATGAATAGCGAAAGATGTATTTTCTAGCAAAATTGCCAACCAGCAAAATTGCCAACTTTCACTGAACAGTTTGTTTTTTAATCCACGCCTTCTCCTTTTTCAGCACTATTCTCTCCGGGGTGAGGTTAGGAAACAGATGTAAAATCTGGGACATTTTCCAGACGGGTTTCCACATGTGTGAGATGCTTTCATCATTGGCAGCCAGCATCTCAGTGTCCATAACAAGGCTGTCAAGAGCATCAGTGTTGCACTTTGGACACATCTGGTGTGTGACCAAAGTAGTTTCTTCAGTTGTTTAGTGGCGACTAGCATATCTGCTTTCATCAATAAGAACAAGCGGACTGGACTTTCTTCTCAAGTCATTGTGACTTGTCATTGCCTCGAGGCAATAAGCATTCTGGAAAACATTATTGCAGAGAAATAGTGGACACTGTCAACTTTAGCTTTAAAATCTTCCAGCGTTTGAGAGAATGGAAATGTATGTGCTCCGAACTTTAGATGCTTTATCTACCGACATTTCTAGGGTGCCTTCAGGGTGGCTTTTAAGCCTCTCATGCGACCAGGGTGGGAAAATGCAAATACAAATGATGTGTGCCAGATATGAACAATGCCAGTGAGTCCAACTCATGGCCTAGATCAGATTCTGTTTTAATTCAAAAGTTGGGTGGTCCAACTTTCATACCAAGTGGGCCGCAAGAGTACTTTGACATGGAACCCGTGGGCTGCGCACTGCCTTGTCATGCAGGGTGGAAGGAGTGCAGTCAAAACTGGATGCTCCCCACAGCCAGGTAAACAAGGCACTGGGCTTTAAGAAAGAGGTGTGGGGTTCTGACGGGTCCTAGAGCCCTCCCACCTCCTTCCCAAAGCTGGGAAAACTTTAACTAGGACCCCATCAGAGCCCTCATGTCTCTTTTCCAAAATCCAGCACCTCACTTACCCTGCTTTGGTGAGGTAGTGTGAGGGTGGGGGGTGGGGATTGCCATCAAATGTTGCTGAGAGCTGCCAAAATCTGCCTTGAGCGTAGAGATGGGTGAATCTATCAGTTGCAGCTTCTTTCGGTTTTTCATTACCAGGCTTAAATTCAGAGTTTCCATATCAGTTGGTGGGTTCTTGTTTTTTTTAAGTCCTCATGAAAATTCACCAGCATTTTAATGCCAATTTATCTTAATATACAGGTTTATATGCAATTTTTGCACCTAATTCTGCCTAAAATAATGTACTTTTGTAGGCTATTCTCCCTAATACATGCATTTTACGGACATTTGAGCCCAGTATCATTTTTTTACATGTTATTTGGCTGGAGAATTGCACAGCAAAAATGGGAGAAAGTGTGGTTTTCAAAGGATGGCTGTGTTTCAGTTCTCATAAGGTTTTGAAAACAGCAAATTAAGAAGGTTCTGCTGCTTTGGATGTGAACTAAATCCGTCCCATCCCTACTTGAGAAGGGACGGGAAAGCTGAGCAATCTTCAAAGGACAAGTTGGGAGAAGCAGAACTGTCCCACAGAAAATCCAATAAATTTAAAAAAAAACAAAACAAACACTGTTGCCAATGATCCATTGGTGATAAGCAACAGCCTCCCAATCTGGAACGACCCTTGGTCTACAAACACCAGTTCATATATTTCTGTTGGAAGCCATAACAGAGTTTTTGCAGCACCTCTGTGACTGGGTAAGACAAGTGATGCTCTTAGGGACATTAGTGATCTCAGAATAAACTTGTCAAACAGAAAAGCGTAAGCCAAATCAAACTAGAAATCAGCAGACTGAAAATGTTGCCTTTTGCTAAAGCTGTTGGTAACCTAGGGAGCGGGACTGAACCACTAAATAAAATGCATCATGAATGAATTAGCAAAATGCATTACAACAATCGTGATGGCTAATGACCTGACATGAATTACCAAGGTCTTCAGACCAGTTCTTCTCCATCAGTGTCTTGGTATGATTAAATCTGGAAAAGCACCAGGAAAAACGCAAAAGGAAAGCCCCCAGTGCAGTTGGCAACGCAGAGCAAACATTTTCCTTTAGCTCTGTCACTGTTCTTGACATTCTACAAATTAAACTTGATGTGAAGCTGCAGCATTGTTCAGATCAAACCTTCAGAGAAGGAGAACAGAAGCCAAATGATACATTGGCAGTTGTGAACAAATTTCTAGCAAAGGGGTCTACCCTTAGCAGCCCCTTTCAGAGGTGTCCAATCTTAATATATCTAGTACATGACTTCTGAGAAATGGAGAGAGAGAATCAACATAAAAAATAAAAATAAAAATAAAAATCACTTGGCCTCTCATTTTGATGCCTGCATTTCTAATGCATCAAACTAACAGTCAAATTAATTCTTGTTGTTGTTTTTTTGAAGTTTATTCTATTGTTCCTGGAGATAGCATATGTCAGCTAGCTAATGAATGAGTGTTACAGAACTGTGGAATGACCTTGACGAATTGTTTCTCGTTTGATGGATGGCCCAATGGGAAAATGAATATGTGTAGTAGATTGCACACAAGATGTCAGTGTATCTGTTGTACAGCTGCATTGTTGTTGTTGTTTGGGGGGGGGGGGTGTCAGTGCCTACCCTGGTGCCCTTAGTGTACAAGTGAAGCAAAGAGTTTGCCTAATGTGGGGTGAACTCCCTCCCTCCATAGCCCACAGTGAACATTGCTCCCTTCCAGATCTGTGGCCACTGCTACTGTAGAACTGCATGTCAACCACTAACATTAACAGACTGGAGAACTGGCCTAAAGCTAACAAAAAGAAATTTAATAGGGATAAATGTAAGGTGGGAAGAAACAGCTGCACAAATATAGGATGGGGGACACCTGGATTGCTAGTAGTGATGTCTGTTTGAATCCAAGGCTGCAACTATGGGAGAAGCAAGGCCCTTTTGGGGTGCTGATGCTGTGAACCCCTCCATCGTAGGCTCAGGTAGTAAATATGTGTAAATAAACCGTATATCATAAAGACACCATGGTCTCTGCTGTGTCTCATTCCCAAAAGGAAACACAAACCCTGGGTAAATGCCGGGAACCCCTGGAATCTCGCACGGCTCGAAGATTGGGATGGCATGCAACAGAATGGCCTTTGGTAAGGATTACTGTACTAATGCATGTGAAGGGCTGTAGACACTTGAAATAAACCATACCAATTTGAATTGTTATTGAGCCAATTTGGTGCCCAACTGAGGTTGGGCTGGTGGCAAATGAGCTTCCATCTTGCAGTGCCTTTGCTGTAAGACTTGTGTTCTCACCTAACACCAAGGCACTACCCAAAGCCCAAGACTGTTGCAAGCTGGTCAGAGAGCTTTGGCGTGAATGTACCTGAAAATCACATATACAAATCAGCATATACATACATTTCCATTGTGAAGGCACTGTGTACTAGGTCAGCTCACTAATTTATTATCCAGCCCTGTCTTGCCCACTCTTGCCTGGCAGCTGTCCCCCAGTGTCTCAGCCAGAAGCCTTTTCCAGCCTTGCAACCTGAGATCCTCTCAACTTATGGATGGGCAACCTGTGGGCCCCCAGATGTTGCTAAACTCCAATTCCTATCCATCGAAGCCAATATGGCCGATGGATAATGAAAGTGGCAGTCCAACAGCATCTCCTGGGCCAAATGGTTCCCCTCCCTTAAACTGGAGATGCCAGAGATTAGAACGTAGGCTAAGGCTTTCTGCATTATTACAATTTATTATTAACTATTCTTCCTGCTGCCAAATCTCATTTGTACTGCAATGCCCCTGTAGTACTAACGCCTGTTGTCATGCAGTACCAAAGCATTTATGGTGTTTGATCCAGATTGTTTTCAGTATAAACAGGACCCAAAGTGGCCACAGGGGAAATTAGTATAGATTCCATTTGGATCTCTCACTTGTCATGTTTCATCAGATCTAGAGGGGATGTTGCAACAACTGCTGTGATTAAACTGCCAGTGAATGGGAGTCAGTGTTAAATACCTCCGTTTTGTTTTTCTTTCTTTCATGGAATTCATCACAACGCACACTTTTACAAATGTTCACAGCAGCATTGCTATTTCAAAGAGCATCACTTGAGATATGACCACACGGTGCTCATCTCTTGAAAACAAAGGAGCAGGGTGATATGAGATGACCCAATTCTGACATTACCCTTGCAGCTGTGCCAATTGTATGTTTGCAGAGGTTACTCCCCAGAACCAAATAGATTCCAAAAGATTCCATGCCATAGTGTCAACTGCTTAGGACCATCCGCACACCTGTGCAGAAACCATGCACAAACACACTGTGGAGGAAAGGAGCCACCAACCCAGCCTGAATGTGTGTTCTTGCATTAGATGGTTTCCTCTAGTTCAAAGAAAAATGATGGGATTTTGCAGATATAAGATAAGGAAGGCCTTGTTTTGGTCCCTGATCAAATCCCTAGTACCCCCTTTAAACGGCAGCTGAGCATGTTTATGGGGGGCAATTCAAAAAGCGGGAACAAACTAGCTGCCATGAATGCAAAATTAGTGCAAAGGAAAGCTGTAATCACAGAGGGACGCATGCTGTAGGTGTTTATCACTGTAGCCCTTGTTTTGGCAGTTAATTAATAATGACTTGGAATCTTTCATTGGCTCTCATCCAGCACTATATGCAGAGAAAGCATGCTACGTGCTTTTAATACGATATGAGGGGAGTGCCTACATTTAAAGTCTTCGTAAAATAATCTTCAATTTGACTTTGCAAAAGTTGCCATCCTGTTATAGTTAGTGTGTGTGGTCCTCAATCTGTTTGCAGTGGGAGACTCTTGATGTCACGTCATAAATAAAGAGTCAGTGCTAGTTCTTCCTAGAGTAGACCCATTGAAATGAATAAACCCAAGTTACTGGTGTGACTTCAGCGTGTCTACTCTGAGTACAACCAACAATTGGCTGCGATCCACAGTAACCAAGGAAAGGCAGTTGAAGGCCAGAGCTTCTACCTTAAGAGTCCTTCAATGGAATAAGCTGGAGGAGAAAAACAAAGAGGTAAAAAAATGTGGAAAGGAAGGCTGCATGAGGCTGAGTGGAACTTTGATCTTTTGGCATACACAAAAATGCCAGGGGTCTTAATGGCATACTTTTCACCTGTATAGAAATCAATGATTCAAGGCCACATTCATTTTCTACTGGAGAAAGGCCTGTAGATGGTTTTGAGTGGGGTGACAGTCTCCAAGCAGTGGGATCCATAGTTAGAAGTCCAGAACACCATTAGCTTTGTGACAAATCAGGTTTTCAGGTAGTGAGTTGATGGGGAAAGGGTTCAAAATAAGCAAATTATAAGCTATTTTAAACATCAAGAAGCATAGGAATGCAAAACTGAGGACAGTGGCTTCCTGTTTCTGTATGGTATACAGTTCAAGGAGGAAACAGCACGATAACTATTCATTCATTAGACACCACATATAAAGTTCTCCACAAATGATTTGATCAAAATGTGGCCCAGTTTCCAAAGCACATCCATCCCATGAGTTATGGCAGGGTTTGGACTTATTGTTCCTTGAACAGAAGCCTCCACTTCTGTATGGCAAGCTATTAGATCCATTTCACCAGGGGGTCACCAACCTAAGGCCCAGGGGCCGGATGTGGCCCTATCGCCTTCTCAATCCGGCCCGCGGACATTCCGGAAATCAGTGTGTTTTTACATGAGTAGAATGTGTCCTTTTATTTAAAATGCATCTCTGAGTTATTTGTGGGGCATAGGAATTAGTTCTCTCCCCTCCCCATATAGTCCGGCCCACCACATGGTCTGAGGGACGGTGGACCGGCCCACAGCTGAAAAAGGTTGCTGACCCCTGCATTACACCATCTCCTAACAAACACACAACAGATAAAAGCTTTTATCCAAACTAGGCCTCCAAGGATGGGAGGGCTGCTTCTATGATGGAGCGAATTGGGGTCCAGTGGAGGGTCCTGAAAGAGTGCATGGACAGGGTGGCGTTTTCCACTTACATGCCCTTCCCATTGAAGCACCTGTCATGCGACCTTAGTGGTTTCTCCAGCCCTCCAGAGATTATTTTTGAAGGAATCGCATGGGAGAAGGCAAGATTGGTGAAAAATGCAAAGAAGCCACCCAACTTTCCACTGGTGGGAGTATCCCATGAGCGCCAATCGCAGAACGCTTCTGAGGATCTCAGCCATAATACAAAATAAGTGTATAGAACAGACTCATTTATATGAAACAATTGTTAGATTAGTAGTATACCCCGAGCACTGGAAATCATCTCACACTTAGAAGAGCGGATCATAAAAATGCAGAACCTTATAGTCATGCCTGCACTGATAAACCACATAATATAAAAGGGAAATTGTCAAAACTGGACTCATTTTCATGATAAGTGGCCACTATTTGTCAAATTTTGCAGACTCAGTTTATTAATTCCTAGCCCACATATTTGTTTCAAAATGATCTAAAGGGTTGCAATTAATTATTTCAAAATAGCTGGATTAATGGCTGTTATTTAAAATTATACTGAAATAGATTGTTGGTTATGTCTTCTGCGTGCATTCCTAGCTACGGTACATATATAATTTGGAGGTTTAAGACATTGTTTGCTAACTTTGCTTCAAGTTTTCTTAAATATATTGTGATGTAGTAGAGGAAACATAATTCTCTGTGTTCATATTTTTGTAATAGCAGCCGGTGGGGACCAGAGGCACTTCACACACTCCCTCTCCCAGCCCTCTTTTCTCTTCTGTGTAACCCTTCCCCAGCTGCTTAAACCTTCCTTCCTCTGCCATTCTTGTGGCAACTGACCCCATGCTGCTATTAGCCTTTTCCCTAAGCTGAATAACAATGGCTAGGCAGGGGTAGGGGTGGGATTTTAATTAGAAGCATGGGGTTGGGAGGTAAGGTTTGCAAATTTCCATTCCCTGCAATTCCCCTTGTGCTGCTCAACTGGCTGGGGCACAGCAGAAAGTGGCTGAAATGGAGTTGGGACTGCATAAATAAACTTGTCTTTATCTGAAGCCCTTCTTCCCAGTACTTGACAATGGAAGATATCTTGTGACACATGTAAGATCAGGCCAGAAGCAACTTGGGGAGCACAGATTGCACACTTCTGAACCGGGAATAGGAAAAAGGCATGTTTCTTGGGGACTATGCATACTGACTGAATAATGTGTATATTGCCTAGATATTGTATAACACGTAGGTGAGATATGCACACACAGCCCAGCCTGTTGGGGATAGTGCATAACAGCTGGAGAATATACCAAATTTATTCAATATAAGCACATTTCCAAAGGTCTGTTGGAGATAATTTCTATTGGCTGAGAAATGTGCACAATTCCCCTCTTTGTGGAAGGATTACAAGAACATTCTCCATGAAGCCTTGAGAATGTGCACAATGACTGGTTGATATGCACACTAACCACTCTCAACTTACATGCTCAGTGTAGACACGATTTGGGAGAGAACTGGGAATGTGCTGACAACTAGGCTAACCTAAGGGCACCAAGAGAGAGAAGAATCGGGAGAATACAGAACAGGCAGAGTTAACTTGGCATAGACTAGAGTTTTGTCCATTTCATATTTAAATAATAGGGGGGGTGAAAAGCTTTCTTGTCCTCAATGTTTTAAATATTTGCAAAATGTTTGGGTTATTTTGAATTCTCTGCTGAAAGAATGCCAGGGAAGGGAGGAGGAAAGCAGGTAGGAGATTTCCTCAACTGGCTTTCCAGTGATAGATCCAAGAGGGTGTCTTCTTACAGAAATCTGCCTTCATTGCAAACACACACACACACACACACACCTGTGTATACATCCCCCACTCCCAAAATTCACAACCCTTCATTTTGCCCACTGTAAAACACTCTGGTCATATTTGCTCTTGCACCCTTCCTGGGGATTTCTTTTTTAGGATGTGGGTGACTATGCACACGACTAGTTTGAAAACAAAAGTGGTAACAGAGATAATGAAAGGGGGATGTATTAACTATGGGGAGAGAACCTGCACACACCACAAGGGCACATCAAGGATCACCCACTAATGTGGATAGGAAGCACTGGTTTAGGTCTCAGAGGCTGAACATCCAAACCACTTGTGTGTAGACACTTTTGCACCAATGCACACATGGGGTTGGTGACGTAAGATTATATTGCTGTGTGGACACAGTCATATCAAATCAAATCAAATCAAACTTTATTCACATAGCCAACAGGCCATTGCGACTAAAAATACAGATAAAACAGATAAAAATACTGGAGAAAGACCAGTCAAGTACACAAATATATAAATATACTGATAAATCATATGAAACCCCCAGGCTAAAAGGCCGTTCAAATGGTGGCCTCGTTCGAGTTGTCTTTCAAATTGTGGCCCTTAGTCTCATTGCCCTCTCAATGAATCTGGTGACCTTCTCTGTTGTCTGGATGTTCTGGTCCGCTAACAAGTAAAACATTGCGGCCGCTGATGAGCGACCTGGGATGGAAAGTAGGAGGGGAGTAATAATCTCGCTCCTCAGGTCTTTGTACAGGGGGCAGGTCAGAAGAACATGTGACGCTGTCTCCAAGTTTCCATCTCCACACGGGCAGAGTCGTTTCTCCCTGGGGAGTTTCTGATATCAGCCCTCGAGCACAGCAGAGGGTAGTACGTCCAATCTAGCCAACGTAAAAGCACGTCTATACTTTGGGATATTTAAATTATGCAGATAAGATGCCGGGGCATCGAAGTGCGAGGGGGGCAGGTGGGCAAACCATGCACAAAATTTCTTTGTTTTGGCCAAGTTGTTTTGTTGCTCGATATCCATCAGGTGCTGATCAATTAAGCTTCTTGCTTTAGAGGGGCCCAACATTAACAAATGCTGAGCATGTAGACCGCATGAGAGAAGTTTGAGTCTCACCATTTTGAACCATGCGCTTTCGTGGGCATCCCGTATCACCTGGGGCAAGAGTCCTGTTGGATTTTGGTTTAAGCGGAGCCAATAATTAAGAGTTCTTTTCCAGATCTGTGAGGTTAGAGGTTAGAAGTAATAAGAGCAGAGAAACAGTAGAAAAAGAAGGTAGCAGGAGGAAAAGAGGAACTGTTTAGTAAGGGAGGGAGGGAGGAGAGGGGCAGAGATGGGTTTGGAGAGTTCAAACAATGTATGGTGCAGAGGAAGAAGACTAGGTTTTTTTATGGAGTGGGGAGAAGACAGAGGAGGAGGGGAAACCAAGAGAACAGAAAGAGGAGAACGTGCCTCGGGGGTGTGCAGAGAGCATGGGCAATGGGTTAAGAAAAACTTAATCTAACAGAATCTAACAAAAACACTATTCTGTAGTTAATGTAGTGATGAAGCCCTCTTGGATTTATAAAAATAATAATATTTGCCCGCAGAAACATTTGTTGTGAACCCGTGATCTGTCAGCTCAGCCTAGAAAGTCCCCTTTTGCCTGTGAAATTTGAGAGGTGATGCAGCTCGTGATGAAAGAGCTGGAAGCTGCGATTATAAAAGCTGAACCCCTGACATATTTTGGATACCCTTCTGCACGGCATATGCATCTCTTTCAATTATTTCTTTATGGCACATGTTTGCACAGCTCTGTGTGAAGAGGGTCACAGTCAGTCCTCGAGCATAAATGAAAATTGAAACCTCGATTTTCCTGCCCTTATTTCTGGGTTTATGTCGCAACAATGCTGGGCCATGCCTGTAAAATGATGGCTGTGTCAAAAATTCTATTATAAACCTTTACTGTCAGAGGTTTATATCTTGGTGGTAAGAAACCACCTGAGTTCTCACACAGTAAATTTTACTTGTGAGCTGAAGAAAAGCCACACTCCTTGGCTTGAGACGTTGACGTTTTGGTTGCTTAATTTTACAGCAGAGGGGCAGAAAAATAACTACTTAGCAATCTTTTTCTCCCTTGTTTTTCATGGTTGCAAGAAAGAGAAGATGCGATCGCAGAGACACAGCTTCCCAAAGGATGCTTTAAATGAAATTATATTACAATACTTATTCAAAATTAATGCTCTCCTTTTCTAAAAATGTGGAGAAGTCAAAATGGCTACACTTGCATTTTTGCTATGAATTTATCACAGTATTTATTTGTTTGGGTTTTCTTTTGTTTTAAAAACCTACTTGCTGAGGAACTCAAGCCAAGCTGACAAGTCGAAAGAACAGAACAATATTTCAAATCTAAAACAGTCCCCAAGTTTAAACCAATCTAAACCACCATAATAACCCCAAACCCACAGTAATGATTTCCAATGCAGTTAAGCGCCAGACCTAAATATAACCAGCTGGATTTTCCGATCTTGCACTTTTCAGTGACAGGGCCTGACAGGGCCAATATCCAGTGCAATGTTTCATGTGTTGGGGAGTAACACTGACTGCGCATTCCTTGATGCAGCACCCTCTCTCCCCTATCCACAGTAAGTAAGTGTAGATTTAGGACCAGATAAGAGAGCATGTAATACCTCTGCTGAGTCGGACCAAAGGTCTATCTGCTTTAGCAGTGGCCAACCAGATGTCTTAGTGAAGCCTATGGCCCTATCCCATTGTTTGTCTCCCAGCAATTAGAGATACACTGCCTCTACACTTGCAGATTTTCTCTAGCTGTTGCACCCAAGCTAATGGGCTGTTGACCTCCATAAATACGTCTAGTCTTAAACCAACAGCTGGAGAGCTAGATTCAGGTAGGTAGCCGTGTTGGTCAATATAAATAAATAAAATTGTCCAGTAGCACCTTGGAGACCAACTAAGTTTGTTCTGGGTATAAGCTTTGGTGTGCATGCACACTTCTTCAGATACACTGAAACAGAAATCACCAGACCCTTATGTATATAGTGGGAGGGTGGGGTGGGGTTTTACTCAGAAGCGTAGTTGTCTCATTACACATGCTAAAGCTATTTTTGGTCATCTGCATACTTTCCCATGCTTTTTCCTGTAGGACTAATTGCAGTCGTTAACAGTCGTCGACAGGTTTACCATACTCATTGAGTCAATCACCCATCTCCTACTACCCTCCTGAGAAAAACCCCACCCCACCCTCCCACTATATACAGTGGAACCCCGGGTTGCGGACATTCAAGTTAAGAACGCACACAACCCGGAAGCGTTTCCAGAGCATGCGCGACCCCCGGATGCGCAGAACGCTTCTGCGCACTTTGCACATGCGCAGAAGCGCTCAAATCGCGCTACTTCCGGGGGTTTTCTGGGGGGGGCATTTGCATTATGCACACCCATGTTACGTAGCACGATCCGGAACGGATCGCGTCCGTAACACAGAGTACCCCTGTATAAGGTAAGGGTCTGGTGACTTCTGTTTCAGTGTATCTGAAGAAGTGTGCATGCACATGAAAGTTTATACCCAGAACAAACTTAGTGGGTCTCTAAGGTGCAGCTGGAGAGCTGTTTTTAAAAACCTGTTTCTGTGCATAGGCCACACTTGCTGTAATGTTAACTATATTGATGGTTGCCTCGGACTGTTTCCCCCTCCCTCTGAAAATATAAATGGCCAATTTTTGTGTGGTTTAAATAAAATAATTTGCAATCTCATCACCTGTGTTGATATATATTTTAGTAAAGGCAACACTCGTTTTGCCTGGATGTTTGACAGCGTCCTCTCCAGGGGTTTGGCGGGTCCTTGAGCAAGACATCTGGCACTGGTCTCTTTCTCCTGGTTGAATCTACCCTCCTTGCTGCTGCCGCCGTCACAATCTTCTCCTGCTATTCTCCCTCCTTGCTGCTCCCACCTGCCTGTTTGCGAAGCAGAGCGCCAACCAGCAAGCAGGCAGTGGCGTCTCCTGCTCCTCCTGACCGCCAAACAGGCATAAGGTTTGACTTTGTAACAGGTTGGCTCTGTTTTAAATGAATTACGGTAGTTAAATCATGTGAAATTATAAGCAGAGGCCGAGGGGAGTCTGAACGTCTAATGGGTGATCATGCTTGAAGAGTCATGTTGCTGGGTTTTAGCTTTTATTAAAGATTGCAAAGCTTTGGAATTTGAAAAGCATATTCCGTATTAAAGATTGGCACACCACTAACTTGAGCTTCAGGGGAAGAGGATTAGGGTTGAAGTTGTGGGTGCGTGGAGCTTAAGTTGTAAATGAGCACAATGTGCAAGGCTCCCCCACCAAAATACCTTTTGCATATATGGTGCAGAAGTTAAGATAAATACCTTGTTGCAATGTCCATTATTTTTAGATCCTAATATAGCCTTGTTTTTTTGAAAAGGAAATTCACCGGATTATATGAATAACCAGGGTTTATAATAGTTAGAAGATGTCCTAAGTTCTAAGGTGCTGAACACAGTTTGCTTACACAATCCCATTGTCTTTATATCATGCCTGCAGGGGAGGCCATCCCCCGCCCTGCTTTTATTATCTTCACACTGGTGTTTTAAGATGTGTATTAAGCATACAGTGCAGCCCATTGTTGTTATCCTCAAAGTGCACCGAGGCAATGGGATAAAGCTGAGAGAGGGGGTGGCTGACAGAAACCCTGGAATGCGGAGTTAAGAGCCATCTTAGAAACTCAAAACACGTGCAGTTGAGATCACCAAACAAAGCAAATCAAAGTCACATGCTGCAACTGAAATCGCAATATGGATTGTATAGACAAATAATTAAATAAGCATAATTTTTTTTAAAAAAACGTATTCCTTATCCATTTTGGCCCTTTCTGAAACTTGTTCTGCTTATACCCCTCTCCCTGAGTCAATTCTCTGACAAACTGCAAGTTTGCTACAAGTTTGCATTTCAGACCACACAGTTATAGCCTTTTGGGAAGGGTTCTCTTGCCTTAAATGCTAGAAGCTGCCCTTCTTGCAGCTTTATAACTGATCACTGTCTAATCAGTTACTTTGGATCATTAGTCACTTTCAATATTTGCTGCCTCGCCGTGATTTTACTTGAGCTTAATTCCAATAGGCTGCATTCCTGCATTCCTTTTTTTTGTGTGCAATGAATCCAACCTAATTCACCACTTGCAAGACACTCTGTTGCATGTGATTGCCCTGCCTGTATATGCATATTAAAGCTTCAGCACTTTCAAGAATTTAACGTTTCCAGAAAGAACTGAGAATTAAGCTGCATCGTGCACCAAAGTGCAGCGTGTATTGACATTTCTCAATTAGGTTCATGTAATGAGTGTCTTGCCAGAATATGATTATAAGGCCTCATACTGATATGATCTGCTCCTACGGGGACAACTTCATGTATTCACATTCCTTGTCATGTCGAAAGGTTTCTCAAATGACTGCAGAACTCTCCAACCTTTGCACATCTCTGAACTGCTCAGCATTTCTAACCCTGCTTTGGGAGCAGGCGCAGCCTGGTGGAACGACTGCCATGACACCAGTGAGTAATGTAGAAAGCGTCTGACTACAGAAAAGAAGCGACTTGCAGCATATTCAAGCTGCCTATCTATTCTAAACCAATTTGGGCTTGGCATTTATGCCCCCTAATTAAACTGGCAAGCTAGTCTCTCAGCTGGCATCATGCCACACCAACAGATGGCTAGGTTGAAAGCTGGGCTGGGACCATGCCTTGGTTAAGGACAGAATTTCCAACTTTGACAGCTGGAATTTAGCAAGCCTAAGACTTAAGAAAATGCTGTACTATGCTCCAGTCTTGACGGATATGGAAATTGAACATGGAAAGATATTTGCCCTCTGATGAGCACCAAATAAGGCTGCGCTGTGAAACCATTTGAGATTTCTGCAAAGAGTTCACATTTCAGGATTCATAGATTTTAAAAAAATCAAATCTGCTGGATCTGGACTGCACTAGTTAATTTTCCTCTTGTAAGGAATATTGCATTTCCCCAGTACTCTAGCATATCATCTTGTCACTGGGAAATTTTGCATTTTTCCAGATGCATTTGTAGGACACTTTGATACATAAGCTCTTCCTTTGTTGTTTTAGCTGTCTAAGGCTGCAAGCCCAACCCCACTTACCTGGAAGTTAGTCTCACCTAACTTCTGTGTAAACATGGGTAGGAGTGCATCCTTAGCTTCCTACATGTGTTCCTTAAATTTGATGTATTATCCAGAGCTTGTTTAAATTATTTTACTTCTGTGCCTTGGGATGCTGATTTGATTATCTTCATCCAGTTTTGTTTTTACATCTGCACGTAAAATATAGGATAAGTCCTGTTGTTGAATTGCAAGGGTGCAATAGTTGTTTAGCATCTTTATTTTCCACTGTTGTGGGGCAAGGCCATGTGTGGAGGTGGAGAAGAGCTGCGGGGACCAAGGTGACCCCATTGTAGCAGTCAAGGACAAGGCACAGGCAGAAAAAAAGGCCAGCTGCAAGAGAGACCGTCATCAACTGCAGCTGATTGTCACTTCTGGGTAGTCTGCTTGCCTTCAGGATCCAGGCTGACATACATGCAGGGGTTGTTGACCTTTTGGGGCACATTTGCAAACAGGAGAAACAGTTGTGGCCACACAGAGACGTACATACCATAACCAAGCATATCCTGCTACCTGCTCTATTGACTACAACAGAATGCCTCTTTCTAAACTAATTTCGGGGGGGGGGCAGCCTCTGTAGGAACTCACATGCACCAGATTGGTGACTGTTGCCATACAGATTGCTGGTGCAATTCATGAACACCAGATTGGTTTGGATAGCACTCATCCATGATTTGATCATTGATGAGGTAGCTGGGGAAGGAGAGATGAGCTGGCTAGGCCAGTTATTACCCAGATGTGTCCACTTGGGTATGCAAACTTTGGCTCACTTTAGTTACTTTTTGGCACCAGCTTTTTTTTCTCCTGCCTGATGTTTAAGAACAAAAGAAGAACAGGCTGTGTACCAGTTTACAAGGCCATTTAGATTAAAAGGTTTGGTCAGTGGAGGAGGATGGTACTTCTAAACTGCATTTTGTTATTTGTTCTCATTGTTTGTCATTTTTTTCAATTGTTGCAACCCACCCCAAGATCACAAGTGATGCGGGATGGAATATAAAACATACAGCTAGCTATGTAAGTAAATAAGTAAAGGCAACCCTTATTTGATGACAGTAAGAACAATCTTGTGCTTTTAGCAGTAACTGGGTTTGGTCACCATCAGGACAACATTTATGCCACCCGTGCTGGAAACTGATGGGGGCAACTGGGGTTTCCACAAGTCTGCAAGAGCACCTGAAAGTGATTCTGTTGATGATCCATTCTATTCCACCATTCCACCCTGAGTGCAGGGCTTCAACTGGATCACCAGCTTTGTCAATAGGAAAATCCCACTCTCCACCCCAGCATTCAGGTATCCCTTGGGTTCAGTGGCAGACTTTGGGTTTTAAGATTTCAGCAGCACCCTGTGTGATGGCAAAATTTGGTGCACCCTGCCTCTTGCCTTCCATCGTTTGTCATTGTTGCAGCACTCTCTCAGCTCAGTGCCCAGCTGCACTTTCCTGTTGCACTTTCCTAAATCTGCCTCTGCTGGGACGCCATAAGTCTCTGGGGAGGAACACCACAATATTCCATCCTCTTGGGAAGGAAGAGGTCTGACCATGTCAGTGGAGTTATTCCCCTTCCCTCACTTGCATCAGTCCGCCACGCCCTACCCCACTTTCTGGGACAAAAAAATAAATCAAGGACATGAGCTGTTTTGTGTGTTGGGTTGGTAACATATTGAGACAACCTCATGAAGTCCCAAGCTGGACCAGTTTCAGAGGCCTCAGCATGAATGTTGAAGTTTTTGGGCTCTCCAACACCACCCATGTCCAGGCTGCCTCCATCAGCTCAGGTAGGAGATTGCTTGCCATAGGATGGACGACACACTAGCAACAAACCTAGTCTATGTTTTCGTCCCAACAATAGGGACAAGCCCACTGCCTCAGAGTGGAAAGTCCTCTTGGTAATGGAAATGGAATCAATGTGATTTAATTTAATCAAGAGCACGTTATTTTTTACAAGTGACCTCCAATTCACTTATATTATGAAGCCAAAGCCACTCTTCAAAATCAACCAATCTCTTCTAATTCTTCAGATTAGAATTCATGACTGACCCTATCCAAATTTAGTTTGCTGAACTTGTTTAGATATCTGGCTGAGCTATTTCTGTAAGGCAGCCTCTTCTCCTTGTGGTGGGTGGTTTCTGATGCTTCTCTGAGTGCATATGTGCAACATGCCAATTACCAGCCATTCTGGTGAGAGCTAAATGAAATTGCTACTCGGAGGCACACAGATCAGATTGCACAAATTGCCTTAGGTCTGGTGAATCTTAAACAGATGGCCAGCTGTGTGTTATCCTTTGCCTACACTTAGCCTTTAAATAAAATCCTCAGGGTAGAAATGGAACAGACGGCAAAGAGTGACATTTTAGTGTCAGGAAGAACACTCTCTTTGGAGACAAATATTGGCAAATATTAAAGAGACATTGCTTGGTTTCCAAATTGAGTTCATTAACAAGCATGTGCTCAGAACAGTTCATTGGGAGGTGAAGAGGACGGCCATAAAGCAAAGGCATGCTAAAACGATGGCAGACATTATCACTCCGTCATTATGACAGTAATTCAAGTCAAGGAACATGTATGTCAAGTGCACAGAACCCCCAGATGTGGTTCAACTCCTGGCTCTCATCAGCGCCAGCCACCATTGTCAATTATCAGGAATGGTGGGAGTTGTCCATCCCTAATATTTACAGTAAATAGCAAGAGAATATGATTTTGCATCTACCCAACAGAAAACCAGAAATACCGGACACTAGGAATTTCTACTGGGACCCAAGAAACAGGGCTAATTAGCATCCAGTTGCCACTGTCCCCTTTTGTGGGCAAGATGCAAGAATAAGTGGATAGCCATTCCAGACATGAATGCTACTCTTTATCTGCAGGGTATTTGGAGCATATTTCTTATTAGTGTCCTTGTTGCTTTAATTTTGTAAGGTTCATTGAGATCTCTGCTAAAAAGCAGCATATAAATGTTTTAAATATATTATTTATTTATGTAATGGACTAAAGGCACTCTATCCGCAAACACACATTCTCCTTAACTGTGTGAAGGATAAACAAAATAGAAAATTCTTTCCAGTAGCACCTTAGAGACCAACTGAGTTTGTTCTTGGTATGAGCTTTCGTGTGCATGCACACTTCTTCAGATACACTGAAACAGAAGTCACCAGATCCTTAAATATAGTGAGGCGACTTCTGTTTCAGTGTATCTGGTGACTTCTGTTTCAGTGTATCTGAAGAAGTGTGCATGCACACGAAAGCTCATACCAAGAACAAACTCAGTTGGTCTCTAAGGTGCTACTGGAAAGAATTTTCTATTTTGTTTCGTCTGTGGCAGACCAACGCGGCTACCCACCTGTAACTGTGTGAAGGATAGTTTTCTTCCCTAAATACCTCTCATACTCTTCAGGAGGGGAAGCCAAACGCGGGCAGGGGGGAGGGGGGGAGTTATATTTTAAGAAGCTTTGAAATGAAACAGTGAGGAATCGTGGTTGATATTAGTGGGAAGAGCATGTGGCGAAGCAGAAGCAAAAGGAAGGAGATGAGAGACAGAGCAAGAAAGCTGAGGTCGAACATGATGACAAAAGTGGAAAGAGCGAAGAGCACAAGAAGGAATGTAACAAGAGATCAAAGATGACAAGTACAGAGGGGCCAAGGCATTCGAGGCTTTACAAGTAAGAAGCAACAGTCTGAATTTGGTATGAAAGATAATACAGAGCCAGTGGAGTGAACAGTAAAGAGGCGAGATATGATCAAAGCACCATGCTGGGTGGATAATGTGGGCAGCCGAATTCTGAACAGCAATGAAAAGGTTTAATGTGTGAGAGAGGAAGACCAGAAAACAAAACAAAAAAGCAATAATTCAGAAGTGAAACAAATCTCAAACCAGTATCTTTAGCAATGAAGAGAGAGAGAGAGATGTTTTGTGTGTGATTAGAAAGGGCAGGGATGGCTTGAATTTGATAAGCAAAAAATAAAATAAAAATGACACCAAGGCATTGAACCTTTGCCAGAGGAGTTAGGGAATTGATCAACATCAAGATAAATACAAGTACAGAGAGACAGAACTTTGGTTTGTATGTATTCAGCTTAAGATGCCTCTGGACCATGAAAGTAGAAATGGCCCAGCTTACAAATCAGCAGTACCAAGGTGAGAAGGGGCAGAAAGAGGACTTGTTGTTGACAGCACAGAAATGACAACAGAGACCAGCAGAAGAGATGAGTTTATCAGCAAATAAAAGAGTGCAAACAGGACCAAGAATAGAATCCTGAGCAGTGCCCATAGGGAGAAAGAAGGGAAGATGAACTGAAAGAACCCGAGAACATGCAATTTCACCGGAAATAGATGTGTATCTATTTCTGTATTACATCTGCACACATTTGAAGACTCTGGTAAGCATCTAGGGCAAGAATGTTGGGCTCCATCTCCCCTCTTGTCTCAGCAAGCATGGTCAGCGGTCAGGGTTGATGAGAATTGCAGTCCAACATCTGGAGGGCCACAGGTTCCCCATTTCTGATCTAGTGTACATGGAAGGTTACTTTGAGAGCATGGTGGAAGACCGACAAACCAGTGCTGCCACCCCCACCCCCCAAAGATGGCAGGAAGTCTCTTTGACACAGCTGTTCCTCCCTTTCCTCTATGCACCTGTGTTTGGGGGGTAGGGGAGTACAGCTGCCCTCAGGGGACAGATTTGCCTCAGGCCAGCTGCTGACCTCTGCATGAGCTGGCGTCCCTGTGCCATTGGGAAAGCCATCTTATTTCTTAAAGCATATGGAGGAAAGTTTTAGAAGAAGAGCAACAGCTTATGATCTCTCCTGAAGAGTGGACTCACTCAGAACATGCTGGTCTTGGATCTCTGTTCATATGGAAATTATGTCTGAGCTGAAAGTTTGTGCCCTTACTTTCTTGGTGGGATTTAGGAGTACAGTATATGGGCAAAAGGGAAATAAAACCAATCTCCCTGGCTCATTCACCCCCAACCCTGCACTTATGCTGTGCCTTTTACTGTCCTGGTGACATCAGCGGACATGGCTGCGATTTTCAGCCTAGATTGAGGGCATGAGGACACAGCATCGTCATGAAACCAATCAGAGTATGGGCAATAGTTTCTTCCCTTGCTCCGTGCTTTTTAGAACAACGGAAATGGCATAAAAATATGCAAGCTACAATCAAGTATAGCTATTGGAGATTTTTTTCTGTAAAAAGGAGGTCACTTGGCAAACTTGGAAGGAATGAAGTACTGTACCAGTAGCAAGTTACACTGAAGAAGCCATATTAGAAACACACAAGTAGCAAGACAACAAATATTCCATAGCAATAAATGTAGTCATCTGAAAAAGATAATATACAGCATACAGGTAAGACCTGCAAAGGTGTGTGTGGGGCACAGATTGCAAGGAGAAAAGCAAGTAGACATGGTTAGAAATGCATTGCTAGTCTCTTAAGCAGGCAAATCCAATGCAATGTTCAAAGCCTAGCTCTGCATAGGCTTGGGCTAAAACCAGAACTAATTCCTTCGTATGGTATTTATCCTCCTCCCATCAGCAACACCAAAAGCCACATCCAGACAAATTACCTGTGTGCAGATGCTTAATTCTGACAATCATTGCCTCCTTAATCCTCTAGACAAATCTAGTTAACTGCAACACTGAGGATAGGAAGAGAAGCCAGCACCTGAGCTGCTTCTTGATTCTGATTTACTGCCAAGAACAGAGGTGTCAGCTGTTTGCAAAGTCTTCCATCTGTTGCCTTTGATCAAAGGGAAACCCACACTGAATGAAGATGCTCAGTAGCTGAAGACCTTTTTCCATTTTAATAATAATAATCACGGAACTTGGGTGAGAAATGAGAGCACCCTAATTAATAGGGGTGTCACCACCTGGTCTTCTGGCAGGGTGCATGTCTTTAATAGGAGCAAGGAAGGTGGAAATTCACAGGTGATGTTTCATCCATCACTACAAATTCTATCAGACGCTGCACCTGTTGGATTCTTTTGTCACACTGTAGATGATGGACTCTCTTCTTCCATAGGATCCTGCTCCACCTTTAAAATCTGCTTCAGAGACACTCCTCTGGGGGCTTCTGCCACCAGAGTTCAGGCAGCCAGGGACTTCTCAGTGGTGATACCCTGTCTGCAGAATACTTTCCTTCAAACACAACAATGACATACAAACATTAGTGCCATTCCAGAGGCCAGTAAATGCTTTATTATTCTCAAAGTCTTTTCACTGGGTGTCTTGCACCCCTGTTGCTTTTCCTCTGCTTTTATCGTTGTGCCAGAATGCTTGTTTGTTGGTGAGCTGCTTTGGACAAATTTTTGAACAACAACCCAGAAATGAACAGTTGTAAAGGATCCCTGTGCAAAAAAGCATGATGACCCTCCCTCAAAGCCTCAACTGAAATAGTGACTTGGTTCTTTGGTAGTGGGACTTTCTGGCATACAAGACACAGGTGAGTGCTGGCTGCATGCTGGATTCTCACCTGCCTGTGCGTCTTTGGGTTGACGCTTGCAGCTGAACAATAAATCCATTAATCGTTTTGCCCATGAAGACAACTGCTTGCCATTTAACATCGTGGTCCTCAACAATGTTTACTTGGAAATAAGTCCCGTTGATCCATTTCCTTGAACCTTACTTCCAAAGCAAGGGCACTCTGGACTGCAGCTTAAGGATGTGTGATGAGGGAGGTGGAGAGCAATGAAAGGAGATGTCACTCAGTTAACAAAGATCAAATTGACCGCAGCATTGTACAAATGTCTGAAGGGCCTGCCTAGCCCACATTCCTTAACATATTATTATAAAAGGCCAAGGTGTCTGGGAGAGAAAGGGCAAAAGACTCAGGAGGAGCAATAAACCATCCACCTCCTTTAGTTAAATGAAGAACCTCTATCTGTTTTCCTGGCTAAAACTCAGTTTATAAAAGCTCTGGTGTCCTCTGCTGTGTGGTGTCCTTTCCCCACATGAGTCCAGCTATGGGGATGACGGACTGCAGAAACCTGCATGGGCATGTATTGCATCAAGTGTGACATTACGAGGCCATCAGGAGCCTACCACTGATTGTCATAAGAGAGAATAGTTGGAGCAGAGTATCTTACTGTGCATTAAACATAGCCATCAAAAGGTGTGCCATTTCTAGTTACAAGCAGCTAGTTGGAATGACTTCAGCCTCAAAATTTCCCATGTAGGGAAAGCAGAAAAAGGCACAAGGCAGCAGGAGAAGAAAAAAATATGGGGGGCGGAGAGGGCAAAGAAGGGACAAAGTGCATTTCAGAAGCTGGAAGGGAAGATGACGAAACATTTTATATTGAAAATCCCGTTCCGTCCAAACATATGGGTTGGGTTGAACATTCCAATGCCCTCTTTTTAGTGCCTCCTGTGAAATAAATGATCACTGACCTATTCCCAGAGCTGTATTGTTGCAAAATAACCACTCATGTCATTCCTGATTCCTCTCTGCTGGTCTTGTTGGGAAGGGAGTGGGGGCACAATTTGCTGCTCTGCCGTAGGTAGCAAAACGTCTTGGGCCACTCCTGGCCAAGAAGGGGCAATGAGCAGGTGCTGCATACAAAAGCCCCAAATGGGTTGTACGATGTGTACATCAGTGGAAGTGGGTGAACAGGAAGTGTAGTCAGTGTGGTGTAGTGGTTAAGAGTGGTAGACTCGTAATCTGGGGAACCGGGTTCGCGTCCCCGCTCCTCCACATGCAGCTGCTGGGTGACCTTGGGCAATCACACTTCTTTGAAGTCTCTCAACCCCACTCACCTCACAGAGTGTTTGTTGTGGGGGAGGAAGGGAAAGGAGAATGTAAGCCGCTTTGAGACTCCTTAGGGTAGTGATAAAGCGGGATATCAAATCCAAACTCTTCTTCTTCTTCTTCTTCTTCTTAGTCAATAAAGGTGGGAAGGGAAGCAAAGCTGGGCTGTGGAAAAACCCTTCAGAAACAGGCACTGAGGTTGAATTTATCCAATTTTGCAACAGACCTAAACCTTCTTCCAGGATGTTCATTCACAACACTCTCCTCTGTTGTACAAAAAGAAACCTCTTCATTCTCTTATTGTTCGTTTTTTTCTCTGTGCTGAAACATTGTGACCTACCAGGCATAAAGGAACATGATTATTCTTTAATTTTCTTAGGCTATGTCGAAGTGTTTCATTCCTGGTTTATCTGCTGGGACCCTTTGAATGAAGGTAAACTATAACAGGAGGAGAGCACTGTTTCATTGTTAAATATGCATTGTAAATATTGTGATGCCGTGGTTGTGTTTTAATGAGTTTAGTGCACCTCTATATCAAGTGGGCTATAACAATGAGAGAAGATGATACAGAGAGCGCACTTAACCTGATTAAACATGCATACTTTAAATCTTTTACTAACTTTTTTAAGATTCATATAATTCAAGCCTGCATGCATAACAAGCAGATATTTTGGGTGGAGGGATCAGAGAGCTTGCTGGTTCAACTGATATTGCACTGCATTCAGTTGCTGTCTCCTTTTCCAGCGTGAGGATACATTAAAGGGAAAAGGCTGTTTGCTTTCTTATTCTTCATGGTTAAATGGGAAATTGCTTGCACAACTGCTAAGAGATTCAAGCTGTTCCGTGGTTATGAACTGACTTTGCAGTTTCTGAAGTGAGGCACGAAGCAAGGTAAAAGAGCAGCCTCACTTTATTTCATCCCAGAAGAGACGTGGATTCCTTTTCAAACACAACCTGCCCTCTGACCTGCTCTATGAGGTCTGGGAAAAGTAGGCATCAGCTGCTTTCTAGAGGAGCATTAAATTATGAATGGTATACAGTTCCACTCCTTGCACTGATGACATGTATGTTTCCAATAAAACTGCACATTAGCAGATTAGATCACGGAAGGCACAGCGCTGAATGTATTAGCAGAAAGATCCTTGAAGAAAATCTTTGTTAATGAAGCTAGGGAAGCTTCTTCCCATCAATAAATGGAATAAGTGGCATTTGCACCCACAATGCATTTTTGCTTGTTCCCCCTTTTCACACTTGCTAGAGTTCAGAAATTGAATCTGAAATACTATTACATGGTTCAAAAGGAGAGAAATAAACAGATGACTACTGCAATTCTGTGCATGTACACTCAGAAGTCAATGCCACTGAACATAATGGGGCTTACCTCCTCGTAGATTTCATCTTTTGGAAGTTTTATCTTTCCTGTTGATTACGCTTTTTAAAAATCCTCTTCCTGGTTGTATTGCATTTAATTAATTTCATTATATTTAAATAGTTTTATTAGGAGTTGGTTTGGAGGTCACTAAATTTATTACACATAAAATTTCATGTAAATTTATTACATATGAAAATGCTTATAACAGGCGTATTAAGGATTCCAGCTTGGGCTCGAAAAGGTATATACTTACCTGGGAGTAAGTTCTACTGAATGGAATGGGATTCCTGAGTAGACATGCATAGTATTTTCTTGCAAAGCTACAAAAAAGTTGTTTGAGCAGCAAATAAAAAACTCCCCACTATTTTTTGTAAAGTAATTTTTTTGCCAAGTTTTTTGTTACTGTAAATAAGCAATTGTCAATATTGCCACATCTCCACTTATGATAGTTGTAACCGATAAGTCGAATATGTTAAAGTAAAGTCAAAGCCAAACAATTCAATTATTAATTCAAATGTATGGAATGCATTTTCTGCTCCCTTTCAATGAATAGTCAAGCCCATAGCAAGACCACTAAGGGACATTTTAAGAGTTTGAGAGGCAGGGAAGAAACATAACATTCAAGCTGGTCATTAGAACTAGCAAAGGGAAGTCAACTTTTTTTTATTGACCCACAATAAATCATCTAGCACAATGGCATAGAGCCAATGATTGGCTATAAATGTATCATGCATGAGTGCAAGTAACGTAGTAAGTGACAGCTTGCAAAGATTTATCCTCTGCTAATGTTCTTAAAGCACTTTCAAATACAGAAGGTGGAAAATGGGCATGGCTGTGGTGTGTGTGTATGTATTTTTTTTTTAAGCAAAGCAAGGAAATATTACTGCACAGATTATAAGCATCACTCCCAGGGTATAAGGTTCATTTCCTAGCAGGGTTGAGGGACCTAGTGCCCTCTAAATGGTGCTGGGCTGCAGACTAGTGGCCTCTTCCTTTATGAATCTCCACTGCTCAGGAAAGCAGTTTACACTTGGAGAAGAAGCCAGGCCTAGAGAGGATATAAAGGTTAACACAAGAAGGGTCTTGCTGGACCAGACCAATGGCCCATCTAGTCTAGCATCCTGTCCTCACATAGGGCAACCAGATTCCTGCGGGAAGCTGAAAAGCAGAGCCTGAGAGCAACAACACTTTCCCCACTTGTGATTCCCAGCAACTGACATTCAGCTGAGTTCAAAACCTCGGTGCAACAAGTTGCCACCTCTGAGCTGTCCAAGGTTCTGCAACTGCATCTTGATCCTACCTGCTACCTACCTGCACTTAGCTAGTGCCCTAAAATGTGGAGGTTTTTTTTTGGGGGGGGGGGTGTTATTGGGTTGTTGTTTTTATTTCGATTATGTATTTTGTGTTTTTACCATATGTTTTGAATTTATTCTGTGAACTGCCCTGAGACCTCCAGGTATAGGGAAGTATATTATTATTATTATTATTATTATTATTATTATTATTATTATTAGGTTGTTCCCCCCATTCCCACACTACTATTGCCCTCCACCCCAGTCTGCCACCCACTTGCTGTGAGATCAATCATAAAAATTGCTGTTTGATACAAGAATTAAGTGATAAATTTAAAAAGTATATTGATGTGTATATGCTTTTATCCAGAACATCACATATAAACAGGAGCTTCTCCCATTCTCTCCTTGCGGTGGATCACTGGACAGGGCACAGTATGGAAAAACACTTAGCATGGATGACTTGCTGCAAATCTAGCAATACAAATTATATACATTGTCTTCTTGTATTCCTTCACTCTCTGGGAAAATCAGCTTCCAGCACTTTAACTGATAAGAGAACAATTGTGGAAGACGGACTATTTTTAAAAAAAGCATAAAGAGAGCTATTAATAGAATGCCTTGCTCACAACAAACCAGTCACTCAGTAAACCTTTAAATGGATTAGGGCCCACATTTTAGGGATGGGAAAGGGAGGAAACAGGATATCATTCATTGTCTGAAGACCACAGGATAAACAGCTTTGTGCCTTGACCTCCAAAGGCCCATGTCAGGAACTGTTTTTCTCTGTTTAAAACAAACTATACACAATAGTAAAATTCCTAAAATACCTGCAGAGCAGGTTTATGAGACTCTACTGCTTCAGTTGCACACATAAAGGCAGGCTTATCCCAAATATTATTTGGGGATTTAATGCATGTCTCAGCAAGGAGGCAAGCAAAAATAGCGTAGCATCATGGCAGAGTATGAACTCTGAACCGGGATATCTCCAGTTCAAGTGTAAGCTTACCCAATAAGAAGCTTTAAGCAGCCACTTGTTCTCTCAGCCTGGATTTGAGAGAGCTATAAGGTGCAATGTGGATGCCTGGGGAACATAAGCCAGAGGCTTACTTCTGCAGCTATTTATACTAGGACATACATAGAGGTACCCTCTGTAAATATGAATGCTGCTACAGAATCTCAATGTGTTTTGCCAAGCAAGAACAGTTAACAGTAAGAAAAGTACACAACTCATTATGTGCAGTGCCCTAGCTAGATTCCTTCCCTGAGAAAGCAAAATGGAAAGGATGAGGTTGGGACATAGATTTTTTAAAAATTATTTTCAGTTTTATACTTTTTAATAATTTTACAGTCATTTGAACATTTCAAAACTTGACTTCCTTCCCCCTCTTTCTGCGGTTCCTTAAATTTATTTTTAATATTTTCTGCCTATCCAAATTTGCTCGTTTATTCATCTACTTTAAATATATACTCTTATGAAACTGCAGGTTATTACAATAATCCTGCCAATGTTCTTATCTGTTTACAATTTATCTGTAAATATTCCATAAACCATTTCCATTCTTTTATAAAAAGTTTGTTATCTTGATTTCTTATTTTTCCAGTAAGTTTTGTCATTTCTGCATATTCCATAAGTTTATATATCCATTCTTCTTTTGCTGGGACTTGTTCTTCTTTCCGTTTTTGGCCAAGCAACATTCTTGTCGCTGTAGTTGCATACATGAATAAATTTCTATATGGTTTGGGTAGTTCTGTCCCTATAATTCCCAAAAGGGACATACCGGTAGATGTTCTTTTATCTTCTTTATTATTGGAGATGGCAAAATATAGCAGAACATGGATCCTGTCTTCTTAGTTTCAGTCAATGGCTACAAGTCACAATAGCTATGTTAACCTCCTCTCTCTGAGGCCGTAGCCAAAGAATACCAGTTGCTGGCTTTGTGTAGGCATCTGTTTGGCTACTGTGAGATCAGGATATTGGAGAAGATGGGCCTTTAGCGTGATCCAGCAAGGCTCTTCATCTTAAGATTTAGTGTCAGGAATATAACGTAGTCCTGGACACAGCAGAGTTAACCGTAGGTTTTTCTGGAAGCTTCTGGCTGTAGAGCATTAACTGGACAGCACAACGCAGGAACTCAGCAACTCACTTGGATAACTATATACAGTATTTATTGAAGCAACTAGTATCCATAAGTTACTATGTACAGACTTTACAAATAAAAGAAACAAAACATAAAATCTCTTCTCTCTGTCTCTTTCTCTCAACCTTCAGTACACCACTAACAACCAACCAACTAACCACACAGCTCTCACACAGAGCTCATTCTTTAGGAACTCATTGACCAATCACAGGCCGTTGCTAAGGGTCTGGAGAGAGAGCAGATCTTGGCTTTCTGCCAACTGGTAATTGCTACAGAGAACTGGTAATTGCTACAGAGGTGGTAAGCTGACTTTTTGCACGTAGGCACTTTGAAATCTCTAACACTTCATTCTTAAGACCTTTTCTCTTCATGATCTCAAACCAATATGGCCACGGATCTTAGCAGAGGGCCATAGTTTTGATAGCCAAATAACTGTGCTAGCAGTGGGGAAGAAGTGGTTCAGTCCCAATCTGCTAAATGATCCCTGCTGCCTGTAGGGATGAACAAAAAAGTCTACCCACATAATATATCTTTCAGTAAACCAAGACATCCCCAGAGCACAGAGGCAGACGGCAATTTGACTTGCCGGGAGACTGGCAGCAGCAACAGGCTGTAACATACGAGGTGCTAGTTGGCTCATGACCCCCTCGGCTCCCCTGACCATAAGAAGAAAAACTGTGGCTTCTTGATCTCATCGGCTGATTATTCCAGGGGGTTGTTGGCTTGGATGAATAATGGATGGCAAAACTTCAGTATAACCCTATCACAAATCTCTCTCTCCCCGCCCCCCGTTATGGAGCACTTGAATCAATTCGATTGCTCTGCAGTGATCACATTCTGCTGCCTGCTGACTTTTTAATATTTACGCTTGAAATTCTCCTCCCTGTAGCGCTGTCCAAACAAACAGTAAAATCAGCCAAAGGAATTTTCTGCATACATTTCTCATATTTCACACACACACATGGAGAGAGAGAGAGAGAGAGAGAGAGAGAAAGAGAGATTTTACAGGGATGGAATCCAGTGTGCCGCAAGACCTCTGGAAAACTGGATGCCATTTTCTTCTGGAACACAAGGCCAGGTTTTTGCAAACTGAAACTAGTTTGTACAGAGGCCAAGAGGAAATGGGAGAAATCTGAACAGAGTTCTCAGTTACACCAGTATTTGCAATATAATGCAACATGTTCAGCAGTTATTCGTTGAAGTAAACACAGCAGAAAGCAAGATCTGCTCCAAGGATATAGCAGCAGAGAAGATCGTATGAAGCCCAGTCTGGAATTAGGTTAATTAATTTGCTGTGAATGTGCACCTTTTCCTTCTCTTGGCCTGGGCTCAGTTACAGAATCTCTCATGGTTATGCAACTATGTGCACAGTTACTGATAGAAAAGTAAACACCTTGGCAACACAAGCATTGTTATAACAGTGTTATAAGCATTCTATTTTTAAAATAAATTTTATTAGATTTTATAGAGATACAAAGATTATTATCAAATACATTTTTGTGCAGACTAAAACATTAATATAAGTAAAATAAAAACATAGATCCAGGGGAGAAGAAAGAAGGGGGTGGGAGAGAGAGAGAGAGAGAGAGAGAGAGAGAGAGAGAGAGAGAGAGAGAAATAATAAAAAGAAATAAAGTTAAGAAACTAGGGAACTTCCAATTCTTCATCTGTTGGCTATATATAAACATCACTCAACTCATCCACTCCAATATAACACCCAGCACGACTACTGTCTGTTATAAACATTCTGAAAATAATGTGTCATGTTTATGACACCAAATCCTATTTTATTACGTGTGCAATATGTAACTAAAAAACAACCAAGGGGATACAAGCAGAATCTTACATTTCTCCTGCAAATGGGTACATGAAACATGTTCTCTTCTTCGCCTGGCAGCCAGTGAGATTTCTGTGAGGATGGGAGTTTTTCAGGAAGGCATTGACCAACATTCATTCTCATAATATTCTCTGTCAGATTAAAATATGTAAATAAATAAATCCTGAAGTGGAGCAGTTATCTAGACGAGGGATGGACAACGTCTATGTCATTGAGGGCTGCTCTGTTCTCTGGACACTGTTCCAGGTGCTGAAAGTGTTTTTTTATCGCACAGAATTGTTGCCGGTTAATTTGGTTCAGCTGCAATTCCATACATGCTCCAAAACTATATGTGACCACTCACTTTGCTCTGAGCAGTGAGGGTGTCATTGGGGGGTAAATCAGGGAAGGCTCCTGTTTGTCCAAGTCACCACCGATCTCAGCATGCGTCAGTCACAGGTTGAAAGCTGAAATGCAAATAATGCCCTATGATGTGGCCACTGATTATTCCTTGTGGGTGAACACTTTCCTGGCAAACGAGCAATTAAACCAAGTGTGTATTTTATATTCCCTGAGAAGTCCAAGTTTGCGCCTCATTCAGCAAGGGCAAGATTGCCTTGTTAGAATAAATTCTGAAGGCGCAGAGATGCCCCAATGGCTTCGTTTTGCCCTGTGGCATGACCCTTAATTGGGATGACAAGGGATTTCCAAAGAAAAATTCCACCTGTGTCCTTTTGCCATCTAATGAAGCTTAAGTCTCCCCCCCCCCTTTTTGAAAAATGTCTTTGAAATTCAGGATGCACGTTGCAATCCCAGTTTGTTCAGCTTTGGGGAATGGATCTAGAACATTTTTAAATGTTGTGGATGGCAATGAAAGCCAACTTTTTCTCTTCCCTGTTTCTTTAAACTTTAGTTAGATTGCTCCCTTGCTTCCGAACTGTATTTGTGATTTTGCTTTGGGAGTAGTTAGGATTCCTCAGTGGAAAGGCACCCAACCATGTTTTTCTGAGGGGGAAAATCGGTATATTTCTAATTGAATTGGAAGTTACAGGTAGGTAGCCGTGCTGGTCTGCCATAGTCAAAACAAAATAAAAACTTAGTTGGTCTCTAAGGTGCTACTGGAAGGATTTTTTTTTAAATTTTTTATTTTGTTTTGAATTGGAAGTGTTCTAAGAACATTTCAGGATAGCATAAAACAAATGAGTTTTTGTCAGCCTCTCTGTGGTTCTGACAGATTATTGTAGGCAAAGGAAAGACCCCCTTTGACTGTTTGTGTACCAAAAAGAACCAATAAGAAGCCACAGTCAGCTCCATTGTAAACTCCTAGTCCATTCATGGTAGTGCACTTTTAGGAAACAGTGAAGAAACTGAGCTTTATTTTGATCCAATCCCTCTTTAATGTTGGATAGTTAAATATTAGCACAACAGCTTTCTTCTTCTCTCTCTCCCTCCCTTATTTCCATGGCATCTTGCCCATCTCTGAATCTTGTGCAACTGGAAAAACTACAACTTTGAATGTAACTTCTCCCCTGGGCTGCTGCTTCCACCTTCTGCAAGGCAAATCTGTGTCAATAAGACACGTCCCCATAGCTCCATATTCGGCACTTGTCTGAATTTGCAGGTGTCTCTCCTGCCCTTCTGCTCTGAACATGCACCTCCCCTCCCCAATTTCTGGGAAGGCTCAAATTGACTCCCAGACAGAGAGATCATTTAATTCACAGTGTTTCCATATTTTTCTTGTCTTCCATTTGCAACATTACAGCAATTATCATCAGCAGAGTACTGACAGTTCTTTTGGCCTTCTTGGCCCAGAAACATATATTTTACCACCAAAATAACTCAGGAGTTATTGCCTATCCACGTTTGGAAAATGGTATCTTCCATATTATTGTCACAGAAGGAGCATGTCAGTTTTGTAGATACAAAGTTCAGAAGCATATATTTTTTAAAAATCACTCTCAGTACTCAGCTTTTTAAAGCAAAACACTGTTCTGGGTGTGGATTGGGAAGAAATGTTTTCAGGGTTTCAGCTGCTAAGATATTTTGATGTTTTTTATATGTAGTTAAACACTGGTAATAGCAACACTGGTACTTGTTTAGGAAGTGAAATTTGTGTGTAGATTTGTTTTGTTTTTTTAATCTGGTAATCTGTTCTGAGTTTTTGAGAAAGGGAGAGAAAAAATCAATTCAGTTTAATGTTCTGCAGCATGATGCCTGCACATAACCAGCCTACCACGAATAGGGAGGGAGCTCACTGGAGAGATGGACAATTTTGCCAATTTTGGTCTCTCTTTGTGTCTCTTTCACATTTCCTCATCAATTTTTTTTATTATAAAAATAATAATTCAAAGTCCTAGTGAAAATTAATCAGCCTTGTAGGGTGCATTTTTCCTAACCTACACATTTTTGCATGCAATTTTCCTTAATGTACACATTCGGCAAATAATTTCCCCTAATCAGGAACAGCCCAAGACATTTTGGCATCTGTGGTGAACTACAAAATGCCTCCCCCTGCCAGATAAGAAGGGTTGAGTGAAGAGCTGCATCAAGAATAAGGAGAGAATAAAGATCTACAAAGGGACACGGGTGGTTCTGTTGTCTAAACCACTGAGCCTCTTAGGTTTGCCGATGAGAAGGTTGGCAGTTTGAATCTCTGCAATGGGGTGAGCTCTTGTTGTTCGGTCCCACCTCCTGCCAACCTAGCAGTTTGAAACCACACCAAAAAGTGTGAGTAGATAAATAAGATACTGCTCCAGCGGGAAAATAAATGGCTGCTCTGGTTTTGGTGTTCCGTTGTGCCAGAAGTGGCTTAGCCATGCTGGCCACATGACCCGGAAAGACAGTCTGTGGACAAACGCCGGCTCCCTTGGCTTGTAATGCGAGATGAGCGCTGCAACCCCAGAGTTGTCTGCGTCTGGACTTAACTGTCAGGGGTCCTTTACCTTTACCTTTTAAAGATCTACAACAGGATCTTATTGCTCCTTTGGATTCTGCCACCTGAGGCCAGCCCTTCCTTTAATATAAGCAGAGGTTAGGTGGCCACCTGTCAAGTATGATCTAGTTGAGATTCCAGCACTGCAGGGGGTTGGACTAGATGACTCTTGAGGACCCTCCCAACTCTACAAATTCTATGAATCCATGGTTCTACAGTGCATTTTTGTATATTATTCTCATGAATAGGTGATTTTTATGCAAGCTTTACCCTACAACACACATTTTTAGTACTTTTTTTAGTAGGAGAATGAACTCCAAAATTCAGGGAAGAGTGAATTTGAAGGCTGGTTGTGCTTTGTGCACACAAATATTTTCAGGAAGTGCAAGTTGGGTAAAGTTACATTAAGATATGAAGAGGACTGAACTACTTCCTATCACTAGTTCACCCTTTGTTTCTAGGGGCCATTGCTCACTATGATGCAAATAATCTCAGATTCAGTTTTCCAATTCAACCCAGAGGGGTATATGAAATTTTTGTACATAAAGGGAGGTGCTTCTCTCTACTGCTGCCATAAAGGGGGGTGGGGTGGAATTTCAGCTGCTTTCTGCCGCTCTTTTATTTATTTGTCCGATTTCTTAACAACCCTATTCCGTAAGGTCTGTGTCACGCTTCATGAGAAATGAAAAGAGAATTAAAATGATCAAAAATCTGAGGAAGCCTAATGTTAAGCAGCTCATTCCATTTTCTGCTTAAACTCACCGATGCATGTACATTATTTGAGCTAATCTAAAACTAGTAATAACTTTCAGAGCATCACTACACCCAAATCCTTGTATGAAACCTAGAAAAGGAACTCAGGTGATTTTTTAAAACAACAAACAAACGGAAGTTTGATATATAATCTCAGTTTCTTTCATAGGTCTACTTCTTGGTTTGCATGATTCTATTCATTTTCCTTTTGGGGGAGAAGAGGCCAAATTGTAGATCAGGCTTATGGATGTGTATGCCAACTATTTCCACATATCTAATCTAAGTTTGAGGTATATCATCTCTAACTAGTACCACCAACTATTTCTGGGGTAGACAATGTGGTGCCTGTGGATGTTGTTGGATTACAACTCCCATCTGCCCAGCCAGTATGGCCAAGGATCAGGAATGATGGGAATTTTGAGTCTAATAACACCTAGAAAGCACAATGTTGGTTGTTCCTGAACTACAATATTTCTGGTATATGTGTCTGTGTCTATTAAACATGGTGCTCTCTGTTGTCAGGGAAACAATCCTCTGTTAAATTTTTAATTCTTTAATTTAAAGTGCTATATTCTGAGCAGAGAAATTCATGAAAATTGTATGAGGGAGGGCTAAAAAATATCTCTGACAAAGTAGCCCCTCTACTTGTGGCAAAATTGATGGGACACTGTAATTACTCCAGGTTACAAAGGGCAGTTGGGAGATGTAGCTTTCATGTTAAGACTGTTATTAATGTTTCTACACATGAGTTATGATGAGAATTGTGTGAGCCATTTATTCTTCCCATGTACATCTGTGGTAAAAGGTGCCAGCTGGAATCACAATTTACCTTGTGTATTGCAATTTTTATGTAGAAGGAACTGGAATTATCGCCATGAAAATGGCTGCCACGTGAAGACAAATTCAGTTATACAAATGGTAATTTGAACTGTACACTTTAGCAATTTGAACCCAAACTTAGTATGTACAGATTGATGCATAGGTTGGAGTGAGAGGTGCTAAATGGATTTTATAGAGCGTCTCTCTTTGAAAACCTGAAGGAAAAGGGACAACTGATGGCAGCTCCATGGATAAAATTGAGAAATTTTAGACTCTGGAAGTCGCTGTTGTATACTCCCCTGCCACTCCAGATGCTAATGTGGGGCATGTTGACAGACATTTCTCTCCCTGCCCCCATTCAATCAGTGCTGGATTTACATATAAGCTATAGCTCTTTTGCCCCCCCCCCAAATTTAAAGAAACTGGATGTACATTTCAAAAATATAAGATAAAAAACAAATAAAATTGCTTTAGATACCTATTAGGTCCATAAATTACCTTATAGCATACATTCAACACAAAACAGTGACAATTTGTTGTTAACAAAGGACAGCTGTACATATAAAGGGCCCCATTACCTTCAGTAGCTTAGGGCCTCATCAAACCTAAATCCGGCCCTGCAATTGTTGCTTGACAACTGCTACATTCCTGATGCATTAGAGCAGTTTCCTTCAACGATTATGTCTCAGACTAAAACTCCCATCATCCCCAGCCAGTTTAGCCAATAGTGAGGGAAAATGGGAATTGTGAGGACCAAAGGCTGAAGAACACGGTATTAGTGCACATTCAAAATTTGAAAATCATGATGATTAACGACTGACCTTGTCCACACCTGTGTTTAATGTGTATTTGAAACTGCTGGGAGTTTGCATTTATACTCTTGAGAGTCCCATGGATTGCAAGGAGATCAAACCTATCCATTCTGAAGAAAATCAACCCTCAGTGCTCACTGGAAGGACAGATCCTGAAGCTGAGGCTCCAATACTTTGGCCACCTCATGAGAAGAAAAGACTCCCTGGAAAAGACCCTGATGTTGGGAAAGATAGAGGGCACAAGGAGAAGGGGACGACAGAGGAGATGGTTGGAGTGTTCTTGAAGCTACCAACATGAGTCTGACCAAACTGTGGGAGGCAGTGGAGGACAGGAGTGCCTGGCGTGCTCTGGTCCATGGGGTCATGAAGAGTCGGACATAACTAAACGACTAAACATCAACAGTTTATCCACATGGAAACCCCTGCAAACAAGTCCCACCCTGCCGGTTTGCATCTGTAAATTGAGAGTCCCCCAATTCAGGGATAATTTGAAAAGTTTTGAAAAATGGAACTCCAAAATACTCCAAGAAAAACAGCATACAAATGGCCTCGTTGTTTTTTTTTTTTTTTAATTAGGGGTGGATCAAGCACCCACTTTTTGCTGTTAAAGGCATTACTCAATACTACAATTACACACATAATGTTGTGACAGGGGGGATTCAATTTTGCCAGGGGTCAGGATGTGAGGCTTGTAAAATAGTTCTTTTTCCGCAACAACAGAGGCACAACTTGATAGAAAATGTCTATATTCCCAATCAGGAAGGGATTACAGGAGTGCCTTTGTCTCACCCACCCCTAAGAAAAGTGACATCTGCACACATCACTGGTTACAGGAACATAAATACTCAACCAAAACGAAAGAGACAAAACTGGAATCTCGTCCTAGATGATCAGTGCCCCATTGATCCCTTGAACTGTTTCCTCCATTCTTCCACACAAGTTGCATTTTTGTTTTCTTTCAACATATAATTGATGTGCATGTGCATTACAGCACAGCAGGAAAAGAACTGTAAAATGCAAAGAGGCTTGTCAGAAGTTTGGCACTGACTTTCCTTGCACAATAGACTATAAATCCAGGAAGCCCCTGACATATGTGAAACATTTCAGGCGTGGGTGCCAAATGTCTCTGTAAATTTGCAATGATCTACTACCCAAACCTAGTAAAAGCTAACGTAGGAGTTAAAAAGAAAAAGAAAAAGTGCACCCTCGCAACTTAAAATTATATTGAATCACTGGCTTTAAGGGAAAGCTTTAACACTGGGGAGGAAAAATGTTTCTGTTTTCAAATTCATCTACAGACTGAAAAGTCTGACTTGTAAAGTGGAACCCCAGGTTACGCACGCGATCCATTCTGGGTCGCGGTGCGCAACGCGTGCGTGCTTATCCCGAATGCACAAAAAACCGTGCACTCCGGAAACACTTCCAGGTTGCGGGCATTCACAACTCAAACGTGCGCAACCTGGTGGGTGGGCAACCCGGGTTCCACTGTATTGAATTGGGAGTTGCCAGGTGTGTCATATCATGTAATTCCTGGGTGGACACATACTTTTTTTTTTTAAAGATGCCTGTGCTGCCTGGCTCTCTGGGTGCATGCCCCATTTGTACAAAATGATCATTTTTGAACAAACAAATTGGCAGGCAGGGAATTCCTATTGGTATAGGCAGGAACAAGCGTATTTGAGCTTCAACTGAGAATGCAAATATAGTCATACCTTGGAAATCGAATGGAATCCGTTCCAGAAGTCTGTTCTACTTCCAAAACGGTCGAAAACCAAATCGCAGCTTCTGATTGGCTGCAGGGAGCTCCTGCAGCCAATCAGAAGCCTCAGTAGCCCCATCGGACGTTCGGCTTCCAAAAATAGTTCACAAACCAGAACAATCACTTCTGGGTTTGCAGTGTTTGGGAGCCAAAACATCCGAGTTCCAGGGCATTCAGGAGCCAAGGTACGGCTGTATTTGTCTGGACTAATGAGGTAAATTTGAATGGAGATAGTGTGGATCCAAATGAGACCCAGCATAAACAGGGATAAACCCTCTGCTCATGTGTAGAATTTCATTTTTCCAGCTCACTTAGTTTCTTACAGATGCTAACTTCCACTGTTCCTGTAACAACCAAGTGGACTGCAGTCTTTGAGAGCTGAAGCCACATCAGATCAATTAGTCTTTAAAGTACTGATGGAGAAAATAATGATTTCATATACCGGGTAACTATCATTTTGACGGTTCCATTTTCTTTGGAGCCTATGGCTTAGCTAAACTGAAAAGTCCTGTGTCTGCATTTTACAATACAGAACTAGTTGCTTTCATGTATTGTATGTAGCGAATCTTCATTCCACAACACTGAAAAGAATAAACTTGTTAGAATCCATGGTGACCATTGCATACATGAAAAGAAAATCAGCTAGGCATAGCGGCTGTGATTCATCTTGAATTGTTTTGTAGATAGATGAAAGAGGATATTGGGAGACATTTAATGAATAGGAAAATTAGTCAAAAGTTTTATTTTTAAAAAATTGAGAAATGATTATATGTAATCATACAATATTATGATCTGGAGAGCTAAATAGTTTTGATTGGTTCAGGATGGTGACACTGGGTTGCAACTGCTAAGATTGCTGTAATCTTTTGACTGCTAAATAGAAATCATGTGTGTAATCTGGGAATGTATAAGAAACATTGCTTTGGATGTGGTTCTTTGCAGCTGCCTTATTTATGAGAAACTGCTATTACACTTGAATTATGGTGCTGGAGGAGACTCTTGAGAGTCCCATGGACTGCAAGAAGATCAAACCTATCCATTCTCAAAGAAATCAGCCCTGAGTGCTCACTGGAAGGACAGATCCTGAAGTTGATGCTCCAGTACTTTGGCCACCTCATGAGAAGAGAAGAATCCCTGGAAAAGACCCTGATGTTGGGAAAGATGGAGGGCACAAGGAGAAGGGGACGACAGAGGATGAGATGGTTGGACAGTGTTCTCGAAGCTACTAACATGAGTTTGGCCAAACTGCGAGAGGCAGTGAAGGATAGGCGTGCCTGGCGTGCTCTGGTCCATGGGGTCACAAAGAGTCGGACACGACTGAACGACTGAACAAGCTATTTCACTTGGAACATGCATCCTTGTCTTTTGAGGTTTCTGAGAGGGATATCTCCAATCTTAGGAACCTCTTTTCAATTCCTTCAACAGTACCACAAGACTCTTTACTGTTTTCCCCCTACAACAAACTTTCAAAGTTACCTCTGTTGAAAAGATTGTGATGGGTATTTATTTTCTTTCTCTGCCACAGTTCACGTTTCCCAGAGTCACTATGCCACCCCCTCCTATGTGAACCCAGCATTTGGGTGTTTTCAAATTATTAAGATGAATGTATCTATTCCTTAATATGAAAAAGAAATTCAGTTTGTGAATAGAGAGTGTGTCTGCTTTATTACTCTGGGACATCAGTTGTTTTGGGATTTAACATGGTAAACCCTCCACTGTGGTTGCTAGTGAGTCCTGAGAATTTTCCAGCCCTATCTCTTCTCAGTAGCTATGGGGGTGGGAATTGGGGCAATAATACGAAAAACATTTTATGACAAAATCCAGATAGGGGAAATGTCTCAGCACTCCTCACGAGGCAAGAGATTTTATTTATAGTCCATTTTTCTTCCAAAGTGCTTGAGGTGACACACAGAGAATCTTGAGCCTGTGGGAGGACTGGCTGTTGACAGGCAGATCAGGAATCCTTCACTTAAAAGTGAAGTTATATCTTAACCTTATTTATATCTTATTTAGAAAGACTGACTTATGCCCTCAAACACATGCTACTAAAATCCATTAATTTCAGCTCTGGTCCAACATTGTCAAATTTAGGGATTTAACTGATAGAAGAACAAGCATCAAATTCCTTTGTTCAAGCTTCACCAAAATAAGGAATAAAAAATGTCGAAGCAATGATTCTTCAACATCAACTTTGTTGGACTGGTCATGTGGTGCGGATGCCTGATTATCGTCTTCGAAAGCCACTACTCTATTCCGAACTTAAAGATGGAGAGTGTAATGCTGGTGGTCAACAAAAGAGGTTTAAAGACTCAAGGCAAAGCTAAAAAAAAAAAAGTAGTATAAACACCGACAACTGGGAAACACTGGTTTGCAAGCGCTCCAATTGGAGAACAGCCTTTACCAAAGGTGTCATGGGCTTTGAAGACACTTGAACCCAGGACAAAAGCGAGAAACGTGCTAAAAGGAAGACATGCTCTGCAAACCCTCACCATGATCAACTTTAAATTAAAATAATTTTAAAGTAAAACAATATACTGCCTATTATTAATAATTATGGCAGTTTACAGCAATAATAAATGCAACAGAAGCAGCAGCAACAACTACCGTATTTTCCGGTGTATAAGACGACTGGGCGTATAAAACGACCCCCAACTTTCCCAGTTAAAATATAGAGCTTCATATATACTCGACCACAGATTCTCTACCTGGCGTATAAGACAACCCCCGACTTTTTAGAATATTTTCCTGGATTAAAAAGTAGTTTTATATGCCAGAATATACAGTATCTAAAATGAAACAAGTCACACTAACCCAACGTCCTGAGCGAAGGAATAGGTTTTCAATAAGCACCAGAAACAAATGATCTTGGTGTCTGATTTCTTAGCAGTTTTGCAAGCTGTGTCTTGCTACGTTTGTCTATAGAGTACCGCACCAAAAAGAAGATTATTTGGGAGATAAACTCTTTTTAAAAAGTCCAAACCAGGCTGATGTTTCTGAAAGTTGTATCCAAGTAACTCATACTGAAAGCAATCTAACAAGATAGTTATGACTAAATTAGGTGATTGATGTCTGTGGGTTTGAGCATGACTTACTTGGATATTTTTTTAAAAAATGTGGAAAATAAGAGTTTTCTGTTATTGGATGTGATGGTTACATCTGAACATTTAAAGGGCATCATGCAGACTGCAAGAGAAATTTTAGGACACGGAAGGGGTAAGACATTCATGGTTAGGTGAATTATTTTTAACAGATTTTGCAAGGTTAAATGAAACCACATAGGATTTAGACATAATCCCTCACAAATACTTAAAGCTATGTTAATCTCTTTCCAAGTAGTGCCTGATCTGCTTTCCCAAACTGTGACTTTCACCAGGAACCTTAAAATCAAACATTTATTTCCTCTGTAACATTTAAGGCAATTACGTTATCGATCACTTTATTTTATGCATAAAATTATGCGTATATTGTTCTCTGTCCAATAATCCCCAATTATTTTAGGTCTAACTTCCTCTACCAATCCTTACTTTGTATTTCATTAGCAATTTAAAACAAATCCCACACTGTCATTTGCTCCCCCCTCATTTTCACATGCCCCCTAAAAAAAAACAAAGCCTCGGTATTCTAGTCTTAAACTAGTTGCATTCCAAGATTAATGTGGATTCAAAGTTGAGGGACAACTAAGTCATGCTTTTAATTGCTTATTGGCTCAGTCACAGAGACATTCTCTGGATCAGGATCATGACAAGAGGGGAAAGTTATTTTTTTAAAAATGCTTAAAAAAAACACCTTTTGATTCAGTTGCCCTCTTGCTGTGGCTCTTTGCCCTTAAAGCAGCAGTGGGAAATCTCCAAACCACTTCAGCCCATCAGGTCTATGAATCTGGCCCACAAACCCTATTTGAGCAAAGCGCACCCACCTGACACCAGGCACAAAAAAATCTGTTCTCTCTAATCTAAGCACTTAGTTTGATGATGCGAGATTTGGGGTCTCTTGTCTATCTTAGTGCTTAAGCACCACAACACTAATAATGGAGACTAGTATCTGCCCGCTCTTTGACAGTAAAAGGCAGAAGACACAGGCTTGTCTCCAATATTAGTGCTGTGGTGCCACAGTGCTAAGGCTGGAGGCAAGAGATATGTTGCATTTTACTGTCAAAGGGAAAGTAGAGGCTTACCTTCTATTCATAGCGGTCAAGTTTCGGATTTGAAAATAAGGGATCAGCACCCTCACCTGTCCTGGGGACAGTCTACAGTTCTCAGGGACAGTCCACGCTGTGGTACCCCCCCCGGCAACAAATTAATTTACACCAGGAAAGAGCTCCCAGGAAAGAGAAATCAGGGCAGAGAAAAGAAAGCACTTATTCACGCAGCACACGGTTAACCTATGGAACTCCCTGCCACAGGGAGCAGCGATGGCCACCAACTTGGATGGCTTTAGAAAAGGATTAGGCAAATTCATGCAGGAGGAGAGGACCACTGATGGCTTCTGGCCAGGTTGGCTCTGCTCTGCCTCCAGTTAGGGGCAGCAATGCTTAATCGGAGCACCTGTTGCCGAGAAACATTTGTCTATTTTATCTTCTTCTTTATATATATATATATATATCTGTCTGTCTGTTATTAGGTATTTATATTCCACCTTTTTCTCCAAGGAGCTCCCTGGTCCTAGTCCTCATTTAATCCCCACAACAGTCCTGTGAGGTAGGCAGGCAGGCAGGCAGGCAGCGCTGAGAAAGGCAGGGACCCAAGGAGTCCCTGGACTCCAACTCTCCTTCCCGGAAATAAGGGAAACTTAAGGGATATCAACAATAAGGGATAGCTGCGGGGAAACGGCTTGGAATAAGGGAGTTGTCCGCAAAAAAGGGAGACTTGACAGCTATGCTTCTATTGTGCATAGGAAACTGCTAAGTGAAATCATGAAGTTTGGAGCAGGATGTCATTGTGTGTTGATGGCACCAAGGCACTTCCGCCAAATCCCGTTGTGGTTTCCTCTGACTTATCTCCTGCATTGCTAGCGCTAACCTAGGTGTCTCATTATTTGCAGGCCCTGAGGATGTGTAATGACAACTACAGCTGATTTCTAGGCCTGCGGCGTTCTTATCTAGTTGTCTGTGCCTTGAGCTCCAGGTTGTTTGGATCTTGAAATCACCAGGTGCACAGATACTGATAATCAGCAAAGAAACGACGAGTTTTGGAGAAGCCTTTCAGGCGCATTCAAAGTCTACAGAGAGACATAATTGAAGTACAAAACACATTCCTTTTATGAGGTCCTTACTCTAAATGACTACATGAATGGGGGGAGGAAGGAGTGTTGTTTCAATATACACACAAAGCATGTGTTCAACTACCAAATTACACACACACACACACACACACACACACACACACACATTTCAAAGTTTGTTTACAAAGCTATTGTACTACCAATCTTACTGTATGTTTGTGAAACATGGACCACTTATAAACGACATCTCCAGTTCCTCGAAAAATTCCATCAATGGTGTTTCTGAAAAATTTTACACATCACTTGGGAAGACAGGCAAACTAATGCAGTGTACTGGAAGAAACAAAGATCACCAGTGTCAAAGCAATGATTCTTCAACATCAACTTCATTGGACTTGTCATGTTGTGTGGATGCCCGATTATCCTATTCCAAAGCAACTACTCTATTCCGAACTTAAAAATGGAAAGTGCGATGCTGGTGGTCAACAAAAGAGGTTTAAAGACTCTTTTGTGGCAAATCTTTAAAAATGTAGTATAAACACTGACAACTCGGAAACACTGGCCTGCAAGCACTCCAGTTGGAGAACAGCCTTTACCAAAGGTGTCATGAACTCAGGATGAAAGGGAGAAACATGCTAAGAGGAAAGCACGCTTGGCAAACCCTTACCATGACCAACTCCCACCCAGAAACCTAAGTCCCCACTGTGGAAGGACGTGTGGATCCAGAATTGGCCTCCACAGTCACTTACGGACACACTGTTAAAACAGTGTTTATGCAAGACAATCTTACTTGGCCACCAGTGATCACCAAGGGGGGGGGGGAGAGTATATTTAACCACTGAACAATGACTCCACTCATATATAGCCTAACTCAGTTTATTTTTTTCTGCCTAATTCAGCTGGAGGCGGTATGTACGTGGGAAAAGGGCATCCATGTGATCAAATGTAGCCACAGGCAAATAGGTGCCACATACATTTCTCCAGGAGCTGCATAGGTGTAGGTCTTTTTCTTAAAAACAAAAAAAAAGTCAAAACCTCACCAAAGATTTGGAGCAGTGTGTGCATGAATGCACAACACGGAAGATGACGTTAAGGAATTCAGTCGTAATATTGCAAATTATGCAGATCCATCCTTCAGAGAGAGCAAATACTTTTCAAAGCTTAGTGAAGCAGGGCTGGATTCTGAAAAATCTGGTCCAGCGTAAGGTGATGACAGAAAGAGGCTTCCCTTATCAGCAGATGGAGAAGTAAAAGCTGAAAAAGGATTAGTGTGTGCATGTGACACAAAGAAAGTGGGGTGTATTTAGTATGCATATAGTATGTATATAAACCCTATAGATTGTGTGTGTGTGTGTGAGATGTACAATAATAATGTGTGTGCTTTGGTTCCACTTGCAAATAATATGCAACTTGCCACTGTTCTCCCTTCCCTGAGTAAATGTGGCTGTGTGTTTTTTTTGGGGGGGGGAATAATCCCCACCCCTGTCGTAAAAAAACCCAGTGTTCTGGTTTAAACTACAGTGAACTGTAAGGGATCTAAGGATACTGTCAGTTAAACTATACATAGATATATGTACAGGAGAGACATTGCAAGGGCAGTTTCAGGTGCTTGATGGGCCTGAGGAATCAAACAAGGAGTATTAGAAAAGGAATCTGTTAGTGGACATCATGCTTTTCCACACAAGAGCCCTTTTTGGAGTAGCAAATGAATTAAGAGATTTAAAGATGCAGCAGGCATTGTCTTCAATAGACACTTGGCATATGATCCAATTGGCCTTGGAATGAGGGGGTGAGAATGGGGCTTCCCAGGAACCGATCTTTGGCTGGTGAGGTTGGCAGATCATCTAATATGTGTGAAATTTGATGTTGCTGAAACAGTAGGGAAGAGGAGGGCAGATAGAGCGAGCATACCGGTAGATAAATGAAAACAGAACCCATTACGTTTGACTGCAAGAAGATCAAACCTATCCATTCTGAAGGAAATCAGCCCTGAGTGCTCACTGGAAGGACAGATCCTGAAGCTGAGGCTCCAATACTTTAGCCACCTCATGAGAAGAGAAGACTCTCTGGAAAAGACCCTGATGTTGGGAAAGATTGAGGGCACAAGGAGAAGGGAACGACAGAGGACGAGATGGTTGGACAGTGTTCTCGAAGCTACCAACATGAGTTTGACCAAACTGAGGGAGGCAGTGGAAGACAGGAGTGCTTGGCGTGCTCTGGTCCATGGGGTCATGAAGAGTCGGACATGACTAAACGACTAAACAACAACAACAACAACAACAACAACAACATGGTATTCTCAGCCATCACCATTGTGACTGCAGAGTTCAGCCTAGAAGAGGTATTTTGGATAGTGAATGGCGGGTCGTTTGAAAGAGAAATCTAGCGATCCAGTGCTCTAACACACACTTTTAGATTCACAAATGAATCTAGACTTTTTTGTAGCTACATCGTAATGGGAGAAGTTACCCTGGAAACTGACTTAGACAGCCCAATTTCCTTCTGAACCGAACTCCTATTATTAGCATTAATACAACTATGGAATAAAAGTCTATGAAAATCCTACACACAGAATCCCTGCCTTTTGCAACAATAAAATCAAGATTAACTTCTTCTGCCTAATACTAAGAAATCTTTAAGGCTCAGTTTTGATGAAATGGAGAATCCTTATTGTACTCGAAGATACAGAGAGAAAGATAGCGCTCACAAATGAGTTTAGCAGTGCCTTGAAGATAGTTAGTCGGTGGTTTTGCTTTTTAAAATCTTTATTATGTACAGAGTATGTACATGCCTCCATTGTAGGTTATAGTATTTTTTTCAATTTGTACTTCTACAAAATGGATATTGCTGCCTCTATACATGTGCAATTCTAAATAAGCCCTGAGTAAA
The DNA here is from genome assembly GCF_009819535.1 of Lacerta agilis. Lineage (NCBI taxonomy): Eukaryota > Metazoa > Chordata > Lepidosauria > Squamata > Lacertidae > Lacerta > Lacerta agilis. The sequence goes on from NC_046314.1 coordinate 14,943,633, forward strand.
TCTTAAAGCGCATTGAAATATTCTAAATTCTTATTTTTGCAACTAAGGATCAGTTAATGATAGCATTATACCTTTATGGGGGGAAAACAGTTTAAAAAGTAAGATTCCATGCTGCATTTTTTTATGCCTAGCTGTGAGCACAATATGATACATAATATACAGTAACAATCCATATAATTAGAAAATGTGAAAAGAAGCTGACCTCACTCCCCCCAAAAAGCTGTTGCTTCCTTTTCTTTTGAATTAATGGCAAATGATTCACTCAAAATCTCAAGTCTTCGGATTACAATGCTGTCAAGTTCTCTGCAGATTATATTTTGTAAACATTCAAATTTAAGGTAATATGCGGAAGAAAATGCTGTGATCAAATAGATAAAGTACACAAGGCATCATGCCAGTATTTTTTTGAACGGAACAGGAAACCTGCTTAAGATATAAGCTTGTCTGCCTGCTGAAAACATAATCAAAATAACTTGGAAACAGTAATGGAAGACTGTATCTCTCTGTATTGCCAGAGAACATGTGCAAAGAACTTTGGCCGTCAAGTGGTTTCAACCGTGTGTGAAACTTGCATTGTTTCTCAGACCAATGCAAAGTAGAAAACTGGTCTATATCAGCAAATGAACCCAGAACTAGGCAGAAGAATAATTAAAAATGCTGTTTTCAACAGCCCATTGATTGGGTGGAAATTTTCCAGGAATGGCAACCCAATTTTGTTGCTGAGTCCCATGGAGCAGCAAGGAAGACAAGATAAAGTGTATTCTTCAGCTAGGAAGTGAGGCTCCCAATGGTTAACTTGTGCCATGGCTGCTGTAGTCAAAAACACCTTTCTTGAAGAATGACGAGAACTCACAGATAGCATGTTTTGAAAGGGCCAGACCCTCTTTGTTTACATGCAGTGGTGATGATGGAGAGTTGAGCATCACAGCAAAGAAATTTCTGAGGTATTCCTGGGGAAGGAGAGAAAAACAGAATCACAACTGTTATGCAGTGAATACTGTGCTTAGAGAAGCATTACAAGAGAAGAAGCCTTTATAAATCACTAGAAAATTAAGAATCATACCAACTGAAATACAAAACCTTTATTCATCTTGAATAAAATCTTAAACATTTGTTTTCTACTAACAAATGTATTGCATGTTATATAGCCAACTAACAGAGCACTGAAATCAATGGACTCCTGTCCACCGATATAAATGGGTCTTCTCTTCAATCCTTTATCAATGTATTCTGCTCATTGTTTATTATTTTAAATAAAACAATACAATAGCTCACACTCCAAAACATGTGGCCCAGAATTAGTGCAATATTTTCCTTTCCCAACACTTTTCTCTTCCCCATAAAACTGGAACCCCTTCAAATGTATTTCCAGTGTCCCAGAATCCCAACCTCTAGATGCTCAAATTGAATAAGACTAACTAAATTAACGAAAACAGAGGGGGAATAGGGGAATATATATTTTCAGAGTGTCTCTGACAGTTGTCTTGGGTAATCACACCTTTGACAAGAGGTTGAGGAAGCTGTGCCACATTATGTTCAAAGTTATTAAGATTCTCTCTTTCAAAATAATCTGCTTTCTCATTGTCTGCATGACTCAAGAAGTTGCAAGACCTGTGATCTGCAGCTGGCCCCCTTTGGGCCCTCCATTTGTGAAAGGCAATCTCTACTGCCCTTTGAAAACACATTGTTCGATTCTTGCTTAGGCCTCCTCACTTCTCTTCTGCTTGGTCAACTGTATAAATCACTAAATAGAATCTTAGTAAATACTTATTGTCCACTATATAGATGAATTTTATTAAGTACATTGGGTGTAATATGGTTTAATATTTGGAATGCCTAACCTGCCTTTTTCCTTAGGAATCCTTTGATTAACTCTTTTTTTTTTTTTTTGCTATTTTCACCAAAAAATGTATACATGGAAGAAGTGTTTGTCACTTTGTCAAAACATTCTGAGCCGTAAAATGAGATTTTTCATGTTTTATTTTAATAGCTCCATCTGTATTCATATTTACTGTATTCTTTATCTTCTGAGGTAAATAAGTTTGTCAACTTTAAAACTACCTTTACCTCAGAAGATAAAGAATACAGTAAAAATGAATACAGCATTGAAAGGTCACAATGTTTGACTTTTGTGAGGTATATAAAGATGCAAAATATCTAACAATGTGAAGTACACGAAGATTTGCTTCTTAACAGTGTTAGAAACTCAGATATATATAAGCTTAGGCGCAAAATGGCTCATTAAACAATTACAGTCAACAAAGAGTTGCCATTTTAGGGCCGGACGGCTTGAAAGTCACTATTTTTCAATATGACTTTTTGGTTCCTGAATTTCGTTCTGATTGTGAAGATAAAACAACATGGATAGAATTCTAAAGGGTGTGTTTTTACTGTGTGAAAACAGTCAAGATCCGAGGATCCCCAGAAATGCAACTCCAGATGGTGGAGACATCAGGCACTATCCTGGCACCCATCTTCATTTTGTCCTGTGGCCAATTGCCAGGTGCAAAATGTGAGGTGCAAAATGTGCCTGGCAAATTCTGAACACTGTTTCTTAATAGAATTTGTTGTAAAAGTTGCATTCAGGGGTTTTTTTATTGGTAGAATGAGTTTTTTTATGTCTACTATATATCAGTTACCTATTTTCCAACTTTACAATACCTGTGGATTTTATACACCTCAAAATTTTCTAGTATCTTTATGGTGATCCCACAAAAAAACAAAAAAATAAAATAAAAACCATATCCAGTTGGGCTCTATGATAATGTCCTGCATTTCTCTTCCAGGGCTTCAAGCACTGCTTAGTTACAAGCGCTTGAGAAATATCAGTAAGATGACCAGAAATTCCAAGTTCAGCTTTTGCAATATCAAGACCTGTTCTCTCTTTATTATAGCTAAATTTAGAAGAAGTTCGGACATTTTTTTCATCTCTCATTATTGCCCCCTTGCTATGGATAGCTCTGGGCACTGCAGAAAGCCAGGAACTCTAACATCTGAAGAGGGAATTTGAAAATCTGCCCTACAGAAAGATACAGAGACTCCAAATGCGTGGGCATTTTACTATGGGTAGATTATAGAGGATGTACCAGAAAGCCTGTCATTTGTGCATTCTCTCCCTGATACTTTTTGTGGAGTCCCACACTGCCTCTGTGTAAAATTCACTATAAATATTACCTTAGGAATTGCAAGTGACCAACTGTCATGGCATGAGGAGAATTTATGCAAAACGTATGTCAAACTCCTGGTGAAAACAATGTAATATCTGAATGGAAAACGAGAGCATGTGAAATGCCCAAATGCACATAAAACGTATGATGGAGAGTAAATGAAGAGGTGAAATGTAAGCAGTGGTGATGGAAATATTATGTACAGTAAAAGGATCAGGCTTGCTCGGTTAACAGACTGGATAATAACAGCCTTGCTGTATCCCAGTGAAGCTGCACACTGTAATTGTGGACTCAGGGGAGAAAATAATCTATTTACTAAAGTATCCTTTGAAAAATGCACAGTTCAGAGAGTTACATGGAGCATCAAATTTATTTTGAGCAGCTTTCCCCAATAAAGTAGAAATTTCATCTTCGGGTGAAGTTTTTCCATGTAAACATTACTGACGTGTCTAAATACTGCTAAAGTTCTCAGAGGTTTGTTACGCAAATACTTCAAAATGCAAAGCAAAGTGCATAGCTGTTTCATTGGTCTTTTTTATTTTTTACTGACTGTACTAACCTCCATAGCAATGTTTTGCTTTGAGATGCGCAACAAAATCCCTGTAAAATGAATGTCAACAGACAAAACAGTCATTTAAATCAGGGAACAGATGTGTCAGCATGAGTTATGACTAGTTCACAGAGCAAGGTCCCTCTGTTTCATGCTCATTCCCTCTATAAGACAATGAAAACACATGTTGGATGCAGCAGCTGACCAGTGGGCATTTAAAAAATGGGTACAGTGGTGCCTCGCAAGACGAAATTAATTCGTTCCGCAAGACTCTTCGTCTTGCGGAAATTTCGTCTTGCGAGGCACCTTTTCCCATAGGAACGCATTAAAATTTAATTAATGCGTTCCTATGGGGGAAAAAGTCCGGGGGCCCCTCCCGACCGGCACCGGAGCCAAGCCAAGCCGCGTTTTAAGACTGCAGTGAGCGAACAGCAGCGCTGCTGTTCGCTCGCTTCAGTCTTAAAACGCAGCTCCGCGGCTCCGGGAGGGAGGGAGGGGGCCGTGGGATGATGCCCGACATCGGGCATGATGCCACGGCCCCCTCCCGACCGGCACCGGAGCTCCGCGGTGCTGTGTTTTAAGACTGCAGCGATCGCTGCAGTCTTAAAACGCAGCTCCGCGGCTCCGGGAGGGAGGGAGAGGGCCGTGGGATGATGCCCGACATCGGGCACGATCCCACGGCCCCCTCCCGACCGGCACCGGAGCTCCGCGGTGCTGTGTTTTAAGACTGCAGCAATCGCTGCAGTCTTAAAACGCAGCTCCGCGGCTCCGGGAGGGAGGGAGGGGGCCGTTGCATCATGCCCGACATCGGGCACGATCCCACGGCCCCCTCCCGACCGGCACCGGAGCTCCGCGGTGCTGTGTTTTAAGACTGCAGCGATCGCTGCAGTCTTAAAACGCAGCTCCGCGGCTCCGGGAGGGAGGGAGGGGGCCGTTGCATCATGCCCGACATCGGGCACGATCCCACGGCCCCCTCCCGACCGGCACCGGAGCTCCGCGGTGCTGTGTTTTAAGACTGCAGCGATCGCTGCAGTCTTAAAACGCAGCTCCGCGGCTCCGGGAGGGAGGGAGGGGGCCGTGGCATCATGCCCGACATCGGGCACGATCCCACGGCCCCCTCCCGACCGGCACCGGAGCTCCGCGGTGCTGTGTTTTAAGACTGCAGCAATCGCTGCAGTCTTAAAACGCAGCTCCGCGGCTCCGGGAGGGAGGGAGAGGGCCGTGGGATGATGCCCGACATCGGGCACGATCCCACGGCCCCCTCCCGACCGGCACCGGAGCTCCGCGGTGCTGTGTTTTAAGACTGCAGCGATCGCTGCAGTCTTAAAACGCAGCTCCGCGGCTCCGGGAGGGAGGGAGGGGGCCGCGGCATCATGCCCGACATCGGGCATGATGCCACGGCCCCCTCCCGACCGGCACCGGAGCTCCGCGGTGCTGTGTTTTAAGACTGCAGCGATCGCTGCAGTCTTAAAACGCAGCTCCGCGGCTCCGGGAGGGAGGGAGGGGGCCGTGGCATCATGCCCGACATCGGGCATGATGCCACGGCCCCCTCCCGACCGGCACCGGAGCTCCGCGGTGCTGTGTTTTAAGACTGCAGCGATCGCTGCAGTCTTAAAACGCAGCTCCGCGGCTCCGGGAGGGAGGGAGAGGGCCGTGGGATGATGCCCGACATTGGGCACGATCCCACGGCCCCCTCCCGACCGGCACCGGAGCTCCGCGCCGCCGAGTTTTAAGACTGCAACAATCGTTGCAGTCTTAAAACGCAGCGGCAGGGCTCCGGGAAGGAGGGAGAGGGCCGTGGGATGATGCCCGACATTGGGCACGATCCCACGGCCCCCTCCCGACCGGCACCGGAGCTCCGCGCCGCCGAGTTTTAAGACTGCAACGATCGTTGCAGTCTTAAAACGCAGCGGCAGGGCTCCGGGAAGGAGGGAGAGGGCCGTGGGATGATGCCCGACATTGGGCACGATCCCACGGCCCCCTCCCGACCGGCACCGGAGCTCCGCGCCGCCGAGTTTTAAGACTGCAACGATCGTTGCAGTCTTAAAACGCAGCGGCAGGGCTCCGGGAAGGAGGGAGAGGGCCGTGGGATGATGCCCGACATTGGGCACGATCCCACGGCCCCCTCCCGACCGGCACCGGAGCTCCGCGCCGCCGAGTTTTAAGACTGCAACGATCGTTGCAGTCTTAAAACGCAGCGGCAGGGCTCCGGGAAGGAGGGAGAGGGCCGTGGGATGATGCCCGACATTGGGCACGATCCCACGGCCCCCTCCCGACCGGCACCGGAGCTCCGCGCCGCCGAGTTTTAAGACTGCAACGATCGTTGCAGTCTTAAAACGCAGCGGCAGGGCTCCGGGAAGGAGGGAGAGGGCCGTGGGATGATGCCCGACATTGGGCACGATCCCACGGCCCCCTCCCGACCGGCACCGGAGCTCCGCGCCGCCGAGTTTTAAGACTGCAACGATCGTTGCAGTCTTAAAACGCAGCGGCGGGGCTCCGGGAAGGAGGGAGAGGGCCGTGGGATGATGCCCGACATTGGGCACGATCCCACGGCCCCCTCCCGACCGGCACCGGAGCTCCGCGCCGCCGAGTTTTAAGACTGCAACGATCGTTGCAGTCTTAAAACGCAGCGGCGGGGCTCCGGGAAGGAGGGAGAGGGCCGTGGGATGATGCCCGACATTGGGCACGATCCCACGGCCCCCTCCCGACCGGCAGCGGAGCTTACCTTTTCGCTGCGGTCGGGAGGGATGTTGTCCGCCTCTGCCATTTTGGATCGACTGCGCATGCACCGTCGATCCAAAATGGCGGGCGCGGACATCACCCCTCCCGACCAGAGCGAAAAGGTAAGCCAGCTTACAGTGGTACCTCGCCAGACGAATTCGTCTTGCGAAAAACAGGCATAGACGAATTCGTCTTGCGAGTCAACTAAAAACTCGCAAAACCCTTTCGTTTTGCGAGTTTTTCGTCTAGCGAGGCATTCGTCTTGCGGGGTACCACTGTACTGGTGAGTAGAGAGTTCAAGTGGCTAAACTGCAATAAGAGTTTGATTTATTATCTATTTATTATTTATTTAAAGGAGTTTTATCCCACCCTCCTCGCAAGAAGCATTATAAACAACTTATGAGAATGCACCAATGTCTTACTCAGAAGTTATATTTACAACACCAACATTTTAAATATTATAGACCAGTGTTTTGTCTCAATTTTCTTTGGATATATACTACTACTTTTTTAGGGGGGGGGACCATATGTTCTGAAGGGATGGCATAGTTGGTAGAGCATGAGACTCTTAATCTCAGAGTCATGGGTTCAAACCCCATTTTGGGGGAAAGGGGTTGGACAACAACAACTTTTACTACTACTACCACCACCACCACCACCACCACTACTATTACTACAGTGGTACCTCTGGTTACGAACTTAATTCGTTCCAGAGGTCCGTTCTTAACCTAAAACTGCTCTTAACCTGAGGTACCACTTTAGCTAATGGGGCCTCCTGCTGCCACCGCGCAATTTCTGTTCTCGTCCTGAGGTGCTACTTCCGGATTAGCGGAGTCTGTAACCCAAAGTGCTTGTAACCCTAGGTACCACTGTATTATTATACCCTGCCCATCTGGCTGGGTTCCCCCAACCACTCTGGGCGGCTTACAATACATCAAAAATTGTAAAGCATTAGATATTAAAATTTTCCCAATACAGGGGACCCCGGGATCCCTTCCAACTCTACAATTCTTTGAAAAGATCCATGTCGCCTTGGAATGAGGATGAATTTATCAGGTTAATCAATAAATGAATTAGGGATGTCTATAGTTGGATGTTCTTCAATTCCTCTGACATGCAACGTCAGTTTTGCTGGTTTTTCCTTGCTGCTCCTTTTGTTTTATGGCAACATTTCTTTTTAAAGCGTTCTATCCACTTACAAAGACTGTTGACAATCTACAAAGAGATTTTAGCGCCCAACGTGGGCTTGTTTCAAACTTTTATTCAAGGCTCAAAGCTGCTGCTGCTGCTGCACAGAGCGTCTGACCCAACATTTGAAAAGGTGACAGCAGTACTGCCCTTTTGGTTTGTCCCACATAATTATGCCCTTTAGACAGCCAAACCAGATCCATACGGTGTGAGCCATGCTTAGTTCAAAGCTTTAACCTTCCAATTCAAATACCCCTGAGAGGAAGAGGAAAGAAGCGCGAGTAAGCCTGCTAAAACTCAGACCTGCTTCTTTATTGACTGGGCTGAGCAACTTTGCTCAAGCGTTAATTAAGGCAAGAGTGATATTGTAGCCATTTAAAACCTTATTGGAAGCTATTTTAATAGACCTGTACTTTTTAACTCTAGCCTGGCGTTCATGTGATAGGCAATATTTCAGCAGAGAGATGTCATTCTAACGTTTTCTGCACCATCTCACATCGTAGGGGCTCGGGTTTTCAGGGTCTGTAACATAAATCCTGGTTTAATTTAAAGTTATTAAAATTATAAAGAATTAATGGCTTTGGGCAATTCACAGAGGAGCCGTAATTGCTCTTCTGGTTGTGACATATTAACAGGGAATGTAGCTCACTTGCACTGTTCTCATAATCGACTGCAAATCTTTGAAGCCAACAGCACAGTTTAACTAAAAGTTTTCTTTTTTAAAATCATGATTACCAATACCTGCACTGTTTTGAAGCTTACCTGGTACAAACTACTCTGAAGAAAAGGAAAGTTGGGTTTGCAACTGACAAAACAGCTCTCTGAGGTTGGATTAATTTTCTGCCTCCAGTTTACAGAAGGCAAAATGAAAGGAGGTGGGGAAATTGAGGGTTTGGATAGATTTTTACAAACACAACATGCATGTGAACGTATGAAGCATATGAAAATGAACATGTGAAAAAATGGAGAACTCTTTGTCCTATCTCTAGCTGGTTATGAACCAATGTTTTGAACTATTTACAACATGAGCAATACATTGAAAAGCTCTAGTTTTAAATCTAGGTATGGTATGTGTGCCCGCCAATAAGAAGAATCAGAGTAGTTTTTTCCCTTGTGCCATCAAACTGTTAAATTCGTAGTTGTGTGCGGAAGGGAGGTCAGTTGGTGGTATGGGATTCTGTTGCTGTGCTGTTGTATTGTGAGGGGAGTAGTGTTTTTATGAGGTACGTTTTTCTTTACAATGCAATGTAGTCGAAGCAAAATTCCAAGTATGATTGTTACTTGGCCAATAAAATTATTCCTTATTCCTTATTATTTACAGTCGTACCTTGGAAGTTGAACAGAATCCGTTCCAGAAGTCTGTTCGACTTCCAAAACATTCAGAAACCAAAGCGCAGCTTCTGATTGGCTGCAGAAAGCTCCTGCAGCCAACTGGAAGCCGTGGAAGCCCTGTTGGATGTTCAGGTTCCAAAGAACGTTTGCAAACTCGAATACTCCGTTTGCAGCATTCGGGAGCCAAAACGTTTGACTTGCAAGGCGTTTGGGATCCAAGGTACGATTTCTACAGTACTTTTAAGTCTACATTTCTACCAACGGTTGTGCTGAATTGGAGAGAAGCCATTGTCTGTAACAGCATAGCTGAGAGTTTGCTTTTTTACACCCAGGTAAAACTTGACATCTTAATCTGCAGGTGTTTCTTGCACTGATCTCTGCTTTAGTAAGTTTCCCAGTGCACCTCTGTTGGCACAAACACGTTATGTTGAGCCTTACGAAACCAACTAAATGTCCAATCAAGTAAAGTTCAAGCTGCAATAATTAGCTACAATAATGCTTCCTACTACACTCATATATAATAGAAAATTCATTCAGAATCCCTAGGACTTAATATTCCTTACAGCACACACAAGCAATAAAGCTTGTGTTCTTTGCTGCAGATGAAAACAGCAGCAACAATATTTAAACCGTTGGGGGAACCTAGAATTTACAGGGGTTTTGTACTTTTGTGAATCTGTTTTTGTTTTTTTTAAAGGAATGTGTTAAGGCCCTGTTTAAAAAGTTCAGAATATGCCTGGCTAGTGAAGGAAATCCATCTTTCCTCTTGAGCACTAGTTAAAACAAGTCTTGTCAAAATCCATTCGCAGACAACAACAAAGGAATTGAATTTCCTACGCATCTCTGGGTCAGCAGTGACAGGATGTCATTTGCTGGATTGGTCCTGGCAAACGGCTAACCCAACTGCTTGACATGCATCACCCTCAACTTCCTTTGGTGAAATCAAAAACTGAGGGATGATTGATAAGGTTGCTCTGAAAAGGGACAAGACCAAAGTGCATCTTGCGTCCTTGCCTGAGTGGTCGCTTTATTGATACACTCGAGCTCTGAACGTGAAAATCACAGTTTGAAAGCTATACAGGTACACAGCCTTGGTGCAGACTGGCAAGCACATTTGAGAAATTTGCTCTGATCTGACAGCAAAGGAAATTAAATAAGGTTAAACTGGAAAACAATGTATTTTTTTTCAGAAACGCACCAATATTAGTCACTTCGTCCTCTTTTTCCTCTAAAATGAAAACCGTCTGCAGCCAAGTTGTGATTTCTAGCATATAAATCATACCGTGCCAGTTTCAAAAAAGTTAATATATGACCAAAATGAAAAAAAAAAACGTAGCAATTTAGTAATCTTTTAAAACGTCAAACTGGCAGAGTCAAAGAAGCAAAAATGAACGAGAAAAAGAGGAGCAGTAACAACACAGGCCTAAAACTGGAGGAGCGAAGATAATACGGTGCTGCCTTAAAGCAATTCTTGCAGAGCTCTGGAACTGGAAACACAAACAATTTTCTTAATAATTCTTTGTCAACTGACATCTAACTAGCAGTTTTGACAGCTCTTCCTAACTGAGCACAGTTGCATAAAATCCCACCAGAAAAACATAAATGTTTCCCTTACTACTGTTTTCAGAAGGGTTCCCCCTCTCCTGGATTTGACTTGATTCTCCACCCCCATTTCTATCTGAAGATAAGTAAAATAGGGTAAGGCATATGAGCGACTACAGTGATTAACATCTTGCCTAATGAATGCATTTAGGGAAGAGCCATGGCAAGTTTGTTCCTGCAAATGCCATGTGCCGCTCAGTGCTTCAGGGTAGGGTGCCGCTTTGCATTGTTCTGCTTCAGGCAAGTCTTCCCTTTGCACCTGGTTTTCTGAAGCTTTGGGTGTCTCCTTACTGGATGTCTTAAAAGGTACATAGGGGGCAAGTGTCTAAGGCAGGAGGAATAAAAACTGCACCACAGCCCCACAAAACAGCGCCGACCCCCCACTGGTTTTCTGAAGGCAGCAGTGACATCTTCGAAGGCACATATTGGGGTTCGGGCAGCTGCTACGATACCTACGAAGCTCTGAAGCTCTGGGATCAGCCAACCCCTACAAACAACTATCCAAGTGCTACACGGGAAGTAAATCCAAAAGGGCTGACCAATAGATTTGAAGAAACCCCAATGATTTCAGTCGTACCTCGTGTTGCGTTCACTGCGGGTTGCGAACGGCGAGGGTTACGAATGCGGTCGCACATGCATGCACAGAAGCGCTCTGCACACTGCTCGGGTTGGGGACTTTTCGGGGTGCGAATGGCACCCCGAAACGGATCGTGTCCGCAACCCGAGGTACCACTGTATTAAATGACAAACTGATAAAGAAGAAGAGTTTGGATTTGATATCCCGCTTTTCACTACCCGAAGGAGTCTCAAAGCAGCTAACATTCCCCTTTCCCTTCCTCCCCCTCAACAAACACTCTGTGAGGTGAGTGGGGCTGAGAGACTTCAAAGAAGTGTGACTAGCCCAAGGTCACCCAGCAGCTGCATGTGGAGGAGCGGGGACGCGAACCCGGTTCACCAGATTACGAGTCTACCACTCTTAAAACTTCTTCAGGTATCTGAAGAAGTGTGCATGCACACGAAAGCTCATACCAGGAACAAACTCAGTTGGTCTCTAAGGTGCTACTAGAAAGAATTTTCGATTTTGTTTTTACTCTTAAAACACTACACCACACTGGCTGTTACAGAAGTGGACATACTGTAATCCAAAAAGGCTGAAGGAGTCTGGGTAGAAAACAATATTGCCTTACTCCCCCCCCCATATAAAAATCATACTGCAGTGTGCTTTGTTATGATGGCATGTCACTGAACTGAATCCTGAGGATGAAATTCCATTCGTTTCTGCAAGCAAGCCCCATTGCACGATCTTCTTTTACAACTGTCTACTGCTAGGCATCAATGTGATGCTGTTTATATAATAACTTGACTCTTCAATCTGATAAAACTAGTAGCATATGCCCTTCAGAGCCTTAAGCAACTCGGTTTGATGTACTGCAACATTCGTGGCATTTGTTTATTCCTTTATCTTGATGTGTAGGCAGCAAATGAAAGCTAGGATAGAGATTCAGGAAGTCTAGTGTTTCAAAGGTCAGGATTTTTGTAGGCTTTATTTTTACACCTAACACAGAATTGAGGGACAATACCAGGAACACGCTTTTCCTTTTAACCTCATAAGTGTCTGTATAGAAACCCGACAAATCTTGTGTTTATTAGGCAAGTGTTGTAAGAATAAATGGCCATATGCTGAATCCCTTTTGCAGGCATTAAGCTGCACATGCAATTCCAAAAAGACGTAACTTATTTGAAAAGCACCTAATGACAATAAATGGCTGTGTTAATTAGCACTAAATACAACTGGGGAAAAGGAAACAGGAAAGACAAAAGAAGATTATTGTTATGAGTTTATGGGTGCCAGACTCCCCTGTGTTATGAGTTTGTGCGTGCTAGGTACTTAATCCCTGGACCCAGCAAATGTTAAAAGCTAAAAGCTAAAGACAGGTTAGTTTCCTCAAGAGGTAATCAATCACCTGGGAGATGAGCCATTAAGAAAACAAAGGAAAAGTAATGAGTCATTAAGAAAGCAAAGGCTCTGGGCCAGATGGTCAAATTGATTTCTAGCATACCATGCCAGTTTCAAAAAAGTTGCTTGGAATAGCCAATACCGACAGTGTGTCCTTTATTGTGGTTCCGGAACACATTGAACTCCACACCTTGGAGACAGACTTGGGGAGAAGAAGAATATTTCCTAGGTCATTTCCTTTGAAGGTGGTAAATTTGTGATGTCAACCAATAAATTGACTCACAAGCCTGTTAATTTAAACTGATGTGTTTTCAGAGAACACAGGAGACAACAGTAACGGAAAGCTATGCTTATGAACTACCAGGCACAAAGCATGCTGCATCAATGTAATACCACACTTTGTGGTATCACGGTGGCCATACAAACAGATGCAGGATAAGCAGCGGCTATCAGCAGTACAGACAGAAGTCAATTACTGCTAGATGTGCAATGAAGCAATAAGTCAGCGTTGCATGAGTCACAAAAATGTTGGAGACGGGTTACAGTGTTGGCCGGTATAACAATCACATGCTGAAACAAAGGTATTTTTATTGACAAGCTGTGAAATACCCTGCAAGAAGAAGTGTGCATGCACACGAAAGCTCATACTAAGAACAAACTTAGTTGGTCTCTAAGGTGCTACCGGAAGGAATTTTTTATTTTTTATTTTGTCCTGCAAAACCCGACATATATGGTGCCATACATGATGTAATAAGATGTTATAATGTGGATTTACATGTTCCATATGTCTCATAATGCTGCCGCCATTTGGTGCGACTTTTATAAACAGTAGCTACAAATTCACAGCCATATTCCAAGTACAGAGCTGTTCAGTGCTCATTTTGTGATGTCCAAAAGACTACATCTTAACAAAGCTGGTGCAGGTGTCCAACGGCGGCTAAGTTGCTACTTTTCAAGGGGAGTAATTTTAATACTAAATTTTGGCATGCTTTGCTTTCCCTTCTTTAAATACACACACCCGCAGAGCCAGGGTTTTAAAAACAGTCAAATAATGACAGCTCCCCCCTATTTATAGTTATCAAATGGCATGAATGGATAAACAACATTAACTTCTATTCATTAACTTTAATCAACAAAATTCTTGGCTGTGTCAGTCAAGACAGATTTAATTAAGCAAGGGTGGCTTTAAAGTTAAATTGCAGTACTTAAACTGCTGAACAATTAATTTAGAGTTTTACCATGCAACAGGCCTTCATAGACCACTAAATTAAAAGTTGACAAAATAAGCCAGAGACTTAGGCTTAGTTCTCACTGAGCTGGCAAACTCATGTCTAGGTGCCTTCACTTCAGATGGCAGGTGGGGGACACACATGACTGAAGGCGCCACCTCACCAAATAAATAAATCCGTGCATACAGAAAACTAGGGTGTCAGGGAAAAGGATAAGCAAGAACTGTTCTCCCTAACGTCTATATTCAGGGAAGGTTTTTGTGAAGAGGAGTGCTGTGAGTCCCTATCTGCAATTTGGCCTGATAAACCACAGATATCGTTTTGCTAGCTCAGCGAGTTCTTTTAAAAACGTTTCCTTCAAAGTCTTATCTGACTACTGTGAACAGTAGCAGCGACAGAACACATTACTTCATAACTGTTTTCTGACCAAAAAAATTCTTAATCTTTGAGAAATCTTACTGTTTATATTTCATTTTAATTTCCTGTTGAAATACTTTAACTCCCATATGGGAAAAATACCTTTCAATGCTCTGTGCAGTCTAATGTGAGAGATTTCACAGAAAGCTAAGAATGAAATAACTTTACCAGTTAACGGGACTCTGTTTTACCATGGGCTATTTCTGAATCCACAAATTTCCTCTAATAATAATAGTAGTAGTAGTAGTAATAATAATAATAATAATAATAAATTATTTGTACCTCGCCCAACTGGCTGGGTTTCCCCAGCCACTCTGGGCAGCTTCCAACAGATATTAGGATACATTAAAATGTCACAGATTAAAAACTTCCCTGAACAGGGCTGCCTTCAGATGTCTTCTGAATGTACGGTAGTTGTTTTTCTCTTTGACATCTGGTGGGAGGGTGTTCCACAGGGCGGGCGCCACTACTGAGAAGGCCCTCTGCCTGGTTCCCTGTAGCTTTGCTTCTCGCAGTGAGGGAACCGCCAGAAGGCCCTCGGCGCTGGACCTCAGTGTCCAGGCTGAATGATGGGGGTGGAGACGCTCCTTCAGGTTTACTGAGCCAAGGCCGTTTAGGGCTTTAAAGGTCAGCACTAACACTTTGAATTGTGCTTGGAAATGTACTGGGAGCCAATGAAGATCTCTCAGGACAGGTGTTATGTGGTCCCAGCGGCCACTCCCAGTCACCAGTCTAGCTACCTCATTCTGGATTAATTGCAGTTTCCGGGTCACCTTCAAAGGTAGCCCCACGTAGAGGGCACTGCAGTAGTCCAAGCGGGAGATAACTAGAGCATACACCACTCTGGCGAGACAGTTTGTGGGCAGGTAGGGTCTCAGCCTGCGTACCAGATGGAGCTGGTAGACAGCCGCCCTGGACACAGAATTAACCTGCGCCTCCATGGACAGCTGTGAGTCCAAAATAACAACTACCAAACCACCATTCACTGAGGTACACATCCCACCATGAATCTTCTACTTTCATGAATCTTCTTGGGGCCATTGGTACACTCATGGCAGGATCGGGCCTTAAAGAAACTGGTTCCTACACATGCATTAAATTTGCTAAAGTCAGATGCTTGCAAACTACCAGGAGAATGCAAACAATACTACTAGGTTACTGACAAGGTGAGAAGCATCCTTCATCAAAGCAATAAATATTTACTGACAGGGATGTCATTCTCTGCTTCCCAGCTGCATGTGGATATCTACAGCTGACAATTTTCAAAGCCTAGCAAACCTTGCTTCCTGATCAAGGAGCAGCGCTCAAATTTTACAGGCAGCCACCTGGTGCTAATGGCCTTTTGCACTATCCCTCGAGGTGACAAGTAGAGACAGTATCTCAGCTCTACTGCCAGCCCCTTTCGACAAAGAAAATCTTGTCTTGGTCTACTGACCTCAGACGAATGTGATCGTCTGGTTATGGAATAAGCTGTCTTTCTATGTGAAATGAAGGGACCAACCGGGCTGTTGGATGTAAATACTGTTCATTTGGT
Organism: Lacerta agilis; assembly: GCF_009819535.1. Lineage (NCBI taxonomy): Eukaryota > Metazoa > Chordata > Lepidosauria > Squamata > Lacertidae > Lacerta > Lacerta agilis. The sequence goes on from NC_046314.1 coordinate 14,959,330, forward strand.
TGACTTCCAGTTATGTTCCCCCCCTCCCCCCCGAAGTTTAATTTGCTTCACTTGTATTTTATTTCCACCAGTGCCTCCTAACCGGATGGTGTTTTGCTGACTGCTGTTAAGCTGGCTCTCTAGCACTGAGATGCCTTCAGAAGTAGTCCACAATGAGAGCTACTTTTCGTCTGAATGCTGACCTAATTATGCTGATTGCTGTGCTGTTTTCCTGCTGGGATGCCTTTGGCAGCAATCGATGTGAGCGTTGATCTTCTGGCTGCAGCATGGCAGGCACCTTCAGACTGGTACTATTAATAGTGCACTTGGAAGTGGCAAAACACACTTTAAAAGGACGTGTTTTGGGGTGTTCTTAGAAGCTCCAGTTCAGAACGAATTGCTGAAAACTTGGGGAAGTCCAATGGTGATATGCAACTGCTGGGGGGAACATGTAAAAGGGCAGGGGGGATGTGCGGGAGATGGGGAACTAAATATATTGCCTATTTGCTGGGGGTCCCCATGTTGTTGTCGTCTCCTCCCCCTGAGCTCTTGGTGGGTCATATGCAACTTTCCTTCAGATCTTCCTGCTGAATGCGAGAATGTTGAAGGGTGAGGCAAGCCCATGTGCTCCTACACCTCTACCATGGTTAGACATTTATACTGACAAGAGAGGACTGTACAGTACACTATTCTAGGCTGCATCAATGGAAGTATAGGGTCCAGATCAAGTACCACTCTATTCTGCCTTGGTCAGACCACGCCTGGAATACTGTGTCCAATTCTGGGCACCACAATTTATGAAGGATGTTGACAAGCTGGAATGTGTGCAGAGGAGGGCAACCAAGATGATCAAGGGTCTGGAAACTAAGCCTTATGAGGAACTGGGTATGTTCAGCCTGGAAAAGAGGAGACTGAGAGGAGATATGATAGCCATCTTCAAATATCTCAAAGGCTGTCACATGAAAGAGGAAGCAAGCTTGTTTTCTTCTGCTCTTTAGGGTAGGACTCAAACCAGTGGATTCAAGTTACAAGAAAGGAGATTCCGACTAAACATTCGGAAAAAACTTTCTGACAGTAAGACCTATTTGACAGTGGAACAAGCTCCCATGAGATGTGGTGGACTCCCCTTTCCTGGAGGTTTTTAAACAGAGGTTGGATGGCCATCTGTTATGGATGCTTTAGCTGAGATTCCTCCATTGCTGGGGGTTGGATTAACTCTCAGGTCCCTCCCAACTCTAAGATTCTATGAGAATTTTGTTTTCTTTACTCTATGAGATACAGTAGTTAATAGTTAGTGCCTGTCCCATGCATGAATAGTCAATGAATTAAAGGGAAGTACATAAAGTAATATTCTCTCTCTCTCTCTCTCTCTCTCTCTCTCTCTCTCTCTCTCTGTGTGTGTGTGTGTGTAATGCTGGTATTGAGGCCACAGAGTCAGCATCTGGTCACACTTTTATAATGAGAATTCTGGAGAACTTGAAATTTTGCATACTGTTTTGTGATATTTTGGTGGGCTAATAAAACTATTGCCCTTATACATATTTTGGTGGGGCGTTCTTATGGGTCTATATAACTCCCTTTACTTTTGATGTGAGCCAAAACAGCAAGTTAATAATTCAGAATCGAAAAGATCTATAAAATCTTCCCTCTGTTCTAAATACTCATCTTATTCACAACCTCTTAGCCCTCTAATGAACATATTTCCTACAGCTCCTACGATGTTTCTTTACAAGACCATGAGAATATTTCTGATCTATGTGCCTCATTACTTTATGATATACTGTTGCCATCTTCCATGCCAAATGAAGTAGCCGCAATTGCCCAATTACCAATGGGCTACTTAATTTCTACCACATAGAAATGGTTCCTATTGGTCAAGCAGACAGAACCGTGTAAATATATCTAAAGGAAGTAGTTAAAAAAAATTCCATTACCTCTAAGTGATTCCGACGCTCTGCGATGACTCGTTCATCCTTGTTTCCAAAGAGCTTCTTGGGAGGAAATTCTAACATAGCCAGCTGCAAGACACAACAGAGAATGAATCAACTGAGAAATGCTCTTAGTAACTATGAAATAAGATACAGAGGGGAAGGGATGTACATGGGTAGCTTGCTCATACAGCATTAATGGCAACAGCGTTCTTGTCACGGCAACCTTGCCTTTGGTGTTGCGGTGAGATAACAGCCGGCTCGTTTCTCGCTTTTGAAAGCATTTTATTGTCCTTACTAATTACAGAGCTATAATTCACGTCTGCACTCCATTAAAACAAACATCCTAACTACTATCTTCCGTTACGCGCCTTTTCCAGCACAATAACCCCTTGGTGCTCCGGAAGTGACGCGTGAATCTCTTCTTCCCGCTTTTACTCCCCTCCCCCTGTTTATTACTGACATCAGCACTCCCCCTTTCTTCTGGCGATACCTCTAAGAGATTGCTGCCATCATCGTCGGACGTATCTGTTGAGATTAATGGGCCCGGTTCTCGATACCTCGCCCCCTCCCCCTGCCTGTCTGTTTTGCTGCTTTCCCTCACTGATCCTCCTCCCACGCTCCTCTCCCGATCCAGGCTTGTCTCCGTGACATCCACTCCCTCCTCCAAGCCCCCTTCCTCCCCGGAGTCGCTGGACTCAAGCGGATGGTGTATGATCGTGCTAACATTCTCCACTTCCCCGTTCCCATGCTGCCACTGTTCCGTGCGCGGTGGAGTGACAAACCCCAGGAAGTCTGTGTCCTCATTTTCATCCGACTCAAACACCGTCTTCCACTGTTCCGTCGTAAAGGGTGCGAATGACACTACCTCGTCCACCTCCTCCTCTGACCAGTCTGGATGGGGTTCCTCTGCCTCCTCCCCTCCTCTGGACCCTTGGTCCCCCATGCCCTCCTCCTGATGTCCCTGCCAACATTCATACCCCGGTGGGGCTGGCTTTTGTGGGTATAACGCATGGAATTCGGCCTTGAGGTATTCCTCCTGAATATTATCATGGCGCATCCATGTGTTGTTCTCGGGGTCCTCCCCTTCCCAGGCTACCAAGTATTCCACCTGCCCCTCCCTCCACCGGGAATCGAGGATCTCAGTGGCCTCATTGCCTGCCCCCACTTCCTCCACTGAAGGCCCTGTTGTCACCCCCCCTTCCCCTTGATAAGGGTGCCCTTCCCTGTATGGTGTTAACAGCGCTCTGTGAAACACGGGGTGAATTCTCATGTCCTCAGGCAACCTCAGCTTGAAGGCTACGGGATTGACCTGGCCCACTACCTCGAAGGGTCCCAAACGTCTGTGCTCTAACTTCCTGCACCTGCTTCTGGTGGGCAGCCCCCTGGAGGACAAACACACCCTGTCCCCCACCCTGATGGCCTCCCCCTCCCTCCGATGCTGATCCGAAGCCCTCTTATAGGCTTCTTTGGCCCTGTCCAGCGTGCTCTTGAGTTGCTCGTGCAGTTGGAGCATCTCCTCCGCAAAATTTTCTGCCGCTGGCACACTCGGGCCCCGGTCCTCTCCCCTTGGGAACGACTTCGGATGTCCTCCATAGTTCGCAAGAAAGGGTGTCATCCCTGTGGAAACATTAACTGAGTTATTATAGGCAAATTCCGCTAAAGCTAGGAACTTTGGCCAGTCCGTCTGCCGTCGGCTAACGTAGCAACGTAGGTACTGCTGCAGTATAGCATTGGCCCTCTCTGCCTGTCCATTCGTTTGTGGGTGCCTGGCCGTCGACAAGTTGAGTTCCACACCCAAGAGCTCCATGAGCTTGCGCCAAAACCGCGACGTAAATTGGCGGCCTCTGTCGCTCACGACCCTCGATGGTACTCCATGCAGCTTGAAAACGTTGTCTACAAACAACCTGGCTGTCTCCTCGCTCCTGTGCTTCCCCACTCGCCTCCTGCCCCGCAGCCGCTGCCATCCCTTGCCACACTCGCTTCTGCGAACAACTACGGGCTAGGTGTCCCGTCCTGTCACACACAAAGCATTTGCGCGTCTCCTTCTCCCCCTTGCTTAGCAGCTCCCTGCGAGGTTTCTCTTTGAGGCTTTCTCTTGTGTCCAAACGACCGATTTCCATTGGCTCTTCGGGGGTCAGACGCTGCCTGTTTCCCTGAACCGGCTGAACACCCTGGGAAGGCCTCCTGTAAGCATGGAATGTCTCACTGCCCGGTACATTTCGCCCTTCCCATTCCCTTAGTTCCTGCCGAACCCCCACTTGCAGAGCCAGTTTGATATAAGCATCCGTATCCTTGGGTTTCGGTCCCCTGCTTATTTCATCCAAAATTTCCGGGTTCAGCCCCTGCTGAAAGAGCGCTTCAGTTTGTGGGGCTAAAATCTCCCATTCCAGAGTATGGCAGAGAAGGGTAAATTTAGCCACATAATCTCTCACTGTCCCTTTCCCTTGTCTGAGACTCATGAGTTCCTGCTTTGTTATCTCTTGATCAATGTCACTTGTGTAATGAGCCGCCATGGCATCCAAGAAATCCTGGAGATTCCCAAGCGCTGGGTTGTTACTTGCCAAAAGTGGGCGTACCCATTCTCTCGCTGACCCCGTCATGTGTGAAATAATAAAGGCTACCTTCTCAGCATCAGTCTCAAAGTCTCTCCCTCTCACCCTCAGGGCATAATCAACCTCAGTCCTGAACCCCAAATATCCCCTGGGGTCCCCATCAAACTTACTCACTGATGCCAGCTGTTGCCTCTGAGTCACCACTGCTGTGGCTCCTCCTCCGCCGGTCTTGCGAGCCTCATCAAGCCTAATTTGAAGATCTCGTAAATCTTCCTCCAGTCTGGCAGCTCGAAGCTCAGAACGCTTATTTATCTCTTCCAAATCATCAGCTCTGGCTTCTCCTTCCTGCCGAACTTTCAAAATTGCTTCCTTGGCTTGAATCTCCCAGCTGGCCCTCGCAGCTTTCAGCTTCTCTTCGACCCCTTCCATGCCTCCTTTCCAACAGTCCCACAGCAACGCAGTAGAGTTAGGATGTGTTGTCACGGCAACCTTGCCTTTGGTGTTGCGGTGAGATAACAGCCGGCTCGTTTCTCGCTTTTGAAAGCATTTTATTGTCCTTACTAATTACAGAGCTATAATTCACGTCTGCACTCCATTAAAACAAACATCCTAACTACTATCTTCCGTTACGCGCCTTTTCCAGCACAATAACCCCTTGGTGCTCCGGAAGTGACGCGTGAATCTCTTCTTCCCGCTTTTACTCCCCTCCCCCTGTTTATTACTGACATCAGCACTCCCCCTTTCTTCTGGCGATACCTCTAAGAGATTGCTGCCATCATCGTCGGACGTATCTGTTGAGATTAATGGGCCCGGTTCTCGATACCTCGCCCCCTCCCCCTGCCTGTCTGTTTTGCTGCTTTCCCTCACTGATCCTCCTCCCACGCTCCTCTCCCGATCCAGGCTTGTCTCCGTGACAGTTCTCAAACTCATTTTTAATATAATTGTGGGCAGGACAAGCCTATGTCAGCCAAACTATTACAGAATCTTGTGAAGCAGCTATAGTTACTGCCTCAATCGAAACAAAAAAAGTAGCTGCAATTTGCATCTGCTAGGTGGGCAGGAGCTGGGACCGAGCAACGGGAGCTCACCCCGTTGCAGGGATTCAAACAACCGACCTTCTGATCAGCAAGCTCTAGGCTCTGTGGTTTAACCCACAGCGCCACCTGCGTCTTACACTTAAGTAAATGAATTCAGCATTATGGCCTTAAAATGCAAAAAGCAATTAGGGGAAGGAAGTCAACATTACAAATGTTTCATCAGCCTAAGCCCAATGGAGCGACCTCGCTTCTCCTTCCCCTGTGTGCTGTTTTTTTTTGGGGGGGTCTACCACACATACCCCGAGCCAATGAGGGTCATGGGGGAAGGTGAGGGGGAGAAGCACTGTTGCGCTCATGTAAACCCTTGCGTGGGCTTCTGCTAGCGGGACCAGTTAGTTGAATCCGACCCGATATGCTTAACAATCCTTCTCCCCCCCCCTTAAATCCATATCAATGAAAAGAAAAGAACTTGCCCTGAAACTAACCTACAGGTGGTACCTAACACCAAGAAAATTAGCGCTAATACACCCAGCAACCTCACCAAAATGCTGGAGAGGATGCACCTCCACAGGCACATGTGGTGGGAGTGCCCCAAAATCCAACGATTCTGAACAACAACCATACGAGAAATATGTAAGATAACCAAGCAAGTGCTAGAAATCACCCCAGAATTGGTCTTACTAAACATCTTCCAAGACAACAATGCCCACTTACACCACAAAGAACTCATAACCCACTCAGCAGCCAGAAACATCATAACCAGACACTGGAGAGACCTGTCAGGAGTAAGCATGGACCAATGGTACCAAGTAGTATGGGAAACAGCCCTACTAGAAAAACTAACCAGTAAGCTGAAACTGACACGGGGATAAATAGAAGAAGACACCTTCACCCCGGTATGGCTCCCCTTCATCACACACACAGCCCAACAAGACAATGGCAAAAATCTACCGGCAGCATACAAATCAATATGGCTAACCTGATCAAAAACACTCACCCACCCCACTCACAGAGGAAACCAAAGACCACCATAGTCAACCACAAATGAACAATCACACCCTATGCCAACCCCGACCTCTCTCACCACCAAAGGAGCACAAGTGAACAACAGAGAACCTGCACAAACAACGCTGACACCAAACCCTACATATATTAAGTAAAATAGAAACATCGTCACCCCACCCCACCCACCACCCCATCCCGCCCAACTCTCTCCCCCTTTTCTTCCTAATGTCTCAACAAACGAAAGTGATGTGTAAAAGTGTTACATGGAAAAAATACGAGAGAGACATTGCACCTTTGGAAATCAAGAAAATATTTAATAAAAAATACTTTAAAAAAACAACAATCCTTCTTCCATTCTTTGGAGACAATTTTTTAGAACTGCCTAGAATTCTAAGCCACTTTGTCACAGACTGAAAAACAGCTTCCAAGCAAGCAAGCAAAATGGTATTTAAGATACCAGGGGGAATGCAACAGGGGAAAAAACCCCAAAAGCAGTTTTTACTAACTCAGACTTTGTTCGTGACACCCACGGAGCCACAGCAGTTAGCTGAAATAGGTGTTCCTTGCAGCCTTTCTCCAGAGGCAGCTACCAAGTTCGGTTTCAGAACTCCGCAGGAAGATTGTTCACAGCCTTTGGCAATTATAATAAAGGCTTTGCTTCTCCTTGCACTGATGAAAGATGAAGCAGGGCCACATTTGAGGAACGTAATTATGATAGCAGCCAGTATAGGCAGAGGCGGTTTCTACGATGTGTTGATTCTGTGCTTTGAAGGGCTTTAAAATTCAATGTCAGCATCTTGAACCGGAAGTGCCTTGGCAGGCAGCATAGATAGACGCACCACAGATTGTATTCAGGAGGCAGGTAGGCACAATGTGGAGCAGCTGATATCTACAGTTTATCACATAGAACACATGTATACCGCCTCAGGTATTATGATGGAAGAAAGGTGGGATAAAAATGCAACTATAAATAAATGAAATAATAAAAAAGCAGTGCCAGATTTTTTTTTTCCATTTTCAAAGTAGAAGAAAGTCTGTTTTAGTGCCCCCAATACAGATTGGGGGTGTGAGAGGGGGAACTTTTAAAGCAGAGTACGAGCAGAAATATTTTTTTTATGTTTCATTATTACTTGATTTTGTGCATTAGTCTTTCAAATCTATAAAGAGAAATATTAAAATAACGTCACTTTTAAGCATTAAGGTGTTTAACATTTTCAGGCCTAGATTTTTTCAGTTTTTCAAGGGCTATGCCTGACTTCTGATCCTTTGTCCTGGTTTTCTATGTCTGATACGAGAAAAATCAGAAGTGGTCTCTTTCTGTAGATAGTCAGGGGCTGCTTCACTTACTTTTGAGCTTATAATGGAAAGGGGGAAAAGTGTCCTAGTTTAAAGTTTTTGAAGTTTAAACAAGTAACTCAAGCCTCATCTTCTAGAGAAGTCCTGAAACTCCTCGAGTAAAGGAACTGGACCAAAAAAAAAAAAAGTTCTTAAGTTGGAAGTAGCACTATATATTTGGAAATTTGACAACTCTTATCTTTCTTGCCTTGGAAGATTTCTCCAGTAACTTATTTGAGGATAAAACAGCTTTTGCCTACATTTCTACGGAACTTTCAAGAGGCACGGTAAGAAAGGCAAAACTGCCTTACTTATAGCTTCTTACAGCAAGCAGCTCTAAAACAGGTCAGAAGGCAAAATATAATTTGAGCAAACATTTGATTAAAAAAAGCCAATTAAGGCAAAGTAAAACCTTTTTCAAACTTTTTATAAGGGAGAAGAGTGTGTCACCTATTTCAGGTCAGGTCATATTTCTGAAACACAACAGTTCAATCAAATAGAGCAGGGGTGGCCAACTCCCAAGAGACTGCGATCTACTCACAGAGTTAAAAACTGGCAGTGATCTACCCCCTTTTTAGGGGTTCAGGTAAAAGTTGCTGAGCTTTTTTTAGGAAGGAGGAAGGCCCATAGGGGGGTTGGGTCAAAGTTGTGGAGTTTTTTCAGGGAGGAGGTAAAATGTTGAGCTTTTTTTTAGGGGAGCCACAGTTGTTCAGCTTCTTTGGGGAGAGCCAATAATCTACCAGTGATCTACCACAGACGTCCAGTGATCTACCAGTAGATCACGATCTACCTGTTGGACATGCCTGAAATAGAGGTTTTGCTGTCCTTGGTTCTGTTTGAAGACCACCAAACCTTATGGCCTAGGTCCCTGAATTGCTTATATTGTCTTGGCAGGTCACGATGCTGGGGTGCAGGGCTTCCTAGTGGCACACCTGCATTTACGGAAGCGCATGACTGGGCATGACCTACCGAATGGACACTGATCTCTTTCCTGTTGCCAACTCGCAAAAGTAGGGGTGCTCTCTCTTTTATATTGGGGATTGTTCTGTTAAATTCCATTTCCTGATGACATCATGCTTAATATCTGGTCTATAAATTATGGTACAATATTTACATCATAGGCTAAGTAGACATTAATTAAACTAAAAATGACAGCATGGCTTGATTTCTGTAGCCAGAAAAAAAATGAGCAGAATCCCACCCACTTCCACATAGACTTGTAGGGGAGATCTAGACACCATGGTTTATTGCATTAATATTTTAACATCAGTCTGCCCGATGTTATTAAGGAAACAAATTAAATTCAGCAGAAAAAGTTTATCCAGATTAGGGACATCTTTCATTCCCAAAAGCAATTTTTTGGGGGCCTATCTGGATATAGCAGTAAACACTGGTAGTATCATGGATGATAGGTAACATCATTTGATAAATTACTTCACCATTGTGTTCATTATAAGTAGTCCAGGGTAGAGTTCATGCGCAGAATTCTAATAAAAAGTGAGTGGAGTGCAATTTAGAAGTCCATGCAAACCTTTTTATAGTGCTATAAACACTATGGGGCCTTAACTGGATTTTAAATTGCTTACAAAAATAATAATAATCAGGACTAGTAAAGCCACGGGCTATTTACAGATATAAATTTATCATAGAACCAAGTTTATGCCCTCAAGTCATACCAGTTCTATCCTTATGTGTTCACTGCCCCAGCCCTTTTTACTTTGCTTCATGATAAGGTAAAGGTAAAGGACCCCTGGACGGTTAAGTCCAGTCAAAGGCGACTATGGGGTTGCAGTGCTCATCTCGCTTTCAGGCCAAGGGAGCCGGTGTTTGTCCACAGACAGCTTTCTGGGTCTTGTGGCCAGCATGACTAAACCGCTTCTGGCACAATGTGACACCGGGACAGAAAACAGAGTGCATGGAAACACCGTTTACCTTCCCACCGCAGCAGTACCTATTTGCGTGCTTAGACCTTTTACCCTGACCCTAGGAATAAATTCAGACATGACTCAAATTTTGGTTTGGTTTTTGGTAGAATTTAGGCCACAATTTATTGATCAAGTGAGTGGTTGCATAGGCTCTAGTTCAACTAGCTCCCTGCACTGTTGCAGGCAGCGCTGACCCAGAGCTCTAATGTAGGTCAGCCTCGGGTAAACACCAAGGCCAGTGGATGGGGGTTACCCAGCTATTCCGTTGCCCTGGTGAGCCCTGGATTCTGGTACGGGTGCAACCCCTTTCAGGGTTCGCCAAACAATTGAATCCTCGGATTCCTTTACCGGAATACCCTTGGCATAGGGATGGCCAGACCGTTCTGCCACCCCATCACTTGAACCAGAGCCTATCTGCCAACCTTACAAGTTGTGACGATTTGCTATGCGGCAGGTGAAACCCAAGTGGAACCAGCCAATCAGCCAAGTGGGGAAAATTCCTGCTGTGCCCCTGCCTCAACAACAGGTGACACACGACGGAATAGCAAGGTCAAGCGCAAGCCCTAAATGTAGGGAGAGGTGGGTGGGTGTTCCTATGCACTAGCCCCAAAGAGGAAGCTCAGGATCACGTCCATGGGCTTAAATAGGTCCCTTGATTTCCTTTACTTGTGTCCCATAGGTCGGATTGAACCCAGCAACGAGGGACCTACCAATAGGGTGTTGTGGCTATCCAATGATCCCACCCACAACAAACAGGGTCTGGTGGCCAGGTTGCACCGCAACACATGCCCTCTTTGAGGGAGGACCCGATTTACTGTATTTTTTTCGTGCATAAGACCCCTATTTTTTTAACCCAAAATTAAGAAATTAAATTGTTTAGCTTTTTTTGGGAGGTGGGGGGGTGGGGAAGGTCACTTCTGCCAATTGCTCATCCACCTGCCCGCCACTTCCAATTGCACACCTTGCCGCAGCCGCCAATTGTTTGCCCGCTCGATGCCACCAACAGCCCACCTGCCCACTTGCCCAGGCCGCCAATCGCCTACCCAACTGCCGCAGCCACAGCCAATTGCCAGCAGGCCTTGCTGCACTATTATTATTTGTTTATGTGCCTCTTCTCTCAATTTGACTGACATCCTATGCCTTTTTTAAATGCGGTGGTTTTTTAAGGTTGTTGTTTTTATTTTGATTATATATATTATGGTTTTATATTTTGATTTTGTTCCGTGAACCGCCCTAAGACCTTCAGGTATAGGGCAGTATATAAATTCAATAAACAAACAAACAAACAAATTATACAAATTATAAAAGCCATCGCCAGCGTTCCAATCAGGACTGGAACAGCAGATCAGCAAATAGCTTCTCCGGAGTTTAGGAGTTATACCTCCCTCCTGCCACGCTCTATCTGGAATGTACTATTTATCTGAGCAAAATAATAGAGATTTTTTTTGGGGGGGGGGGACTGAAACCTTCCAAAACTTTTACACTTAACCTAATTTTCGCTGAACTCCATTTTGCACCAATCAATTGCACTACACAAACAGTTTTCAGGGATGCCAACTAAAGAGGATAGTTGAGTATTTACATGCAACAGCGCAGGTTATATTTTCCATTTACAATGGAAATGCTACAATTATTTTACGCTATTGGTTTTTAAAAACCAATAAAGATGCAAACAAATGCAGAAGCAAGCAAGCAAGCAAGCAAGCAAGCAAGCAAGCAAGCAAGCAAGTAAGTAAAGTATCTTCATAAAGCCTGGAATAGTTCTTTTGTGACCTAACACCTTGAACGCAGCTATAGTAGCATTTTTTTCTTTAATTCCCCAAGGAGTGTTTTAAAAGCAAAACAATTTAAGCAGGGACCAATACTGGCACCCTTCATACCTTAAAATATTTGCCTGTGGCTCAGTTTGTAGAGCATGAGATTCTTAATCTCAGAGTCGTGGGTTTGAGCCCCACATTGGGCAAAATATTCAGGGGGGTTGGACTAAATGATCCTTGTGGTCCCTTCCAACTCTACGGTATTCTATGATTTTATAAATGTGATTATCAAAGGAGAACATATGAAGAGCTGTATGTCTTACAGGCATAAACTACTGTAAGGCTATGCTCGCACAATCCTTTGCTTTTTAGTTGGCTTCCCCCTAAACTGTTAAGAATGTATTGACTAGGTCCTGACTAGTGTGGTCATTATGTATTCCAGTCGCAGTCCTGAAATTGACAGGGTCTCGCACTCTGGCTTCTACGTGAAACAAAAATCTCCATAACCACATTAGCAGCCCCCTCCAAAGATGATTTTACAGTCCCCTCTAAAGATGATTTTCTCACTGCACAGAAGCTCAGCTGGGTAACATCTGGCAGCATTTATGAAACCTTCTTGTCTTATGAGACCAAACAGTGCTGTAAATTTCAGCCACCATTGCCTCTGAGAAATGCTAATAATGAAAACTCATCAAAGGATAGCAATAATTCTTAGTGTTGATGAGATGGATGTGTTTCTGACTTCTCAGAATTAATAGCAGGCCCCAGGGCCTAAAAGAACAGCTGTCACATAGAAATATACCTGCAGACAAACAAACAACCTCCCTTTAAGTTAAATCTGGTGCAAGCAGTAACAGCTGATCTTCAGTAAGGCAAGAGGGAGGGGAATGCAATTTCTGCTTTACTCCAAAGCATTTTAAATGGTATTTAAGTTTAGAAAATCTATACTGTGTTTATACAAATTGCACAAAGAGATGATTAACCAAAAATATAACAAGCAAATTTCAGATAAGCCTAAGGTTTTCTGCACTGAGTATCTCTTTGCTCTTTTTAGAGCTCAAATCACCCAAAACCAGGGAAATATTGTCAAGAAGTAGATCTTCAACATCAGGAAATAAAGGAACTGAGAGACAGGCAGCAAAGGCAAGAAATAAATCTGTACCAGCTGGAATTTTATTGTTATTATTGTTACTATTTTAATTTATTAGTCCCTTTCCTGACATAGATGTTAAGCAGCATGGGAGATAAAATTGAACCCTGGGCAACCTTGCACTGAAGGCTCCATTGGGCCAAACATCAGCCCCAAAGCACCACCTCATGAAAACAATATCCAAGTAGACCTGGAAACACAACTGAGTGATGCCACCCACCAGGGGTCCCCATCCTGTTTTGCCACTTGAGGAGAAATGGAGAGTGCCTCCCTGCCTCGTCACACGGGTAGTGCTGGTGATTTCAGGCAAGATCTCTCATGCTCTGCAAGATCTCACATGATCTTGATGAGATCTTCCTGGAAATTGGTACCGCTTCTCTGGCAGTGGCAGAAGTGGCAGGACGTCTGCAAGGGTGCCACCTTAGGGGCTTCGGCCCCGAGACGGCAGCCTCACCCTACCCAATGGATGAGCTGACCCTGCCACCCACCCGTCTCTCCAGAAAAAATGCCACAGTCGTGGTATTGAAAGCCACTGAGAGATCAGGGCTAAAAGGGACGTGCTTCTCCAGTTTCTCTCCTGACAGAGAACATCCTACAGGGCAACTGAGGCAGTTTCCATACCCAAGCTGGACCTGAACCCAGCTTCAAATGGATCTAGAAAATTTGTTTCAGCCTGGATTTCTGGTCTGTGACCACCCATTCAAGGACCTTGCCCCAGAAGGAGGGAGTTGGTGACCAACCAGTAATGGCTTAGATTTTCTAGATCCAGTGAGGGTTTCTTAAGGAAGAGGAAGAGGCAGCGGCTTGGTAAATATACACTATGTACAGCCCTGTGAATAAATAGAATAAAATAACCAAGCGTATTCAGCTATTAATTGGTGGAATTCATTAACCGAATTATATTTATAAGCTCTTTGCTACTGTGTGGAAATATAAATAACAAACCACAACAGAATGACTCAGTGTGTATCCTTAGGGTCAACAAATCCCGCCCCCCGTCCTCCATTTTATCCATTTCTACTTGCAGTCCACTTTTCCTCAAGTATTCATTCTATGCAGTCAACATGCACATTGCTTCTTTATAGCATTAGGACCGTGTTGTGAAGCGCCATTTTCATCTAACATGCTACAAGGTCAGGAAATAATGAGTCTCTATATGCCAGCAGACAACTAGGCATGATTTAATACCAAATGCATAATTAATACCCAATGTTTAGTGTTTGACACCACCAACATATTAGTCTTGAAGTGAGCACGTCCAACATTTTGACTGGATGCATTCATGTGGTCATCAACATCAACTTGTTTATCTGACTCGACAAAATAATATGCTGCAAAATTTCAAAACTGTAAGGTGACAGCATTTCTCTTTTAATAAACTGTTGGAATTTTACCTCCCATGACAAATCAATATTTCAATACACTTCTTTTGGAAATGTGGTGGCGGAAACATGAAATGCATCTTCAGATTAAGAATACAGAGGCAGTAGCCCAGAACTGAACAGCTAATGAGCTATAAAGTTCACCTCTACAGGACATTGCATAAATTAAGCAAGCATGCATTTCTCTATGTACAATAAATATAAATCTGGAGTCAGAAGATTGTGAAAAAGAGCTCTGCTAAAATAATGAGCGCACAGGATTTGGGATTCTGCCCCCCCTTTGACATTAGATATTTGAATTTATGGAACTTTAACCATTCTTCTACTTAAATAGCAAGAGTGCTATTTTAAAGCTCACCAAAAACCTCTGTAATCATTGGGTTGGATCAAAAAGTAAGTGCACATACAGAAGCATACTATTTCACAGAGATATCTAAACTGCATTATATTCATTTACAAATATATGCAAATACAATAAGCCAGCAACTTATGTGGGGGCTACAAACTGGGGAACGTGCCTAAAGCCAAAAATCATATAGTCAAAGCACACTGGGTTCAGTGACAGGTGGGATTGCCAAAGTCTTTTTTCCTGGAAGCCTTCCCCTTTTTCCATTTCTTTTTTTGCCAAGCGTGTAAAGCTGAATGCACACAAGTTAAATTCTCATACGTCACAGGCTTATTGTATGCATTTTTAAGTTTTGCTTTTTAAACTACTAGGTACTTCTATACCATAAACCAGGGATTCAGAAAATTGTCAGTGCCCAGAAACACAACAACAGGAACACGGGAGCTTTGACAATGAAGCATATATAGAAACTGAATTTAAGTACAGTGGCATCTGGGTTTTCGAGCATCTCAGAAGCCGAATGTTTCGGTTTTTGAATGCTGGAAACCTGGAAGTAATTGCTTCCATTTTCGAACACGCCTCGGAAGTTGAACGGCTTCCGCTGTGTGTTTTTCTTTTATCTCTGTTGAGTTTGCTGACCGCCCTTTGCGCCTCGGTTTTGGAACATTTTGGAAGTCAAACAGTCTTCTGGAACGGATTACGGTACGTTTGACAACTGAAGTACATTTCCCTTTAAGATCTGCTTCTCTTAACTAATTTAACTACAAATACTCAGAAAGACACCTCAGTCAATTACAGTATTAAAACACTGTTGGCAATGGAGGGGGGCGTCACTTTGTAGTGAAGAGAGAATGTGCTTCCTGTTGTAACTTTAGATCATCCAGAGCAGAAGACATTTGTGAACTTCCATGGTGAATGTGCACAACTGATTGATAAACCAATACAAGAGGCAGACAGTTGAATACAGCATCATGCAGTAATCCTCTAATATTATGAAGTTCACTTTACTAGAGTTATGAATAAAATGTCCAAAGAAAGATTACCTCCAAGCAACTATTGTTCTTAATGGATAATACACCTGTCCTGAAAAAGAGGACATAACTGCCCTTTTTCACTCTTGAGCTCTACAATGCTCATCTGGAGGCAGCCATCCTTTCCCCTTTAAGGCTCTCACACTGACTGGGGAAAACTACTATCATATCGTATGACCTGCACTGATCCCCCCAAGTTTTCCCTTAGCTACTAGGAAACCTACAGAAGCTGTGGAATAAAGAAGATTACAGGCACTTTATGATCCACTGCTTGGTTTTTCTTCTGCACTTTTTTTTCTTTTTAACCAAGGATGTTTCCTAATCCTTATTATCTGTTCCAAATCACTGTATATATTTCTATATTAAATGCATGTTTCCAGAAAATTACATAGAATTTTTCAGAATTAAAAACTACAACAGAATGCTGGGAAAATACAAGAAAAATGGTAAAAAGGTAATGCAGAGAAAGATTCAGTATGTTCATGAATTCCTCTACACTCAAAAATTTAGGAAGGAACCAACACCCCAAATATCCATTTTGAATTTCTGTTTCAGTGATATTATAAGAAACAACAAAATCCTTCTGTAATTTTGGTGGGCTTCATAGTGAACCACACAGACACAAACAGCCTTGCAAACGATAGCACAAAAATCCTTCCAACGCTTTCTCCCACAAAAGAAAAAGGAACAACATGTAAGTAAAAGACTAGTAAAATCATGGTAGTAGAGAGATCCTGAAAGGATCATTTGTAGTAGAAATACAATAAATTGTGCATTCCTGGAGCAGAAAAGGCAAGATGAATACAAATGTAGATGTAATTTAATTAGAAACTTACCTCTGGGTATTTTAATTTTAATGTTTGATGCATTTCCCTAAACCGACTGTACCGCCTGAATACTGTCCACGTCTCATCTAGGACTGATATCTGTTATGCAGGGGTGAAAAAGAAAATAGAAAAATTAAGATGAACGAAGCATATATAGGAACACACGATTACCATGGGTCCCTGCAATGGACAATTTTCTCCCATCAAACTATTGTTAACGGGACTGGCTCATCTTGTACATGGGGATAAATGCACTCATTGATACAGGATTTGCAAGAGAACCACATCCGCACAATTGACTCAGTGGGCAAACTGACAACTGAATGCAGAGCTGATTTTATAATAGTAAAATCCATACAGAGTGCCTGTGGTTTTAAGCTTCCTATAATAAATGCATCCAGCTTAGATTCTTCGTGAATCCCTGTAGTTCTCTCTCTCTCCTCCCACTCTCTCACACACCCCGTTCATTATAAAAAGAAGTTAAACTTCTTACCTTTATTTCATATTCACAGTGCTCATCCATCCCTTGTCCACAAAGGACATAGCGTGGAATACTAATTTTAACTGGATTCTTTAGGTCATCTGGGTTTGTTTTAACAGAGCGACAGATCATTCGCTATCAAATGAATATCAAACAGGAAGAAAAAATTAAAACCTGCATCACTCCATGAACAACAGTCTGTAAGGCCAGAGATATGTTTTCTGACAGAAAAGTAAAATAAAGTAAGATTGTTATTATTATTAAATGGAGGGTTTATGAGAAGCAAGTTGTAATCCTTTCAGGGGCAGAGAGGAAAATGGAAACAATCTCTGCAAGTGTTGCTTACTCTTTTTGCAACCTTAAGCACAATGAAAAACAGATAATAAAACTTTATAACTACATTTATGATCCCGTAAGAAACGCATCTAAAAGCCTGTCTGTTGGAAGGAGGTGGGGAAACAAATTCTGACAATTCCTCTTTCTCCTGAAAATCTCATTCAGAGGTTGAGAAACCCTGGAACAACGTGGGAGATGTTGCAGGGTCCTGAAAGGAAAGGAGGAATTGGTGAAAATTACTTTCCTTGCCCTCCAGTAGGAGCCTCCACTGGATTGCAGCCTCTTCCACTAAGTGGATCCTCTCCATTTACAGATAGAAAACTCAGAATGCAATCCGTGGTCACAAGCCTTTCTGATCAGAAATAAAGTAACCTTTGCTGCATCAAGGAAAGCTTAAGGAAAGCTGGCAACTTTCTATTCCTTAAAATTGATCGTTCAGTTGGTTTTGCTATGATTTTACTAATATATTTATTAAAATACTCCAGCATATGGTGAAAGTAGCAACCTGTACAAGATTATGAAAAAAGACTTCCTATTATTAAAAAAAACTATTTTTAAAAACCATGCAGGCATCAATAACTTTATCAATTGATGTAGTATGAAGTCAAGGCTTATGCTTACTGACATTGCAAATTTTAGTGCTTCTCGTCATAACCATGTGGGTTTTGAAAGTTCTCACTATCTCCAGATAGCACTTGGTTAGCTGCCTTAGACAATGTAAGCAATCAAATGCTCAATAAATTCAGTGGTTTTACTTAACACCACCTATAGAACATCTCTGTATAGAACGGACCTCACTCTTGAGGAGTCCTTAAAATCTTACAAGCATAGGCTTAGCAAAGCTTGACAAAATAACAGCACACGGAAATGTTAACATAGCAAACAACAAAAGAATTGGTTAGATAGTTCAAGAAAAGGCTCTGTAGAAGTAGTGTCTTGAGGATGGGTCTCTAAAAATAAATCAAAGCTGCGTGGACTCAGAACGCGTGGCAGCCGTGCAAGATTATATCGACAAGGTTGTTTGTTTTTAAGGAAACAGTGATAAATAACAAGCAGCAGGAGGAAGCCTATATAGAGTAACACTGGAGGGAGATGCACCACACTCTCTTTAATGGTGTTCTGGGAGGGATAAAAAAACAGCAGTGAGAGGGTCAGAGAAACAGTGCAGACTATGGCCAAGGTGGCAAGTCACATTAAATCATACCTTAAAACAAACTATGTGGTGTGCGAGCCAGTCTATGAATGGCCTCATGTAAGGCAGGAGTGTACCAGGGAGGGCAGAACTATCAGCCAGCTAGACTTTGGGACGGGTGGAAAACATGGATTTTATCACTTATTCAGGCAACTCTTCTCCTGCTAAATCAAACATGATGAGCCCTGCTTGAGCCACGCATAGCCCCCAACTTATGAGCTCCTACCTCCTCTCATATGCAGAGATTAGAAGTCTCTATTCCCAGTTTGTGTCGGCTAATAGTTTGCAAATCCATCCAAACAACGAACGATGGTTTGTGCTTGCCTGCATACCTGGCTTGTGGCCCTGGCTTGCAGGTAAGGACAAACCATTTTTGCCTGTTCTCTGCATGCAAGGGAAGAAGGTAGCACAAAGACTAAGGAAGTGGTTCCCAATTGTCACTTGCCCGCATACTACTTGAAAATTGTTGAGTGTCTTGATGGATCACTTAGTGATCCCCCCCCCCCCATTGTAGCAATTGACGTTTTTATCATTCGGGAACAGAAACACCCTCATTTTGGGAGGAAAAAGCTCAGAAAATAAACACCCTTTTATGGGCAGGTTCCATACATATAAATACATAGCATGCATAAGAACAAAGCATTTCCACATTATTATTATTAATTGAATTTATATACCACTGTCTCAGGGCAGTTCACAGAACATGTATGTAAGAGGGAGGGATATTGCCTCCCTCCTCCCCCAGTTTTGGAGCTGATATGACAGGCTGGTGCTGGAGGAGGAAGCCAAACCACCTCCTGGACATATTTTGAATACTATTTAATTAGGCTGCATACGCACACCTTTTAAAAATACAGCCTTGGAACTTCAGAAAGTTTACAAGGAAGATTAGAGAAATCAGAAACATAAATTAAAAACCAGCCAATATAAAATAAAACCTACATTAATATTAAAAACAGAATGCAAAAAAGATAATTTAAAACATCAAATACTTGACAAAATAAAAAAAGTCTTAATTGGTACCTAAAAGAAGAAAAAGAAAATCACCAAGTGAATATGTCCACCAACAGGGTTGCCAACACAAAAAAGGCTGTTTTCTTGATAACCACCCAACTTGGAAGGTGGGGGCGAAGCCAAACCTCAGAGGAAGGGCAAGAAGTACATTATCATTCTACACGGTAAGGCTGCAATAATATGTACACTTATCTGGGTCAAAACTGCAAGGAATTGGTGGGACTTCCTTAAACAAAGATGTCTAGGATAATGCTATCCAAAATTAGCTATCCTTGGCCTGTATTTGTTTTATTTCTCTCCTGGGCCTGCAGATGTGATGTTGGTTTCAGAGTAAAATGCACATAACAGGGCTGATGCAAGTTGACTTTTCTGTCCCCTCCTCCAAAATGCTCCACTGAAAGTCCGGGGACCCTGCTGAATGGGAGTAAATTGTGGCATGGGGAAATAGGGGGGCTCTCCAACAATTTCTTTAAGCATGCCCCTTAATCCAAGTTTAATCCAAATTCTTTACAGCATGATGCCTTGAAGATGTTACCTGCAATCTTTTATAAAGTAGCATATTGGGAAATAAGCCAATAAGACACTGAACAGTTTCACTTCCACTACAAACTGAAGTTGTTGTTGTTGGGTTTTTTTTTTTAAAAAAAAAAACAAGAAACAAAGTATGTGGGTATCCACATTTGTCATAGTTCCACATATTTATGCAACAACAAAAAGTTACAAAATGAAGTTTTTCTTCAAGAATTTTGTGCTGTGTTAGAATGGTAACTTGCCATTTAAAAGAAGAAAAACCAACTCAGTGCCTTCTTTTCCTTAAGGCTATTACTGATATTATGACTCTGTCTATTGAAAGATTCAGCAGTAATGAGCATAAAGGTGTCGTTTGAGGACATAGCATGAAGATTAATTTCATAACACTTTTCTCTTTGATACTTAAATAAATGCTGGTTTCAGGATAGACATCATAATTGTTTCTTATGGTAGTTTCACATATTACTTTTCCTGTCAAGACAACTCATCTCTACATGGGGATTGTAATGTTTGAAAAGTGGATAGGGTGGTTTTTCATTTTATTTATTTTTTGTCTCAGTATATACACACTATCCCAGCATTTACACACTAATAAGTGAGCTATGTATTGATAGTTTCAAATAATCTGCAAGGTAGTCCACAGAAACAAGAAATAAAAACACCCTAGCAATCAGATCATGTACCAATGAAAGTGAAGGCAGCAAAAGTTTTATTAAAGAGGAGCAAAAGGGAGAAATCATTGCATCAGCATTAAATCCGCAGACAAGCTGTTGCTTTCAATTAAGTTATTTCTGGATAAAGGTAGAGAAACAAATCTTTACATGACTTCTGACTGCTAGAGATGTATTAAATCTTCCCTGTTCACACAGAGATCAGTTGCCACCTACTGATGGTTGTCATTGTATCTCCAATGTAAAGTCATGCCTTTCCAAATATGAAAGTGTTCTGAATTGAAGATACAAGATGCATGCACATGAAGTACCCAAAACTCAGTTCCTATATTTTTTTGTCTGAAAGAGGGCACGAGGATATTAGTGCCTTCCTCTCCTACCATAAAGAATATTTAAAACTGGTCCTTAACACCAATACTCAGAAGTAATTTTCAGATACATCTTGGATGTAGTAAAGCAACTCTGAGCTGACTATTTCCCTAACACAGCCCTGCTTGCTAAGACATAAGTATGTGTCTCATCTGAGAGATTATTTACATGAAAACACACATTTGGTTGATTTGCATTCTTTTGAACGTAACACCTAAAGAGCACCCAGATTTACTGTCCTGTCAAATGCAGCATTAGCCTAATGGCATCTTCATTTGAACTGAAAGTCAATTTCCAGATATATGGTGGAGTGCTAGGTTGGGCATAACAAAAGGGTGAAACAGTTCTCAGTTGGGTAAATGCCTCTTTCTGAGAAATGCAAGCCAAACTGTGGGATGAATCACAGCCAACCTTACCTGCACGAGAAAATACAAGCTCAATTTCGATTAGATTTCCTTTCTCCAGGACAACTATACACTTGAGCTCACTCAAACAATGCAGCTTAATTTTGTCAAATTGCAACTGGTCAACTAGGGAATGTAAAGAGCTAGGAACTGGGCAGAAGATACTATCTTCCTCTACAAGACCTACATGAGTATTTGTAAGGACTAGTGATCGGATTTTGCCCTCTAGTTTTACTGTTGTATAGAGCAGTATCTGAATTTCTCCTAAATGGGGCTTGTTGATTCCCATGTTTCCATGGAGCATGTACACCAGATCAGCTAAATTGGCTTCAAAACTGCATGACAGACGCACACCATTTTCAAAAACCAAATCGGAGATTGCTGAAGCCCAGTCAAGTGAAAGGTGCAACAGATCTCCTTTCAGGAGTGGGTGATTTAAGTAAGCAGACTCAGATGATGATATTACAAGGCTAAGTATGTCGTGGCATATTCTTTGTGTGAAGTATTTGTTAAAGGTAAATATTTTCATTATATTTTCTTCATTAGAACACAGAAGTCTGATGCTCTGTCCAGCATAGCCAATTTGGATTTCTCTTAATGCAGTGACTGGGAAAACATGAAAAATTTCCAGGGAGTCCTGACTGCTCTCCAATGGATTGGCTGATGCAATAATGGCATACAGGACCGAACCAAGTAAAAGCAAGCATGCAGGCTCTGGTCCAGTTCTGTTATGGTTTCCTACAGCAATCCAGTAGATTCCTTTTAACTCATCAGGTTTGGCACAAATTTCTGGCAAGATACAGGTCACATATTGCAACAGTTCATCCTGAGAGCACAGCTGCAATTTCAGAAGCCCATCTGGAAAGCACACAAAATTTTGCTTAAGCACAAGGCTAGTTTCCAGTTTTTCCCATCTAGGATAGTAAGTATATCTCTCAGAATGATCTGCTGTACACATATCAATTGAAATGCCTGAGTGTAAGAACTTCATATCTTCATCTTTTTGCACAGGACTTCCTGGAGTGATACTTGCATCATGGAAGCCATTCTTGTTCACACCTAAAAGAAGATTTAACTGTATTTTTTTAATAAATGGAAAGTCTTTTACAAATGACACCATTTGTGTGCACGTCTCATTTTTGTCACACAGACTGGCCAGACCTTTAATCTGCTTAGAAAACCAGCTACTCTTAAACATTTGATAGTTGGTATCACTGTAAATGCTGGTGAATTTGCTGAAGAGATGTCCTAGCCCATAACTCTGCTTTGTTCCCGCATGGGACTCTGGGAGAGGTTTCTGGCAGGCATTCGTAGCTCTTTCATCTAACTGCTGGTATGGAATCTGGGCACAAATTTGGGGGATCTGGTTACTGTGTTCTCCGAAAGAGAGAGAAATGCAAGCTCCAGACTGATGTTTGGCAGAGGCTAAAAGGTCTGAGGGAGGAATACGGCAGTCAACAACAAGATCAGATTCTGCTCCCAAACTACTGGGTTCCCAAGTAGTAGTAGCTAAGCCTGTGCTGTCGAAATGATAGCATGCTGATTTGCTTTCTGATGAATGAATCATTCCATATCTGTCATGAGCCTGAAGATGAAAATCTGAAGAATATTTGGAGCAAGTTCTCTTGCTATTTATGACTTTGGGTTGATTCGAGTCACATTGATTACTGCACAGCCAGCTGATGTATTCCTGTCCTAACTGTCTTTTTTTATTTGTAGTTTTTTGAGTCATGCAGAACTCCGGGATTCTTCTCCAATGAGGATTGAATGCATCTATGCTTTCGTCCTGCTTACTGATGTCTGCTATTCTTGTATCTTCACTTGTATAACATTGGCTGTCATTAGTAGGTACAGCGAGAAAGCCATAAAGGGGCATTTTCTGTTTAAAATGTCAAAAAAACAAGCACACAAAGGCACTTCTTGTGTTTAACCGAAAATGTATTCTCATGTAAATTTTCAGATGAGGATTTTACTGTTTTGTGCAACTCTGGATTAAACAGCATTGAGACTAAATTAAATCAGTGGGATCAGATGTGATTCCAACCCATAATTTCCCTTTAGCATAATCTTGCATTTTGAACAGTATCCATTTCTCTTAGGTAAATATTGAAGGATCGATCCACAACCCTAATGGGAGAGCTACCGATTTGAAAAATAAAACTGAAATTTATATTATCAGTCCCCAAACAGAAGCAAATGTTTTGATAAAGATCACCTAATCATAGCTGTCAACTTTTCCCCTTTTTTGTGGGAAATCCCCTTATTATAGCATTGGGAAACAGCAGGGAGGGTTGACAGCTATGTATATAGCAGCAGGGAACAGCAGGGAGGGTTGACAGCTATGCACCTAAGCAGCTTTGATAAAAAGCTGTTATTTAAGCATGTCTTTTTGTTCGGAAAACAGGAAGGAAAGCATATTAGCAGATGCAAAGAAACTTGCTGTGAAAACTAAAGTTGGGCACCTGCAACAGTTTGCATGCAGTATTTCTGCATTATTACTGATCATTTGGAAAAGTGAACTTTAATTTTTCCAAACTATATGGGCCATGCACAACTGACTAGAAGAGTGTGCCCTCTCATACCATTGACATAGTTTGGAATTTAGAGCAGCTGATTGACTGATTGATTGAATCTAAGTTGCAGTATATCAGGATATTCAACCAATTACTTACACCTAAAAATATAAACATTGTTTCTAAATTATAGATTGCTGAAACTGTTGCAGTGTCAAAAATATATATATTATAATAACAAACTATGACCAACCAAAGTTTTACCATAGCAGAAGCTTTAATTTTAAGCCTTATTCCATTGGCTATTAATCTTGAAGGAATACAGAATTATAATTATGCTGCAAAATGTTAAAGAAATTTAATTACAGAGCATGCCATAATTTAAGATGAGCACTTCTTCAAGATGACAAGCTATAACTTACCTCATACTTCAACTTGCGTTGAGCAGTATCATTATAAAACTTCTGGTTATCCTGGAAATCAGGCAAGGTTCAAATGTTCAGAAAAGCGGCACAAAAGTAATCAAGACAACAAACGGCCCAGCTCAGCTGGGATATTAGCATTGCCAGCCCATTTAGTCCAAATACTCAGATTTGGCAAATGGAAAAATCTGGAGAAAGTACCAAAGTGAGCACATGGTAGTCTGCCTATCCCCCCCCAAGCTCACTCCCACTCTGTAACTGTAGCAGGAGAACACAATCCCTGGCATCAGCACCCCAGTAATGGTCTATGATGGGGTACGATCAGTGCAGGCTGAAAAAACACACCTTACTAGCGCAGAGATGGAAAGAAGACAGAGTCCCTACCAGAGAAGAATGGCAGATAAAGTTGATGGACTATGACAAATTGGCAAAAATGACGAGAAGAATCAGGAAGACCAAAATTTTAATAAGGAATGGGGGAAATATATAATTTAACCTTAAAAACCATTGTAAACGATTAAAATTATTAGGAGGATTGGAGTAACACTTACAGTTTAAATTTTGGGTATAATGGAGATTTAATAGATTTGGATTAATAGACAAGATGAAGGAGGAAAAGGTTAATATAAGGACCCACAAAGGGGAGGAAGGAAGTTCAGGAGATTTTTCGGAATTCTCTTTCTATGTTGGTTGGCTGATAATTGTTTGTAAATTTTTAAAATCTGAAAAACTCTCTCTTTCTCTCTCTCTCTCTCTATATATTAAACACCTATACCTTTTCCAAGCCTCATGTAGAAGGCTGTTTTGCATTCTCTCATTGCTCTCTTCCACTTCCCAGCCACAGGTTCAGGAAACACATGCACACAAAGGACCCGCTGCAACATTTTGATACAGTGCCCCATTTATCATTTACAAATTATTTAGCACCAGCTGCAATAACCATGTTGTCAGGGATTAAATCGAGGGGAATAAGTGGGTCTGGTTGCATGTACAGAAGCAAATGTACTTCAGAGAAGTAAGTCAAACTCCATTTTACTGCTGCTTGAACCATTGTGCGAGAAAAAGAGAAGCAAAAGCTGAAAGTGTGCGGTTTCTCTTTCTTTTCTGAGTTGGCAGTTATCAATGCACAGACAAATATGAGGGAAATACAACTCTGTGGAGACATCTCTCCCCCCCCCCCCGAAAATGTGATCATAATCTCATGGTTAGGGACAGACCAATTATCTTTTCTCACCTTTGAAAGTTCTGCAGACTGAAGGAGACTATTATTATTTTCTCCACATGTGTAGTGTATGTTTTGAAGACGTCTTTGAACTTCTTCTTCAATAAAGGCATTTATTCTAGATATTTTTAAAATTGCAAATAAAAGAGAGAAGAATTATTCAACTATGTAAAGGACCATTAAGGCTCTGTCCTCTAGGTAACCTTGAACAAAAAGATTAAGTGTCTTTTGATGGTTAGAGATAGGGCAGGATGATGGAAGTGTTAATAATGAACAGATTTATGGTCTTAATATATTGTTACCTGTCCTGAGACTTTGGAAGGGACAGGCTACACAATAAATATGTAGTACATTAGTGCAGTCACTTCAACTGCAGGAGGAATTGCTTGCCTTGCTCTTAAGTTTTCTGCACTTACTAATTGCAGTAAAGACAAGAATTAGTGACAGCCAATTCCCCCATTAAGTTAAAACATCCAGTGGCAGCCATAGGCTGTAATTATCCATTAAAAATCTATGAAAGCTTTGCTGTTGCCTTCAGTAGCAACAGGATTGCTTCCACAGCTTTCAGCATATAATTCTAGTTCCCACTGTGAAATTTGCTTATTTATAATAAGCGAAAGCATTATCATAAGAGTTGCTAGAGAGAGCACAATCTTGGTTAAAAGCAACAGCAGGAAAAGCAAAACAGTGCACACAATGATAATGTTGTTTTTAAAAAACCACCTCAAGGGTGCTTGTGGGGGTGGGGAATTTGGCTCTCTGTATGCTATTGGGTAATATTTTATATTCTCTTGATTACATGGCATTAAACAGATTTCCCAGCCGCTGTGGAACTACAATCATAAAACGCTGCAAACCCCTGGGCTCTGTTTTTAAGAGACCAAACTCATGAGCTTACCTCAGGTAAAATCAAACAAGGTTCAGGGTCTTATTTGGAAAACATTTCAAACGCATCAAAGCAAAGAACTGTGCCATTATATTCCGATTACAATGAAAGTATTCTTTTAGCAGTGCTATTAAAAGACATCCATCTAAAAATACTTCTGAAGAAAATTGGGTTATAGGTTATTATTATTATTATTATTTTGAAGATGTAGAAGTTTTTTTTGGGGGGGAAACAACACCAGGAATACATACCTGTCATCGACCAATGGAATAAAGTGGGGTTGAGATTTTGTAACACTAGAAGGGGAACTGCTATGGGACAATCTCTCTTCTCCAGCTCCTAGGGACCCTTTTTCAACCCCATCGCCTTCATATATCTTCTGCTTTAACTGCTGTATTTGCAAGTCCAAGCTGTCAGCAAAATTTCAACACATATTATTTAAGATGCATCAACACAGTAGGGTTTCTTAAAGCTTTGCTGCAGTACATTTCCTCAAGAGAAGCTGCACCCCACACCCACCAGTTTCAGCCTACAGAGACAAAATAAATTTAGGCAATTTTCAGCTGGGTAGGTAATTGTTATCCTGGGGGTAAGAAACT
This sequence comes from Lacerta agilis, assembly GCF_009819535.1. Lineage (NCBI taxonomy): Eukaryota > Metazoa > Chordata > Lepidosauria > Squamata > Lacertidae > Lacerta > Lacerta agilis. The sequence continues at coordinate 14,986,227 of NC_046314.1, forward strand.
GAAAGCCTGTGAAAAACAGGGGTGTTATTTCTTGTCCCTGGCACAATCAATATGGTGGTGGGTGAAAGGGTAGAAAACTCATAATAAGCTGGATTGTAAGAGGGTCTCCCTAATAAACTGCTCATATGTGGACCCAATTTCAACAGTGCTTACTGCCTCCGATCATTCTTGTGTCTAAGATGGTAGATACAAAAATGGAGCCAATGTGGTTTGAGAAGAAATTAAATTAGGATGTTATTCCATATGGGGCATTTCCTTAGATTGTAACATTATTTTTGTCAATATATGTGCCTAAGTACTCATTTGTCAACAAGGAACTTCATTAGGATTTAAATATATTAGTTAAACAAATGAACACTAGTAATTTTCACAGCAAATATCTTAGTCAGCTCATTAAAGTTAGATTGATTCATGAGTCTTGGGCCATTAGCAACACTTGAGTAACTCTGCCTCATTTCAGAGCATCAACAACAATTTCAGCAATTCAGTCTCCAGAGGAACTGGCGTAAGTCAAGAGATACCATTAGATTTAAACAAATGAACACAAACATGTTTTTAAATGTTCAAGTATTTTAGAAGAAGGCAAACTTATTTCAGCAGAGCAGAAAGTCCATGATTGGTGGGTGCCTCTTTTAAACCTAGAGTAGAAAACTAGTATGCTAAAAAAAAATCTAGGTAGACAATTAATTTGCTTTCAAATGCAAGCAGCCTTGCATATCCTGAAAGTCCATACGCCTTAAAGACCACTCAAAATGATCATTTTGCAGGGGGTTGGACTAAATGACCCTTGGGTACTTTCCAACTCCCCTAGAATAGAATAGAATTCTATGATTCTTTGAAAATTTGAATCTAATACTTGCACGGGAAAGTATTTAAGAACTTTAACAATTCCCTTCCACCCACCCCAAAAGTTAGCTGCTTGCTACATGTATACATGCACAGCTGATTCAATTTCAAATTTTCTACTAGAGAGAAGGAGACAACATCACTCATTCCTTTCTGCTGAACTGCTGCAATGTTAAATGAGCAATATTATTTGTTTAGACATATGGTTTGGTCCATGTCCAAAAGAGCTGAAACCAAAATATAAAGTTGTATCTTCATCCCACAATGATTCACTGGAATAGGAATTTAGCGTCTCCCCCACAAACTAAAAAAAAGTTATTACTACAAGAAGCAATCTACGGCTGCAATTAGTTTGGAGGCTATCATTCCTGCTGCACTGAAGTTAGGCATGCCCGTGGATTTGTTATTTTTCTGCTATTTGTGTAATGGTTACAATTCTTAACATGCAACTGGAACTATGCAGAAAAATCTGGAAGGCAGAACATTGGTACAATAGAAGTTTAAAGAGGTTTCCAGCTTTCCCCCTCAGAGACTGGCCATCCATCTGCTCCCAAAGAAGCAGTTTAATGGCCAAACTAGACACGGCATTTAATGGGTCTTTGCCTTCAACATGCACTTCCGGGAAAAATGCAAAGAACATCTGCTGGGGTGGTACTCAGCAGAACCCTAGGAAATGGGGAGTGAGTTTAACCCTTCTCCTTTCCTGCTGTTGTCGTGACAATACAGTGGAACCTCGGTTGTTGAATGCTTTGGAAACCAAACAATGCGGAACCCAAATGCCGACAACCCGGAAGTGAATGCTTCTGTTTTTGAATGCCCCTCAGAAGTAGAACGGCTTCCGAGGCGCGTTTCTCCATTTTTTAAAAGGAATTTGCCGGCCAGCAATTGCGCCTTGGTTGTCGAACATTTCAGAAGTCGAACTGTCTTCCGGAATGGATTACATTTCACAACCGAGGTTCCACTGTAATTGCTTCTCCGAAAACCACTAGGAAAGCACAAAGGAAGCACCTACAGCTAAAAGGAAAAACCTTCACAACAAGGACCCTTCAGCTGCCATAAATTTGGGTGACTAGTACTTTTGGGTGTATTAAAATTGGGTGGCATTGAAAAGGTGCAAGTACATGTTTATTAATGATAAAATTGATTCTTACTGTTCTCTGTCTTCTTCCAAGGCTTTTTGTTCTGCCTCTAGAGTAGCTTGCAGGCCTGCCTGTTCGCTGCAACTGCTGTTCAGAGTTGCAAGCTTCTGTTTTTGCTCCTCAATTTCTATGGTTGAATGACGCTGCAAAGCAGAGTGTCGCCTTTCCAACTTAGCCACCGCTTGCTCCAGCGCCTCCCGTTGCTGCTTTTGCTTTGATTCTAGAATTTCTTTCTCCTTCTTCCGAACTTTCTCTTCTTGACGAGCTACATTGGCAGTGAATTCAAATGTCTCCTGAAGCTGCTGCAGCTGGCTGGCACTTGCCTTGTACTGTGCTATCTGATCTTCTTTTTCTTCCATTTCTTTTTCAACTTCATAAAGAGTATTGTCCAAGTTCTGCAGGCCTCTATCGAGAACTTCAGAGGCTCTCTGCTTTTCTTCCAACAAAGCTGGCAAATGGTTATTTGTCAGATACAGAAGCTGCCGTTCTTTAAGCTGCAGCCTGTACTCACATGATTTTATTTTGTTACATTCTTCAACTGTTAAGGCAGCATCCAGCATGTTTTCATCATTTTTCTCAAGGTTTAAATGTTGTGCGTGTGCACACTTCAAACGATTCAGATTTTCATGTTCATCAGCTACGTCTTTTTCTAGATGATCCCTTTGCTGACCCAAGTCTCTCTCTAAACTAGTTAGCTGTTCTAGCTGCCTCCTCTTGAAATCCATGAAGTTGTACTGTGCCTTTTCTAACTCCTCGCTGTTTTCATCTCCTTCAGACCTGGCCTCTTTGACTCGCAAGAGGGACTCTCTGATGTCTTCAAGATTCTTCTTCTCTTCTTCAGCCCTTTGCACATCTCCTAGTTTGACCAGATGTATCATGGCTTGTTTGTCTCTGAGCTGCTCTTCCAAGTTTGCCACCAGCAATACTTGATCTCTTTCTTCCTCTTCCAATCTCCTTTTTTCCAATTCTAACTTGATATACTGCTCCTCTTTTTCCTTTTTAAGCTTTTCCAGTTCTCGGAAAATCTGCATTTTCTCCGCTTTTTCATTCTGATTGAGCTCTTGTAATCGCTGAAGTTCTTCTTTAACTCGAGCAAAAAATTCTTCTTCTTGCTTCTTTTTTTGAAGCTCTATTTCTTGCTGCTCACGTAATCTCTCTTCTTCAAATTTTTCCTTTTCTGCCAGCAAGTCTTTCATCCTGCTTTCTATATGAAAGCTTTTCCTTTTAAGATTCTCCTCTTGCTTTCGGATTTGCAGCTGAACTATTTCCGTTTCCTTACGTTGAGACTCCACCTCTTGCTGCATTCTTTCTAATTCAGCTTTGTTAGACTTTTGCTTTTCCTCCATTTCTTCTATCAGCTTTCTAAAAGTTTTTTTTAAGAGAGAGAGAAAGAGAGAGAGAGAGAGAGAGAGAGAGAGAGAGAGAGAGAGGAAGATTGTATTTTTTCAAATATTTTGTACCTAGGACATGTAAAGCTTTACAAAGGTATCTGGCCTCTTTGCCTTCTATTTTCTTATTTAAGGAAAGCTGGTCTGTTATGAAGTAACTATTGGCAGAGGCAACCCTTGAACAAAATCAATATAACTCTGCATTAAGAAAATTATTCTATGTGGTTTGTAAAACAAGTTATTCATTAATAATCATTATTAACACTATAAAGAGGTGTGCACAGAATGTGAATAAGTACAATGACGTTTATGGCATAAACACATACTTTAAAAATTCATATTTGATTGATAATATGTACAGTACAAAAAAAAACTAAGGTAATTTTATGTACTTCCTTGTTTATACTTCCACGTTAGAATTGTCTAATGGAAATCTCTGCAAAGCTGAAAGCTAACAAATGAAAATTTCTCCCCCATTTCCCTAAGATTTAATGTGTGAATAAAATATTCTAGTAAAAGAAATAATACAATTCCTCTTCTTTCTACCAATTATCAACATGCATCTTTACTGATCCATATCAGTTACCTTTTACTTTCTAATTTTTCGAGTTCTTCTCGTTGCTGTCTCTCAAATTCTAATCTGTGTTTTTTTTAAAGGAGAAGGAAAAGCAACATTAAATTTTAAAACAGAAATTATGACAAATGGTTAGAACTGACACTTTATATAATTTGATATACTGTATAATTTAATATACTCCATAACTTAACAAAGTGAGTTTTATATTGCATATAATTTATAACCAAAACACAGCCACATTAAGTAAGACAGTTGAACAATTAGCACGGCTTCCACAAGTTAGGGACATGTAGGTATAGCAATCAATATAATGAAATTTAGTGTCTCTACCTTAGACAGATTGGTCCTTTAATAGGGAAAAGGCTGCCAGAGGAGGTAGAGAGAAATAAAGTAATCAGTAAAGAAAAGAATGTATAGGTATAAGATTAAAGAGAAAAGCAGCAAAAAATAGTCTTGTAACATAAACTTCTGCTATCACAAATATTTCTGCTGTCTATCCCCTCCTGGAATCACATACGATTCTTTTTTTGGAGGGGGGTGTCTCTCAAACCTTTAATATGGCACGTTGTTCACCCTTAAACAGCTACAGTATTACTCCAAGATACTTTGGGCCTTTTCATACATTTAAAAATCACTCCCTGTATAGTATTCATGGAACCACAGCTGCAGTGTGGAAGCTAACATGTATCTCTACAATGCTATGAAATCAGCCATCAGTAATTTAAAAGGGAGAATGCCCTCTCTTGTCCCAAGCATGGCTGTTTGCTGTTTCGAGATAACTCTATATTCTCTGCAGGGCTAATCAAAGTAGAGAGATAATATATTTGGTCAGTTTTGCCCTAAATACCTGGCTTGCACTGGGTTTTCACTTTAGGCTTGTGTCGCTCCGAAGTCAGTGCACATCAGAACCAATGCTGCATGCGGGCTCACAAGCAGAAGAATAAAATGACTACAGTGGTGCCTTGGTACTCAAATACCTTGGTTCCCAAATGTTGAAAACCCAGAATTAAGTGTTTCGGTTTTTGAACGTTTTTGGGAAGCCGAATGTCTGATGCAGCTGTCGGCTATTGTTTCCAGTTTGGTGTAGTGGTTAAGAGCGGCAGACTCGTAATCTGGGGAACCGGGTTCGTTTCTGCACTCCTCCACATGCAGCTGCTGGGTGACCTTGGGCTAGTCACACTTCTCTGAAGTCTCTCAGCCCCACTCACCTCACAGAGTGTTTGTTGTGGGGGAGGAAGGGAAAGGAGAATGTTAGCCGCTTTGAGACTCCTTCGGGTAGTGAAAAGCGGGATATCAAATCTAAACTCTTCTTCTTCTTCTTCTTCTTTCCGGGGCACCTGCACCAGTCAGAAAGCTGCGCCTTGGTTTTCGAACATTTCGGAAGTCAAAGTTTGGTGCTGTTGTAGGAACTTCAAGCGTTTCCATTATGAAAAGTCATGTTTTAAGAAGTCCCAAAGAAGGCAAGAAGATAATGAGCGCAGAGATTTATAGAAGATAAGGAATAAGAACCTCGGGAGAGGACAGAAAGCAAAACCAGACTTTTCCTCGGCTGCACGATGACCACCACCCCACACAAATACAGAGGTACCGGTATCTCGGTTCTTGAACGCAATCCATTCTAGAAGACCGTTCGACTTCTGAAACGTTCGAAAACCAAGGTGCAAAGGGCTGGCTGCAAGTTCAATTGGAAAAATGGAAAAATATGCAGCAGAAGTTGATTGACTTCCAAGGTGTGTTCAAAAACGGAAGCAATTACTTCCGGGTTTTGGGCATTTGAAAACTGAAACGTTCAGCTTCCGAGACATTTGAAAACCACTGTAATTCAAAAGAGGGACACAGGTTGACTCAACAGAGAAGAATGTGAATAGTTATGTTTAGATATGTGTCTACGTCTACATAATGAAAACCAAATATGCCAAGCAACATTACTCAACAAGTAGCTTGATAAACACTGAGCTTAGTTAGGAAAAGTGCTCTTTTCAAAAGCTGACATTACTCACATGCACACAAACACACACATGGACTTGATATTTGGAACATACTCACCCTGGATTATACAGCATCACTGCTGAGAGGTTTTCACAAGATTTTGAAAGATCTGACATAGACAAACTGAAGGAAGAAAGCAGTCCACTCTAATAAGACAGCAGAAGATCAAATAATTACTTACTACTAATATCAAAGTACATTTTCCTTAAAACTGTTCACATTTCCCCAGACAAAATATGCATTAATCTCGTAATGCAAATTAGGGCAACGTGCCTATCTAATGCAAAAAATGCATCAATAAGGGACATAGCCCAACTCACCTTTCTTTTCTCTCTCAATTTGGCTGCTTCCTTCGGATGATTGAAACGAAACATATTTGTTCTCCCAAGTAATATTACAGCACCTGGTAAGAAAGAAACATACCATAATTCAATTGACTACATAACACATTAAGGGAGCTTTTTTGAAGGAGTACAGATTCTGAACACACACACACACACACACACTGACCGTATTCACATCTAACACTAAACATTTCAAACAAGCCTGTGTTCAGATGACATGAGAAGGCGGCACATTCGAGCAATCTCTGTAAGACATAGTTTTGCTTACCAGGACATGTAAACTAGGCCAATTAGTTTGCTCCATCAAGTAAAAAAGCAAAACAGAGCCAAAAAAATTAGGTGCAGAGAACTGCCAATGTTTCAAATTTAATATACTTAAGCTTATGTTCTCCTTCACTACTGCTTTAAAATGAATTTAATAAAGAACAGAAGGGTCTTGCCTACCCATTTTTGAACACGTCAAAGCAACTTATTGGCAGCAAACGTTATCTCTCAATACTATTCTTATACGTGCCCTCAAGGCCTTTTGAAGGGATCAAAGTGGAATAAACAAGTGCTTCAGTTACCACAGCCATATACATTATTACCCTTTTCCTGAAAGTTTGCCATTTTTTCCAATAAAATGAAACACACACACTTTCATATATATTTTCAAAAGAGAAAAGTATGTGGGAAATGCATGTGCATTTCAGTTTTAAATGTTCTGCTTCTGTAAGCATTTTTTCTAAAAAAAAATAGTAATTCATAAACAGAAAATACTTCGAAAAGAATTATCTTCATGACACCCTTTTTTAAAATGTCAGGTATGCAATTGTCCATCAAAACAAGTTTCAGAAGGGAAAAAACTCTTTTCAAATTACCCCAAGAACTTTTTCCATCTGTAGTAAGCTAGCATCACCCAGCGAGTGGAGCACCTCCACCCCACCTAATACTTTTCCCCACCCCAGTTGGGCACAAGAGAGGCTGGATTGCAGTGCTAGGCTGGCATCCTAACTATGGATCCGAACTATGGAAACTATGGATTCCATAGGACTTACTCCCAGTTATGTGGGGCTCAGAGTGCAGCCTTATGCAGTTAGCTTGCCTCTAAAAGTCATAAAGATATATTGCACAGCAATCCACTTGGATTTCAACTGTCTAGATGAGGATACTGACATGAAATATTTCCCTCAGATGTGAGCATACCCAGTGCTTCTTGCCCTATAAAAATAGGCGCCAGTACTCACCATGAAGTTGTTACAGTAAGTGCCACACTTTTTAACAACAAAAAGAAGTGCAAGTACTACATACCATTGAGTACCCCCTGGAAAAAAAGCACTGAGCATGCCCCCTCTCACATCCACATTAAATTAGGAACGTAATTTTAAATGACAGGATTTCTAGAGAACTTTTGTAATTAAAATGCAGAGTGAGGTCATATTCCATAATGGGCAAACACATATGTAATCCAAGCAACAGCGAGGAGCAGAAAACCTCCCTACTCGTTCAACCATGTGGCATTCGAGTGATAAAGAACAAGGAAGAAAAGAAGCAGCGTAACAGGACAGGCTTGTCCTGGCTCAACCATTCGGTTGAGAACAATAGTAGGCCTGGGGAGACACCAAGCACAAATAATCATAGTACAGTGGAACCTTGGTTCTCGAACTTAATCCATCTTGGAACTCCGTTCAACTCCCGTAACGTTCAAAAATCAAGGAGTGGCTCCCAATTAGTGCAGGAGCCCCAGAAACAATAGCCGACAGCCACATCGGACATTCGGCTTCTGAAAAACGTTCGAAAACCGGAACACTTACTTCCAGGTTTTCGGCATCTGGGAGTCAATTTGTTCGTCAGCTAAGCCGTTCGAGAACCAAGGTTCCACTGTATTTAGCCAAGAGAGAAATGTGAATGTGTTGAATGGCATGCAGGCCTATGTAAGCCCCACACACAAGGTTCAGAAAGCAATGTGTAACAAGGCAACTTGAACCCATCTCAGCTGGCTCCATGCTGCTTTTCGTACCCAGAGAGACTTGACCCAGTAGCCAACGGCAAAAGGTAGCAGAGTACGATTGCCAGAATGGGGAACCTGCAGCCTTTTTGGTGTAGCTGGACTCCAGCTATCATCAGCTGCAGCCAGCATGCCCAATGGTCACAGTTGCTGAAAGCTGCAGTCAACAACACTGTTGGGGTCCCTTATGTATTTCCTGGCTCCAGATTAGAGACTCACAGCAAATTGTGCAGTCTGACACCATCAGTTCTAAGTTCTGAGGTTCTCCTAATGCACAAAACAAAATGCACCAGCTTGTTTCTGAACAACTACTTCCAGAGCCAATCAAATCAGCATGGTCCGCTTCTCAGTTTAAAAACACAGGTGGGGAGACATTCTAAAAATGAGCAGAATTAGGACAATCCCGGGGAACATAAGAAAATTGAAACATGGGATTTCAGCTTCTTTGATTTCACTCTCTCTGGTGTCAAAAGTGCAGCCCCAATCGTTACCCTTCAGTTTGATCTGTTCGCTCCAAACAAAAGCAGATGCTATCGAGTCATCTTTCCATGTTATGCCTTAATTATTCTTGGAACAGCTCAAACAGTTTTCTTGACTTGGAGAGATAAAAGAGTGCTCTAGAGGTTCCAGCTACAAACTAGATCACATTCTGTAAATATCATGAAATACCATGTGCTCTGGAAAAACTATTTAAATAATTCAGTAGGGCAAAAGGAGGTGATAAAAAGGAGGGGTGATTTGTGTTTTTAAAGATGAAGAGGCAAATACTGTTTGCGAGTTGGTTTGGAAGACTTCCTGTATAAATACTCAATCTTGAATCCTCATTGCCAGTTAAACACACTGAGTGCAGCATCTTTGGTTAATTCTATCAATCCATTTATATTTCGGCCACTTCAACATTTCCAGCAATTTCCACTAAATAGAGCAGAATTGCATTTTTTAAAAAAACACTACAGCTTATGGATGAAAGCAAACGCCAAAAAACAAACATAATCTCAATGCAACATGGCTCAGAACAATTTTCTTCGCATATTTCCATCCAAGGACCCTTTTTTGAAAAGTAATATGCCCAATTCACTATGGAAATTAAAATGTAATAGAGATTGTATGACAAATATACTTTGCAAACTATGCCAAACTGCTTCTTGGAAAGGCAGAATCCAGTGTTTTCTTTCAATTCAAAATTATGGTAACATTGCCCACTGCACTTTATCGCAGTCTAATCTTAAAGAAGATTTACTGTTCATAAAACTTTATGCAGCAAAGCTATTTCAATGCTATCACCGTAATTTATGCTATGCACCAGACTGGCCTTCCTTTCAATTGGGATATTTTTTTATGAAACTATAGTCAAGGGTCCCAGCTGGTTACAATTCTGCCAGCTAACACTGTAAAATAGTTTTCTCTCTTAACTCTTTCATATGCTTGTTACTTCACAAAGCGTTTCTCATCCTTTGTGCCATCCTGAAAGTTAAATTTACTATTTTCCTTTAAAAAGCTCAGAGAGTGATTTAAGCACACTCGCTCAGCTGTTTTGAAATAATGGCAAAAAGCAGCTCTAAATGGCACATTTATATTCCAGCCCTATAAAGATTCACACACATGCTTCCCCAAGCATATAGGGAGTGAGTCTCAGGCTGCAGACTGACTGACTGTGCAACTGAAGCCCTTATGACTTTGCAGGAATAGAATGTGGCCACAACATTTGCTTATACATGGAAGAAAGTAAATTCTTAAAAAAGAAAGAAAGAATTAACATCTTGAGAGAAGAGATGGCACTGATGCTGACTGCACAGCATTTCTGAGTCTTCTTAACTATTCAGAGCTTGTAAAGCACTCAGAGGACATGGTTGATTGAGTGGTCTATCAATGCCAAAAAACCAAAACTGCAATGCTGATGTGAACACTTGTAACAGCACGACACGGAGTTCCACGCAAAGTTTGCATCTCTATCTGAACCAGGGTAACAATGATTTGTGCAAGCCATATTTCACTTGCTAACCAGGGTTACAAGTCCAGTTCAAACTACAGCTTGCAATCCTCCTCTTTGGGCAAATTGGGACGGTTCAGATGTGGTGGCAAACAAAGAGAATTAGGAGAGGGAATCAAATGGAGAAGGAGAGATCGTTCAAGCTTGTTTACGTATCACCAATCCAAATTCTGGTGTTACATCTGAACCGCCCAGCATTTCCGAAGCTCAACCAGGATTTCTTCGCTTGATTTCAAATGGCTTTTTAGGGTTAATTTTGAATGATGCCAATTTCAGTGCACATATCATGCTCATCATCTTTAACATTAAAAAGGGGTTATGCAGGAAGGAAGAGTGAAGAGAAATCAGCATGCCTATATCATGCCAGTAAATTAAATGTATTCTGCCTGCATTGGATGACATTTCCTTTAACTAATGTTAATTAGTTTATAGTTGAAAATCTAGATCGCAAGTCCACTGGGGTGGAACTATGTCATGTATATGTTTATGGGCTCACAAATAAGCATTCTTGGTGGCTGTGTTTTGCTTCCTCTGCAGATTCACCAAAGCATGAGCCAGTATTTTTTCATGGAAATGGGATCAGATGCTCTTATTCAACTAGGCTTTGGGTGGCTAAAGCAGAATACTGTATTTAACATATTATTAACTAACCAAACCTCTTCAGATGGTAGTTTACTCAATGCCAAATACACTAAGTTCTTACACAGTGTTTTCTAGTAAAATTGGTATCTAATATGGAATGACAACCACTCCTCATTATTTTAAGTCCTAACTCTAACATGAATCAAACAATTGTAGCATTGGAAGGGACTCCAAGGGTCATCTAGTCCAACCCCCTGCAATGCAGGAATCTCATCCATGACAGAGGGCCATCCATCCTCTGCTTAAAAACCTTCAAGAAAGGAGAATCCACAACCTCCTGAGGGAGACTGTTCCATTGTCGAACAGATCTTACTGTCAGAAAATTCTTCTTGATATTTAGTCGGAATCTCCTTTCTTGTAACTTGAATCCACTGGTTCGAGTCCTACCCTAAAGAGCAGAACAAGCTTGCTCCCTCCTCCATGTGACAGCCCTTGAGATATTTGAAGATGGCTATCATATCTCCTCTCAATCTCCTCTTTTCCAGGCTAAACATACCCAGCTCCTTCAACCATTCCTCATAAGGCTTGGTTTCCAGACCCTTTATCATCTTGGTTGCCCTCCTCTGTACATGCTCCAGCTTGTCAATATCCTTCTTAAATTGTGGCGCCCAGAACTGGACACAGTATTCCAGGTGTGGTCTGCCCAAGGCGGAATACAGTGATACTATTACTTCCCTTGACCTGGACACTGCACTTCTGTTGATGAAGCCTAGAATAGCATTAGCTTTTTTTGCTGCTGCATCACACTGTAGACTCATGTTAAACTTGTGGTCCACTAAGACCCCAAGATCCTTTTCACATGGACTGCTAGTAAGCCAGGTGTCCCCCATCTTATATTTGTGCATTTGGTTCTTTCTGTCTAAGGGCAGAACCTTACATTTGTCCTTATTGAAATTCATGTAGAAATAAAAATATTAAAAGAAGCACCTGATATCATTTTTATGCATTTTTGCTTTTCTCTGCCAATGAGCCTTCTTCACATTCATCATCAAATGCTACTTTTCCTGCAAAATATATGACCCTCCAAACACATAATATAGAATACCGTTCCCAAGAAGACAACTTGCTACTACATGCCCTTTGGTTTTTACTCTACAAGATCTCACATGTAACACCATGCAAGATATCTGCTTTCAGGATGGAGAACAAGGTAATCCCAGATTTATTAAACTCTAGGAGCTTAATTTTATTTTTTAAGGGGCAGCATTTGGATTTATTCCTGGTCCCCACCCCACCCCCTAGTTTTGGCTATATTTTAATGAATGAAAAGCAGTTCCACTTTTCTTGCATTTGGCTATGCTAAATTTAAAAGACACATTCATGCCATCTCAATTAATTTTGACAAAGGCACAGTAGCCAATTACAAGGCATGCCAGTATAGTCCCCACAACTCTCCCAAAGTGTTTAACACATTTTCGATGCATGGTAATTTTAAAAGGAAAGTAGATTGTTAAGTGCAAAAGGAGCTAATCAGAAATATCTGAAGCAGGTATTTAAAGGTGCTGTGACTTCAGACTGTAAGATTAAACACTATTTAAGAAACAGTGCTAAAACATGCATAATGAAAGCTAGCATGAAGACTTTCCAGCTTGTGAAGTGTGATTTGGTGTACATGTTGCTGCCGTCTATCTACATTTAAGTTGATTGTCTTGGTTACTCCAGACTCTAAAGTTTTCTTCCAAAACACAGCTTCTCAAAGTTAAGCCTATGAAGATATGAAGGAGGCTGGGGAGAACTTTTTCGGCCTTCCCAATTTCATATATACAAAAGCGAAGTCTGATAGATTGGTTAGCAGCACTCGTAAAGAAACACAGCGAGCAGGATAGAAAGGATCAGGAGTGTGCTTCAATAACCTTGGGGAAGAAACACAAGGGGGGAAATGTTAAAAATAATAAGGTGTTCTGTTAGGTGTCAATACTCAAGCACTGTAGGCCACTTGGGTATATCCACCTTAAAACCAGTTTAGTGGAGAAACTGATGAAAGGTCTTGCAATCCCCAGAGCAACTGCCTGGGCATTGTTTGCAACACTCAAAAATACAGCAGTCTAGCAAGCTACCATCTCTTCCCCTCATCTGAATAATACTCAACAACTACAAGGCAGCTGTTGTACTGAGAGAAGAATTGCAGTGTAATCCCCTTCTTTCAAGGGAGTAGTGGAAAATGAAATTGAACAGCTGAGCACCATTGCAGTGACAGCTTTAGTGCAAACACCGAGTCCAATAAACAGTCACCCCCAAACTCAATCCAGGCCACCAATCATTTCCCTCTTTTTCTGGAATGGCCCAGTGGCCACACTTGAACTGCATGGAGATTACAAGCCAGTCTGATGATCCCTAAAATATCTAGAACGTGTGGACATGTGTGAGGGTGGGGTGGGGGTTGGTGGGTGTCTAAATAGAGATTATCAACTGTTGGCATCCTCTGTCTTGGAGGCAATGGAGGAGTGCACTTTTGGGGGTGAAGTCAAACACTGGAGAGTTAGAGCTTCGGCTGTGGTTGTAGAGACCAATACGTGAGAGACATGTTTTATTGCAGCTAGGGCAGACGAAAGCATCCAGTTATGCCATGGTGCATCTGCAGCAGCACACATACTAAATAAACACAATATGTGTTGTACTTCTAATCACTGTATCATTTGCACAACAAAAACAGAGGCTTGATATTTAACAGAAATTTTTATATAGAAAAAGAACAGCAAAGGAAATAAGATCTCAAAATACAATGGATTTTCATTGCAAAGAAGAAAAGAAATGTATAGATACCTTGGTTGAGTTGTATGGCCTCTGTGATCTGAATTCCATTTACAGAACATTGTGCTCCACTCAGTGGTATTAAATTAACTGTTCCATTGAAATGTTCAAAGATGCAGTGCTCACTTTCCAAATCGAGGCCATGAAGGACTATGAAATGAAAACATTTTTCTTCTATTAATAAACAAGAAGATAAGCCCAGGTGCTTATGATACACAATTTAAAAATCTATTGACTCTCATCCTATTCATTGGAAAAAGAGATTCCTGATTTTTAAGCATCTTTTTGCATTGTGTGTGTGTTTACAAACAAGAGAGAGAGAGAGAGAGAGAGAGAGAGAGAGAGAGAGAGAGAGAGAGAGAGAGAGAGATGTTGTATCTGGGAATTTCCTGCTGCAACCAAAAGGGCTCCCTTTTCTTAAGAGGCAGGACCCTGATGCAGCAGAGACTCTCACATTGTTAACTGGATGCTCCTGTAGGCAAGAAGTTTTCCCACCCCCCCACCCCCGTTTTAGGAAGATAACTCAGACAGGGTTTCTCCCCCACCCCTTATTTCATTTACCAATATCCTGTTCTGATGCAGCATCTTCTCTGCCAACGTGTGTTTGTCCCTCCTACAGAGAAGAGTAAAACTTATTTACTATGGCACAAAAATAAAATGATTCCACATAGAACAACAGATAAAAACTGCTAATGAATTAAAGAGCTTTTATCAAGGAAATATTGTTTTCGTTACTGTTCCTCCTTAACAGGCAAGAAAGAGCATCTTGAAAGTTTCCAAGCAGCATCAATTCATGGCCACAGCAAAATGAATGAACCAATATGCTCCACTAGGGTGCCATTCATCTGTCATTGACTCTTGGGACAGATACAGGCAGTACTGACTGATACTTTTATACTAAACAAATTAGAGTACCTAACAGTTGATGTCACATTATTGCAGGCAAGTAATGGATGCTTAGCTTATTTAGACAACAGATTAACACTATCATTAAAATTGCCCATTTAGAAACGGGAAGGCAAATAAATATTGAGTTACCTTCAGGTGATACAAGATGATGCCAGTACTGAGAAGATCATCATCAATGCCTATTAGGTGAGGCAGCTCGGAATCTAGCACAACACCAATTCCTTCCTTCCTTAGAGCCAAAGTTTGCTCCTGCAAAAATAAACAGAAAAAAGCTACTTACTGGATTTATTTCTGTATGTGAATTCTACTGTCATAATAGTTAAAGAGAAAAAAGTGAGTGAAATCACCATGGCAGGAAAAAAGGAAAGATGATAGGCTACACAACACAAGATCTTACTATTCAATGTGACTGTTTCTTTATTGGAAAAGAAACAGCCCAGTTATTTCTAAATAAGCAAACAGACAAATAAAAAATGTATTGCAGCTTTTGACACTTAGCTGTTTAAGGACAAAAAGAATTATCTATCCTATGATCCTGGTGCAGATAGCACCCTGGTTTATTATTAAGTACCGGTATTTATTTTATACCACTTCTCTGTTATAAAATACCCACAACACAGCTTACAAAAATCAAGATCTAGAATAATGCCGCACAAACAAACAGTAAGAGAAAAAGCTTTTGGAAACTGCAACAAAAAGCAGGAAACTAGCAGAATAGCCCTCTTTTATATAAACCAAATTGGGGGGGGGGAACCTCAGCGGTCATTGCTACTGTTAAACCTCGAACAACTCAAGACTTCGTGGGACTGATTACACCAACACTAATTTGAGATTCAAAGGCTTTGGTATCAGAAGGTATTTAACCCAGGTTGTTGTTGTTGTTCAGTCGTTCAGTCGTGTCCGACTCTTCATGACCCCATGGACCAGAGTACGCCAGGCACGCCTATCCTTCACTGCCTCTCGCAGTTTGGCCAAACTCATGTTAGTAGCTTCAAGAACACTGTCCAACCATCTCATCCTCTGTCGTCCCCTTCTCCTTGTGCCCTCCATCTTTCCCAACATCAGGGTCTTTTCTAGGGATTCTTCTCTTCTCATGAGGTGGCCAAAGTACTGGAGCCTCAACTTCAGGATCTGTCCTTCTAGTGAGTACTCAGGGCTGATTTCTTTGAGAATGGATAGGTTTGATCTTCTTGCAGTCCACGGGACTCTCAAGAGTCTCCTCCAGCACCATAATTCAAAAGCATCAATTCTACGGCGATCAGCCTTCTTTATGGTCCAGCTCTCACTTCCGTACATTACTACTGGGAAAACCATAGCTTTAACTATACGGACTTTTGTCGGCAAGGTGATGTCTTTGCTTTTTAAGATGCTGTCTAGGTTTGTCATTGCTTTTCTCCCAAGAAGCAGGCGTCTTCTGATTTCGTGACTGCTGTCACCATCTGCAGTGATCATGGAACCCAAGAAAGTGAAATCTCTCACTGCCTCCATTTCTTCCCCTTCTATTTGCCAGGAGGTGATGGGACCAGTGGCCATGATCTTAGTTTTTTTGATGTTGAGCTTCAGACCATATTTTGCGCTCTCTTCTTTCACCCTCATTAAAAGGTTCTTCAATTCTTCCTCACTTTCTGCCATCAAGGTAGTATCATCAGCATATCTGAGGTTGTTGATATTTTTTCCGGCAATCTTAATTCCAGTTGGGGATTCATCCAGTCCAGCCTTTCGCATGATGTATTCTGCATATAAGTTAAATAAGCAGGGAGACAATATACAGCCTTGTCGTACTCCTTTCCCAATTTTGAACCAATCAGTTGTTCCATATCCAGTTCTAACTGTAGCTTCTTGTCCCACATAGAGATTTCTCAGGAGGCAAATGAGGTGATCCGGCACTCCCATTTCTTTAAGAACTTGCCATAGTTTGCTGTGGTCGACACAGTCAAATGCTTTTGCATAATCAATGAAGCAGAAGTAGATGTTTTTCTGGAACTCTCTGGCTTTCTCCATAATCCAGCGCATGTTTGCAATTTGGTCTCTGGTTCCTCTGCCCCTTCGAAATCCAGCTTGCACTTCTGGGAGTTCTCGGTCCACATACTGCTTAAGCCTGCCTTGTAGAATTTTAAGCATAACCTTGCTAGCGTGTGAAATGAGTGCAATTGTGCGGTAGTTGGAGCATTCTTTGGCACTGCCCTTCTTTGGGATTGGGATGTAGACTGATCTTCTCCAATCCTCTGGCCACTGCTGAGTTTTCCAAACTTGCTGGCATATTGAGTGCAGCACCTTAACAGCATCCTCTTTTAATATTTTAAATAGTTCAGCTGGAATATCATCACTTCCACTGGCCTTGTTGTTAGCAAGGCTTTCTAAGGCCCATTTGACTTCACTCTCCAGGATGTCTGGCTCAAGGTCAGCAACCACATTTCCTGGGGTGTATGAGACCTCCATATCTTTCTGGTATAATTCCTCTGTGTATTCTTGCCACCTCTTCTTGATGTCTTCTGCTTCTGTTAGGTCCTTTCCACTTTTGTCCTTAATTGTGGTAATCTTTGTACGAAATGTTCCTTTCATATCTCCAATTTTCTTGAATAAATCTCTGGTTTTTCCCATTCTGTTATTTTCCTCTATTTCTTTGCATTGCTCGTTTAGAAAGGCCCTCTTGTCTCTCCTTGCTATTCTTTGGAAATCTGCATTCAATTTCCTGTATCTTTCACGATCTCCTTCGCATTTTGCTTGTCTTCTCTCCCCCGCTATTTGTAAGGCCTCATTGGTCAGCCACTTTGCTTTCTTGCATTTCTTTTTCATTGGGATAGTTTTCGTTGCTGTCTCCTGTATAATGTTACGAGCCTCCATCCACAGTTCTTCAGGTACTCTATCCACCAAATCTAAATCCTTGAACCTGTTCTTCACTTCAACTGTGTATTCATAAGGAATTTGATTTAGATTGAATCTTACTGGCCCAGTGGTTTTTCCTACTTTCTTCAGTTTAAGCTGGAATTTTGCTATAAGAAGCTGATGATCTGAGCCACAGTCAGCTCCAGGTCTTGTTTTTGCTGAGTGTATAGAGCTTCTCCATCTTTGGCTGCAGAGAATATAATCAATCTGATTTCGATGTTGCCCATCTGGTGATGTCCATGTGTAGAGTCGTCTCTTGTGTTGTTGGAAAAGAGTGTTTGTGATGACCAGCTTGTTCTCTTGACAGAACTCTATTAGCCTTTGCCCTGCTTCATTTTGATCTCCAAGGCCAAACTTGCCAGTTGTTCCTTTTATCTCTTGACTTCCTACTTTAGCATTCCAATCCCCTATAATGAGAAGAACATCCTTCTTTGGTGTCATTTCTATAAGGTGTTGTAAGTCTTCATAGAATTGATCAATTTCGGTTTCTTCAGCACTGGTAGTTGGTGCATAAACTTGGATTACTGTGATGTTAAAAGGACTGCCTTGGATTCGTATCGAGATCATTCTATCATTTTTGAAGTTGCATCCCAGTACAGCTTTCGCCACTCTTTTGTTGACTATGAGGGCCACTCCATTTCTTTTACGGGATTCCTGCCCACAGTAGTAGATATGATAGTCATCCAAACTGAATTCGCCCATTCCTGTCCATTTTAGTTCACTGATGCCTAGGATGTCAATGTTTATTCTTGCCATCTCATTTTTTACCACATCCAGCTTACCAAGGTTCATGGTTCTTACATTCCAGGTTCCTATGCAATACTTTTCTTTTAACCCAGGTAGGCAATAGCATAGGGAGAAAGGTTTGCAAGTGTTAAGTTCTCCTTGGACAATTCCTGCGAACTGTATAGTGAAAAGTGAAAAATCAATGTCTCCTGCAGGTTTCATACCTGATTTGATTAGTTGTTAAGAAGTTAAAACAGGCTAGATTGTCATGCTAATCTGATTTAGCCAAAAGCAATTGCAATCCATGCTGCAAAATAAGTTTCTTTTGAGCTATAAACCATTACTGTTGTCTATAATTTAGCTTGTTTGGTTTATGGCTACCTGGTAATTTGCAGCTAATACCAATTGATTAAGAAGCGATCAGGTTACAAAGAGAAACCAGCTGAGCACCTATAAATGTTCTTTGCAAATGATTTAAGTATGCTTACTATCATTACCAGTCATTATTCAGTTCTCTTGTAATGTAACAGAAGATTCTATTGGTTCCAAGCAAAACAAGTAGATAAAATTTATAACATTAAAACAATATAAAAATGAGAGAAGTACAATTTAACACAGCAGAACTAAATTAGTCTTCTGTCCTATATAACAGCCTCAGGAAAATGTGCTGACATGCTGTGAGATATTGAGATCTTCGTTATGATAGGCATTGTAATGTTAAATCAGGCATGGAAGAGAAATGTTGGGGCTACTGTCAACTGATTTCAAGTGGGCTGGATAGAACAAGCCTATTCACATCAATTCAGAAGGAAGTCTCATTGAATTCAGTGGAACTTACTCCCATGAAAGGGTACATAGCCCTGCACTCAATGTATACTGAATGTTGTTGTTGTTGTTTGTTTAGTCATTTAGTCGTGTCCGACTCTTCGTGACCCCATGGACCAGAGCACGCCAGGCACTCCTGTCTTCCACTGCCTCCCGCAGTTTGGTCAGACTCGTGTTGGTAGCTTCGAGAACACTGTCCAACCATCTCGTCCTCTGATCTTTCCCAACATCAGGGTCTTTTCCAGGGAGTCTTCTCTTCTCATGAGGTGGCCAAAGTATTGGAGCCTCAGCTTCAGGATCTGTCCTTCCAGTGAGCACTCAGGGCTGATTTCCTTCAGAATGGATAGGTTTGATCTTCTTGCAGTCCATGGGACTCTCAAGAGTCTCCTCCAGCACCATAATTCAAAAGCATCAATTCGCCTGCGGGCAGGTAGGGTCTCAGCCTGCATACCAGATGGAGCTGGTAGACAGCCGCCCTGGACACAGAATTAACCTGTGCCTCCATGGACAGCTGTGAGTCCAAAATGACCCCCAGGCTGCGCACCTGGTCCTTCAGGGGCACAGTTATCCTATTAAGGACCAGGGAGTCCCCCACACCCGCCTGTCCCCCCAAAACAGTACTTCTGTCTTGTCAGGATTCAACCTCAATCTGTTAGCTGCCATCCATCCTCCAACCGCCTCCAGGCACTCACACAGGACATTCACCACCTTCACTGGTTCTGATCTAAAAGAGAGATAGAGCTGGGTGTCATCCACATATTGATGAACACCCAGCCCAAACCCCCTGATGATCTCTCCCAGTGGCTTCATATAGATATTAAAAAGCATGGGGGAGAGGACGGAACCCTGAGGCACCCCACAAGTGAGAGCCCAGGGGTCTGAACACTGATCCCCCAACACCACTTTCTGGACGCACGGCCCTGGAGAAAGGAGCGGAACCACTGTATAACAGCCCCCCCCCAGCCCCCAGCCCCTCTAGACAGTCCAGAAGGATGTTATGGTCAATGGTGTCAAAGGCCGCTGAGAGATCCAGCAGAACTAGGAAACAGCTCTCACCTTTGTCCCTAGCTCGCCGGAGATCATCGACCAGCGCGACCAAGGCAGTTTCAGTCCCATGATGAAGCCTGAATCCTGATTGGAAGGGATCCAAATGGTCCGCATCCTCCAGGCGTGCTTGGAGTTGTTCAGCAACCACCCGCTCAATCACTTTGCCCAAGAATGGTAGATTTGAGACTGGGCAATAGTTGGCCATATTAGCCGGGTCTAAAGATGTTTTTTTTTAAGAAGTGGTTTAATGACCACCTCTTTCAGCGGGTCTGGGAAGACTCCCTCGCAGAGGGAAACATTCATCACCCTGCGGAGCCCATCACCCAGCCCTTCCTGACTCGTTTTTATTAGCCAGGATGGGCAAGGATCAAGGAGACAGGTGGTCGGTTTCACTCGTCCAAGCAGCCTCGATACAATCACTGCACAGGGATCAGAAATTATAATACCTGTTGAAGTAACTGATGAAGCCATTTCCACCTAACATTCTCCAAGAAATAAATGTTCATTTTCATCAGAGCTTATCTCAATGGCCCCACACTTAGGTTTTGAGTTGGATATGTCAAAAACTGCCTTATACCAAGTCGGTCCACTGGTGCATCTAGCTTCGTGCTGTTTACACGGACAAGCAGCAGCTTTGCAGGGTTTCAGACAGTACTCTCTCAAAGCTCTAACTGGAGATGCCAGGGCTTGAAGCATGAACCCCGTGCATGCAACACAAATGCTCTGCCACTGAGCTATATGGTCCATCCTCTTTGGAAACCTAATACAAAACAGCCATCGAAAGGTCAGAACACAGCAAACACAAAAAGTGTACTCGTGCTGGTTTCAAGTAAAAAGATCAAGTGTTTTCACGAAGACAGATGAAATGGCCTTTAAAAACCTATCAGTTTGATTTTGTGTGCCCATACCATAAACTAATTGGTGCTCTTGCTCTCTCAAATGTCATAGGTAATTGGCTGGTCAGATAGCTATGGATTTTGATATCTTTCATACTTCTACAAGCACACAAATCCTGCTTTGCACTCCATAACTGTTTCTTAAGCCACCCAATTTTATGTGCTCTGTTACTGATGCAATACAAATAAGTTTCAAAATAACCTCCAAGCTGAGCATTATGAGCTCCACTGTATTAACAATTACATTTTACCTTACAATGGGAAGCTGCACATAGCACAAAGGCCCATCCTCCTGTCCAGGGGCGTAGCAATGGGGTGGGGGGCAGTGCGCTCCCGGTGCCACATCTCCGGGGGTGACAAGGCATGTGGTTTGCCAGTGGCGGCACTCCAGCACCGTCCGTCCGGCGCTGGAACGGCGCCACCGGCAACCCGCTACGTAACACACATGTGTGGCATCGCTACGTACAACGCATGCGTCGTATGTAGCGATGCTGCGCATGCACACTACGTAGCAACGCCCTGCCCCCGGGCACACGTCATGTTTGCCGCTCCAGGTGCCTGAGCGGCTTCCTACGCCTCTGTTCCTATGTTCCAGAGGGGTATAAATTCACTAAGTAGTCTCATTCTTATGTTCAAAGCATTTGCAGAATCAGGAGCTAATTAGAACCATAATGATGGAAAGTTTAAACGCATTCTGACAGGTAATAAACATTTAAGTCTAAGATTTCCCCCCACTCTTGGTTACACTCAAAGACGCACCAAGGCTTTGCCATGGTACCACCTCCCACCCTATGCAGAGGACTCATTTTTTAATTCAAAAATTGGCGACTCCATAGAAAACGCAATCTAAAGAGACACTAAAATCAGTTCTCTTCTAGGCTTCAATTTCAAACACACTTAAAGCACAATTCTATTGCACCTACGTTGGTGGCTGGAGGAGGTTAGGATGGCAAGTAGTGATTCTTGGGCAGGGAGAAAGGAACTGCGGTGGCAGCGGGCAGAAAGCCCCCCGACTGGGCCTACTTTGAATCTGCTGGATCCCAAACTATGTGAATCCCCCAAGGGCTTGACCATCAGCCCCCTCAGCTGTATCACAATGGAGCTGGTGCAGTGAAAGGAGAAGAGCCTCTGTTTTCCACAAGGGAAAAGGTGGCAAGGTTCTGGGTGCTGCTCTGATCCTCACCAATCACACTTAGGATTCCACTGATATGTGGGCCACTGGAACTGAAGGCCACTTCAAAAATTGCACAGCTGCAAATACAGGTTTCCTTCACTATATGAAGGTAAAGGACCCCTGGAAAGCTAAATCCAGTCAAAAGCAACTATGGGGTTGCGGCGCTCATCTCACTTTCAGGACGAAGGAGCTGGCATTTGTCCACAGACAGCTTTCTGGGTCATGTGGCCAGCATGACAAACCGCTTCTGGTGCCACAGAACACCATGACGGAAACCAGAGCGCATGGAAACGCCATTTACCTTCCAGCCACAGTGGTACCTATTTATCTACTTGCTCTGGCATGCTTTTGAACTGCTAGGTTGGCATGAGCTGGGACAGAGCAATGGAAGCTCACTCTGTCGCGTGGATTCGAACCGCCAACCTTCTGATTGGCAAGCCGAAGAGGCTCAGTGGTTTAGACCACAGCGCCACCCGCATCTCGCCCTTCACTATATACGCAACAAGGAACCACATCTCATCATGGCTCCTTGATGTTTGCATCCTATAGATATTATCCTTTGCATCTTACTTTAATTTCTGAGTACATATACTTAGGATATGTTAAGCCAGGCACCCCCAAACTCAACTCTCCAGATGTTTTGGGACTACAATTTCATCATCCCTGACCACTGGTCCTGTTAGCTAGGGATGATGGGAGTTGTAGTCCCAAAACATTTGGAGGGCCGAGTTTGGGGGTGCCTGTGTTAAGCACATACCTAAAAAGTATGTGTGTTGTGGCCTTTGCTTTCATGTTGCACATTTGGGCACTGCGATGATCCGCCGGCAATTGCCCCAGTCAAAGTGGTCCTGTTCTGACTGTCCATTTAAGACTGCCCCCATTTGCCATTCCAGGAGCCCGGACTGCTGCAACTCAGCCAGTATTCCCGATCATGTAAAACTGGGATCTCAAAAATCCAAACCCAATTATAAAAGCTTTCTTGCTTTTACAGGTGGTACGGAATGAGTACTACAGACATGAACATCACATTCCCACGGGCAGCATTCTGCTCAGGAGAATCTAAGTCTATACAGACGATTATTGAAAGCTTGTCTAATAAGTGAGAATTGGCTTGATTCTCAATGCCTTCCATCAGGCTCCGTTAAGTCAAAATACTGGTGTTTTTTTTGAGAAAAATTAAATAGCATCTGGGTATGAGTGACAAGAAAAGGAATGCCAAAACCTGTTGTGAGAAAGTTATTCTGACATATTTGATATTCATACTGAAGTGATAAGATGCCCATTAAGGAAGGAGAAACTTATTCCGTGGGCCTTGCTAATGCAGTGCCGGGTTTGTTTGTTTTTTAAAAAAATTGTTATGCAAGTTTTTTGGGTGCACTGTAATGCTGTACAAACTCTGTAACTGAAGCCCTGCTCATAAACCTCAGTGCAGCAAATAGTTAAAGTTACAAGCAATGGGTGACATTCAACAATGTCTGCCTACTCATACAATGGAAATCTGTGTGTACAACACTGGTTTCTCTTCTCCCCTCCCTCCAACTCTCCATGCACCCCCTATGTAGCAACAAATCCTCTTAAGCTTTATTTTATTTTATTTTATTTTATTTTAGGGGGGATGCGGGTAGCTACAGTGGGAGGAGAGATTTTAAAAATCTCCTTATGCAAATAGATGCTCGCTGAATCTCTCCCAATATCCAGAAATCCCTCTAGGAACAGAACCGAGCTGTTTTTGTTTTTTGACATTCACTTATTCTTCTACCCAAATAGTAAAAAAATGTACAGTGGTAACTTGGTTCTCGAAGGGCTTAGTTGACAAACAAATTGGCTCTTGAACGCCGAAAGCCTGGAAGTAAGTGTTCCAGTTTTCGGACGTTTTTCAGAAACTGAACGTCCGACGCAGCTTCTGCTTGAGTGCAGGAAGCTCCTGCAGCCAATCGGAAGCCAAGCCTTGGTTTTCGAATGGTTTCGGGAGTCGAATGGGCTTCCAGAATGGATTAAGTCTGAGAACCAAGATTCCTAGAGTCTAATTGTGTGGCAGCCATTCCAAACGAACTTCTAGAAACTAGATTGTCGCTTCTTCCAGATCAGTGAAGTCTCCTCCATGGATTACTGGCTCCCATCTGTTTTTAAAAGATCAAAGACTATTCATAACAAATACAGTGATTTAAAAGAACCTGTGTTTAAAAGCACACACAAGAAGCATACATCACACGCACGCACATGCACACACACTGCTAAGCTGAAATTTCCTATTAAGATCTTTCTCTTTCCTTATGTTAGGTCATACTACCCCCATCAATCGGAGGCAGGGGGAGAGAGAGCATTAAAGAACACACAGTGAGTTTTTAAAAAGCGAGCAAAGGGAAGGGAGAGAAGATGACCATATTACACAAACACAGCACTGTTGAGAGCAGCTTACTGTGAAAATACAGGTGGTGCCAAAACAGCCCACACAGACATCAATAGGCCTCCAAAATAAATGTCAATTAAAAAAGGCAGATGTAGCATGCAACTCTGTCCAAATGAGCAGCTACTGGCACAGTTAAGTTATAATGATGTGCAATTAATGATAGAATTCTTTTAGGGTGGCAGAGGAGAGGGAATTACAGGCCCATTACAGATCTTATGAATTCAGTTTACTTTTTCCATTATTTATTACTCGCCTCTCCCAAGAACTGTTTGCTAACATAGCTATACAAATATTGACGTCTGTTAACACATAAAAAGAAATTGTTATTGCCACAATCACAAAAACTAGCATAATTAATGTCCGCATTGCTAAAAATCAAGTCTCTGCAAACGAGAGAGAGAGAATAAAACATTTGCACAAGCAAATCTTTCTTTAAAAGATTGTTACTTCAACACCCAATACACCTTTTGGATTTTGGTGGTGACAGAATTTAAGGAAATACGTGTCATCGATACATTGGTTAAAAGGCAGATTGTTGAAAAAGACTAAAGAATCTTTAAAACTGCCTGATAGCCTTTCAAAAGGGGTTTGATTATTCAGGGGGATAAGCACATGAACTTGATAAACAGCACACTTGTCTAAGTCACAGAAGATGCTTTTCATGTTCACATTAAAGGCAAAGGTAAAGGACCCCTGGACGGTTAAGTCCAGTCAAAGGTGACTATGAGGTACAGTGCTCATCTCAATTTTCAGGCTAAGGGAGCCAGCGTTTGTCCACAGACAGCTTTCTGGGTCATGCGGCCAGCATGACTAAACCTCTCCTGGCGCAACAGAACACCGTGACAGAAACTAGAGTGCACGGAAATGCCATTTACCTTCCCGCCACAGCAGTACCTATTTATCTATTTGCACTGGTGTGCTTTGGAACTGCTAGATTGGCAGAAGCTGGGACAGTTTCGGGAACTCACCCCCATGGCTGTGGGCGGGGGGAAGAAATTTTCACCTCCCTCCCTTGCAGCCCCCGTCACCACCTCCAATGTTTTTTGTAGGATGCTCCAACATTATGGAGCAGAATTGGGAGTCACAGCAGCAAAACTGCCCCCTTCCTTTCTTACAAGGTCAATATTCTATGAGTAAAGTTCCACTCACAGAATCATTAAAGTCTAGAGTTGGAAGAGACCACAACGGTAATCTAGTTCAATCCCCTGCAATGCAGGAATCTTTTGCCCAACTCATGGGAGTTTAGGATCCTGGGCATAATTCTTTCCCCTCTTCCGAATGAGGATTATGTTTCATGTAACCGAACTGCATTCCTCAGAAATGCACTACCTTCTCTGTGGGGGTAGTAGAGACACCCCGAGGAAGCAGATAATGGGCTCAACTGGAAGAGTAATTTCAATGGACTCCCATGTAACCAGAACAGGAGTTAAAACACATTAAAACAGTAAAAGTGCATTTATCAAATTACACTTCAGTACAAAGAAATAACTCAAAACAGGCTAGAACAGAGTAACAAAAATTGAAAAATATACCAACAGAGTTCAGTTAAAACAGGGGACAAATTTTCAGCTTAAAATCTTGATGTGACATAGATATGACTTTGCATTTAACATGCACTTTAGAAAGATCAGTTTGGGACGGGGCTGATAATTACTGAGGTCATAGCAGAGGAGGAGCTTAACCCTTTCTATCCCAGGGCAAAAATTGCTCTTCAAAAGCAGCTATTTGTATTGGCAGGGAAGGTCTCATTTCTGCCAATGGGAAATTTCCTACCAATGCATATAAAGCAGTTTCAAAAGGAGAAATGGGCCTTCTGTTATGAGCACTGCTGTTGCAAAAGCTACCAATGGTATTTGGAATAAGTCACAATGAAAACTAATTAATATTTTATCTGTTTGTGCAAATGATTGCACATCGCAGCAAAGAACAGTCGTTCACAAGTTCTTCAGTCAGAATTACATTATCTTGTTACAACCTACACCTATAGCAATGTTTTGCAATTCTTCAAACTGCTATCTAGATAGAACATGAAGCCAGATTATTCCAAACCATTTCCCTTTGATATATCCAAAGAGCCCTACATGCAGGGAAAGCAAATTGCTGCATCTGCAGTGACATCTAGTGGTGAGGAAAACGAAGCGCAGATAAGTTTTGAACAGTCAGAAGGACAGGATAATTTCTTCACAGCTGAATACAGTAATGCAATGTTAAAACTATAACCTTGGTGACTTTTTAGAAGTTATGGGATTTTCCAGAAACATTCTAAACACTAAAGTAAGCTACAAAGGGGAAATCAATGATAAAATAAAATAACCACGGGGATCAATTTGCAGAGCAATTCTGCCAGGCTGTTGTGTTTATGGGGCAACTGAATTGGTACTGAAAACGTCATCTCAAGGAGGTTAAACTGGCCTCAACCAGGACCAAGGCCTTTTTGGCTTTGGCCCCAGCCTGGTGGAACACTCTACTGCAGGAGAGCAGGGCCCTGCGGGACTTGACATCTTTCTGCAGGGCTTGCAAGATGGAGTTGTTCCGCCTGGCCTTCGGTCCGGGCCCAGTTTGACCCCCCTCTATGGGACCCTGTAAGTTACCTCTTTGGCCCTTTTATCAGCTCATGTGGGACCAACATGGATAGCTGGCCCTGATGAATACTTGAGGTTCCCGACCCCTATGGTTGTAATTCGTGGGCAATCATTTAATTTTTATCCTGATTCTAATTTTTAAGCTGTATTTTAATTAATTGGTTGATTGTGTTTTAATGTATTTGATATGTGATGTTAGCCGCCCTGAGCCTGGTCTTGGGCGGGGTATAAATAAAAATTTACTTACTTACTAATCTATTAAGCTTAGCCACAAGCTCAGAGCATGGGGCACCATATCCTTAACCAACTCACTTTTGCAAAAGATTGAGAGGATGTTGGTAACTGGCATTTTGGGACGGTGGCGAAACATAAGCTGCTGTAACGAAACTTCTGCCAGTTCAACGAGTATGGTAACCAACCTGCCAGAACGGTTGTTTGAATTTGCCCTCGGGTTTTGGCAGAAGGGGGAGGAAAAGATACAATTGTGGTTATTCGTTTTGAGAAGCAGCCGCCTTTTCAGAGATCTGAAAGTTTGGCAGAGAATAATGCCAGAAGCCTCGGCCGGGCATTAAACCGTTGACCTAATGACAATAAAGCCCTATGTAAGCACAGAACATATTTGTGGGAAGGATGCATTTCGACTGGGGAGCAGCAGGACAAAAGTTTGGAGAAGAAGGGGAGGAAGGCTTTAAAGTTTTAAATCCCTGCTTTATATTCCAGCTTGTCCGGCATTGTTGTCATAGTTATATTGCTACTATTGTTCAAGGACAAAGACCCGTAGCATGCTGGTGGGAGGACAAGCAAGCATGCAGAACTTCTTAAGGTGAAGACAGGAGGGCTGGGATCCATGACACAGATGACTAAGCATAGTAAATCAGCAAAGAAGAGTAAGGCTAAGAAGAGGAAATTAGATAAAGTGTGTCTGGGGGAGGGGGGGAGAGAGAGAGAATTGGGGAAGATGACCAACAAAGTGAGAAAAGAGATTATGTGGGGTGGGGGGGATTGAATACTGAAAACAATTACGATCAAATTCCGGGAGCTCTGTGTAACTAAGTAGTGATAGCCAGAGGCACTGTTTAAGGAGAATTGTACTTGGATAGCACAATTCAAATTTTGTACAAAGTAATGCTGACCACAAAGAATTAAAGCTAAGAGAAGTGAAGACAAGGAGTGCTCCTTGGAACTGAAAAATAATTTATTTGTTCAAAGCGTCTATATTGCATTTTTCAGCATGTAAAGATCCCAGGGAAGCTTATGAATGAATCAAGTTATTTTAATAAAATAAACACCAATTGATCCTAAACATTTTTTCTTAAATGACTCCAAGCATTTTTCTGCTATTGTTATGCTCATATTTTGCACACACACATGTACAATATTAAGTAGACATGTGAAATAAATAAGCTACATTTGGTTAACTAATATCCAAAAACACCGTCTCATCTCCTCCGATCCTACCGGTAGTAATTGAGTAACACTGATTCAGTTTGAAGTGCTTGCAATGAATTTCCTTCTTCCAGTAAGATCAGGTATATGGTAGAATTAACTGCTCGAGTTTTATTGGTGTGGTGTGTTCAGGATGCAAAGGGGACAGAGAAAGGGTACAAACACAAGCCCTGCTCCCAGCGCCCCCTGGTGTCCAGTCAGCTCTTCAGCTTTCTGTGCGATCAACAACCATAATTCAGAACATCAGCTTATTTAAGGCAACCAAGGAAGCATTCTACGCAACTCAATGCTCACCCTGAATTTTTAAAAATGTCTTATTGGTTACAGGAAGTTTCACACAGATTTCACAAGCATATGAATTGATGCCTACTCTCCCATTTTTATATGCATTGTTACTGTAGCATAGCCTTCTGTCAATAACACAAGACAGCTACAACCATCATGGGACAAATGTGGCCTGCTGAATCCATTCAACTGCTAAGGCAGAGCTTTAGATCAAGTTACAGAGATCTCAAAAACATGAAAAATAAAGAAACCACCCTCTTCATTCCCCAATCAGCAATCCTTTCGTCAAAGAGAAGTGAGACTGAGCAGTTTTAATAGCACACCTGCATACACAAGAACAATTTTCCTCCCAAAAAACATAGTTCATGGTGAGTAGATTTTGCATTGACAAAGCTGGAAAGGCAGCACACAGCAGATTGGGTCAAACTATTCAACACCTTACTTGGATTTCAAAGCTAAGGAATTTGATTATAGACAGAAATACACATTAGGGGGAAAAGGCTTTTGAGTATGTACGTAGATCACTCACAAAAGCAGATCTTATACTAAACTGTCAGGTTCAGACTGTAATAGAGATCTGCACTTCTGCCAAGAGATCACTCCATTATTTTATAATGGCTTCTCTCTAGTTGGTAAAGTGGGAAATGATTTTGTCCTCCAGAATTAGTCAAAAGCCCAAATCATACATGAACTCTATTCCCATGCATACAATACAACAGAAAATGAGGGCATGGGAGCATATTTTAACTCCATAATATAAATTAAGCTTCCTTCCATAACGTAAAAAATACCCATCCCGACCTGACCGTGTCTGCATTTCAAGGTAAGCCATAAACCATGGCCTACTATGCATAATGAAATGAAAATGAAATAAGCCAATCACTCTTGCATTGCTCCTCCTTGGTTGTGCAGAGAAAAAACCACAATGCCTGGTCTAGTGTTATGTCTGAACCAGAGGTAATAGTTTTGTTTCACTCCCAACAAAGCATGATCTGCAGCCAAAACCCAACTGTAGCGAAACCCAACATCGTGCTTTGTTTCATATGAACTCTCGGGAGGACGAGTAAAATAACCCAGGTAGAAGTGTTCATAGTAAACCAATAGCTATATCTTACAGTAATCCAACTTCAAACTATGGCTTAAGAATCTGGCTTCTTTTTGAAAAAAAAAAAAAACTATTGTCATGGCCCACAATCAGGAGTCCTATGAGGCAGAGTCCAGTTACAGCAGCCCAAGTAAAATATGGACTCACTTCCTGGCTCATCCAATGTGGAACTAAGGTCACTGGAGCTCAAATATCCTTTCCTGAACCCCAAGGATACAGCTGTGCCACCAGACTCAGACGGCTGGCCCTCCAACTCCTCATAGGATCAGGAGAGCCCTGAGGATATACCCCGAAAGCCTGAAACCCCAGGGCCTAAAAGCGGCCAGTGACTGCAGAGGAAGGGACTTGCCCTTGAAGTGTTCAGGGGTTGGGGCCTCTAGTTGATGAATACCTAGCCCAGGCTATAAAGACTGCTCCTGGACACCGCTGAAACAACTTGGATGTTCTGTCTCAGCTACAGAATTGCTAGCCGTGGTCCTGAAACCCACACCCAAGTACCCCCCATTTCCCTGATTGCAGGAAACCCTGAAACTATGGACCTACCCCTTGCATGGTTCATTGCTTATTCATAGTGTTGTGCAGCCCACAGGTCAGGGCACATAATTAAGATTTAGCCATAGTTTAGGATTTGAAAACAACACTATATTACTATGTTTCTATCTCACCTTTCCTCCAGGAATCAAGGTGGCACACATGGTTCTCCCCACTCTCCATTTTATTCTCACAACAAGCCTATGGAGTAGGTTAGGCTGGGGGTTGACGACTAGCCAAATGTCATACAGTGAACTTCAAGGCTGAGCCGGGATTTGAACTCTGGTCCCCAAAGTCCTAGCCTGACATTCTAACCACGATGACACACTAAACTGCAGCAGAATTGAAAACGGAAGCCAAAGCTTCCAATCACCTTATAGCCATGGTGGAGAAGGAAGGAGTTTGTAAGCCTACGGTTGTTCATTGTGTCTCCCTATCACAATAAATCATGGTTCATTGTGATATCCCAACTGGCCCAATGGTTGTTAATAGATATTAGAAAGTAATGAAAGACAGTACACTCCCTTACTGTTAATTCTGGAAATGTGAACCAGCAAGGGTCGATTTTTTTTACCAGGCAGAGGGCCTTCTTGGTAGTGGCACCCGCCCTGTGGAACACCCTCCCATCAGATGTCAAGGAAATAAACAGCTATCTGACTTTTAGAAGACAACTGAAGGCAGCCCTGTTTAGGGAAGTTTATAATGTTTGACGTTTTATTGTGCTTTTAATTTTCTGTTGGGAGCTGCCCAGAGTGAATGAATGAATGAATGAATGAATGGTATTGCTTTCCTTTTCTTGGAAATCTCCCATTTCATGTTAGCTGGAAGGTCACATTAGAAATAAACAGGTTAAAGATGTGCCTTGTCATGTCAGAAGCAGTTACATTTGTCTACTTCCCTCAATCTGTAATGTATAAAACAGACCTCAGGTTGAGTTTTTCAATATAGGTATATAAAGGAGAGCAAAAGGAGAGCAAGAGAATGCTGAGTTGCAATTGAAAGTACAGGGGGAGCCAATATAAGCTCTGGAAAGCCAGCTTTTCCAGCTGTTTTATGCTGCAGAAGCAGTATATTTTACGGCGTACACTTAAAGTTTGCTTCTTCCCAGGACACAGAGTTTTAGCATGCAATAGTGAAGTAGAGCAGATAAATTAGTTGATGTTTCCATTTCCCCTAAAGCAACCATGTTGTACAGATCCAAGCTAAAATATGAAACATAAGCTAGTTACACATGACTGGCACATCAAACTTGGGTGGAGGGGGAAAGAAATCAAATGAGAGAAGCAAGGCTTTGGGAAAAACACAGCAACACAAGAGTGAGAAATTACTTTTAGTAAGAGACCCTGGCATTGTTTAAAAATCCTTATAATGTAAAAAAAAAAAAAAAACCACTCTCACACAATTCTGAAGTATGTGAATATTCTAATTCCCAATTCAATATCTGGGCAGAAATTACACAAATTCTGTCGCACCATCTGCCAAGCAGTTTTCAGTTCAACACTGAATTCCAGACTGCGTACTTTATTTTGAAGTATGATATCCCTGGGTCATTGACAAGTCCGTTAACACCACACGTACGAAAAGTGAGCTGCTTAAGTTTCTATGAAATGTCACTATGTTGGAGTAGCTGTGTGTGAGGAAGCATGTTCAGTATGTCCCAGATATGAAAAGGGACCACAGTTCAGTAAGTCACATTTAAATGCATGGTTATCCACGCAGAGACAAGATTATTGAATCCCTTGAATCTGTCTACAGTATACCTATTCAAACTTTTTACCACATTTGAAAAGTCAAGACTCCTTACCTGAAAAACAATAATTTCCATAAGTAACCATTAATGGGTTTTTTAAGTGTTGAACAGAAAATATGAATGAACCAGATTGCATGAAAGTCTTGACCACTTTTAAAATTTTTATTAATTTGATATACTGAAAACTTGCATGTTTGCTTTAAATTCTTCCTCACAAGTTCTCTCTTAAGCTTTTAACATAAGCTCTTTCATAAGGGAGAATTTTTTAGTAAGAATTGAGGACTCTACTTTTTACTTTCATGCTGTTGCACTATACCCTGTATAAGACCATGCAGTACAAGGTATAAGTAAATTCAATAAACACAAAATACAGGATCCCATTCTTAAAACATTTAGATTTAGAAAATGAAGAAGCATTCAGATGACCCTTACTTTTAGAATATTTTGGGTTTCATTCCACTTGTTGGTCCACTCTTTAGTAAGCTCTTGCACCTACAAGATAAACCAAAGTATTATTCACAAATAAAACCCAAAGCTTTAATTTTCACATTTTTTCTGTCTGTTCTCCAGGGAAATCAGCATAGCTAACTAGAAGCTCACATTTATTCATTTATGCCTGCATCCCAGTTCTCCTGCATTAAAAAGCAAAACACATACACACGTGGTTCTGATTCTGTTCTATTTTTAGGGTACAATATTCAAGAAAAAGTATATTCAATTAAAAGAAAAAAGGCTTTCATTTTTCTACTGAAACATGGGGAATAGAGAGTTTAATCCATACAACCAATTAATTATTGCATTAAATTATAGACTATCATAGAGTACAGGGAGAAATTCCAGTCATTATGCTTGCATTAATTATCATGAATCAATCATGCAACATACTAATGAGGTTAACAAAAGATAATAAAAAAGCACTCGATATACTTCCTGCATAGAAATATATTTCTGAACAGGGTAAGGATTGATTCCTGCAAGATAATGAATAATATATTCCATTTTGCATCCATTGTGAAGTTTTTCATTTTGAACTATGTTCACAACAGTTAGTAGCAAACATAATCTTATTTTTCCCAGGGACGCATGCAGATGTATGTTTGACTTCTTTCTCACCCCTCTTTGAAAAAAAGACAAGTTAATGAAATGATATTTATTTAATTGCTCTAACTTTTGACATTTGCCAGTACTGGACATCAGAGTTTGACTGCAACTATGAGGAACATTTTGGAGAGGTTAGACTTCCAAGGGAAATGATAATGGATAGATCTGAGAAGCAGGATCTGACATATTGGCCACTTTACTCAGTTGATATTTTTATTCAGGTTTACTTAAGAATTGTCTTGGCCTCATGAATGCCATTTCACACCTTACACAGAGGCAAGCATGAAACAGCAAATGAGGATACATTCAGGAGGGAATGAAAGCCAATCGCAGCTTTGAACTGAATATGAGTACATGAAACCTAAGTTTTCAACCCATTTTACCTCGTTCACATTTCATGCTATGTTTTCAAAAGTCATTTTAAACTATGGTTTCATGCATAACTATGGTTTCATGCATTTGAATTCAAAATATTTTCCTCTCCTGTTTTTATTCTATTTTATTTATGGATTTTTAATTGTTTTATATATTCTACAAGCTGCCCTAACCATGTTTACTGAAGTACAGCGTATCAATCATCTTAAAACAGAATGCGTAACTTAAAACCCGCAAATCTGCCAAGAATTCAGACACAGATGAAGTGTTTGAACTAGAACTTACTCTGGCTTCATTCTGTTGAAGCTTTTCTTCCATACTTAGGGCTGTTGGAGAATCCAAAAGCGCAATCTAGGTGAGGCAGACAAAATAAACATTAAAGTTATAAAAACAAAAGATAACCTACAATGCAATACTATTGATTTCTATTTAAGAATTAAAATCTTGTTGGGTTCAATGAGTCTTACTCTCGGGGACATGCATAGGACTGCAGCCTTAGGCTGCAATTTTAGGCCACCGTCCTTAGCCATATATCAATAGGTCTTAGCATGCCATAAGTTGAAGTTATTTAGGAGTAACGATTCTCAAAAGAATCATTAAAACAATTTGTTTTTATTTGAAAAACGGGATCATTGGTTACTGACTGCAGATTGTTCTCCAACTCTCGCACTGCGCCTCACAGATGACAGATATTTCTATATAAGTCAAGGAGTTTCTAGGTCTTTCAGGAAACTTGCACACAAGAAGCCTGAAAACATCCACAAATGACGTACTTCCTTTAAAGTTCATACAAATTCCTCCTCCTCCTCCTCAGCACTCTCTGGCTCCTGTCCAAAGTAAAAAGCAGGTAGAGCAGGTCGGCTGGGGACTCATTTTCTTTGTGCTGTTTCTCCTACACCACTCAGTCCCTTGTCCTGCTTCATGCACCCAAACAGTGCTTTGTCCTGTTTTCTTCTCTCTAACCTGGCATTCCAGCTTCTTTTCCTACTCCCCAATTATCTTCTCTCTCTCTGTGTGTGTGTGTGTGTGTGCGTGCATGTGTATATTTAACAATCCTTAAGATACAGAAACAGATGGTGTCACTCAGGGCTGTCTTACCCATAGGCGCTAGGGGTGCAGGGCACCCGGGCACCGGGCTCTCATGGGCACCAGGCTGAGAGTCCGGGGCTAAGAGTTGAGTTCGGGGAAGAGTCTGCCCATCAGTCGGAGCGCTGCAGCGGGCTCTTTTGCTGCGGCCGGCTCTCCACCCCAACCCCCCGCCCTCTTGCCCAGCATCTGACGACGGAGTCATATTCAAAGTATTAAGGTGCCATCGGACCAAGGCGAGTGGGCACTCTGGGTCCCCTGACCGGCTTTTGCAAGCCGCCCACAGAGGCCTGGCAATTGAGTGCCCGTCGGCCGCCAGCCTTAACTTTCCTCCTTCCCTTTCTCTGCCTCCCAAATTTTAGGCGCCTTGCTGGAAACAGAGGGCAACATGTGAGTAGGGAGGGCAACGCAGGCGACAAAGAGTCCCTGGGCATTTTATTTCATTTGTAACCCCCTCCCTGTCACCAACACCCGGCATCCGACCGAGCTCCAGCCGCAGCAGCTCCATCCAGAAGGCGGGGAGGGGGGTGGATTTTGGCACCCCAGCACCACATATGCTTAAGACAGCCCTGGTGTCACTCAAACAAACTACTCATTTCTCAAGTGCAAAGCTCACCTGATTCCCCTGAGCAAGCAGAGTTTTCAGCCGGGCTATTTCAGCTCGAAGCTCACGAATTAGCTTGACGTTTGGATCCTCGTTAATGGTAGGCTTGTTGATTATGTTTTTGGCTCGGTTTGCATAGCGAAGGGTGCTCAAGGTTTCTCCGTAATTGACATCAGCAGGTGAAATAGCTAAAGAAAGTGAATTCAAAATTAGGCTATACGTATGTAGATCATTTAGAAATCTTAGAAACCCTGTGTGGGTGGAGAGAAAGCAAACGGTATGCTGCACTGTTGTGAGTAGGGTGGCATTTTAGGGGGGGGAAATGTTGCATTAATTTGGTTCACAGTTTCATTACATAGCATTAAATATTCCACCATTCCAATCTTCTTTGAGGACCAAGGGAGATGTCCTGCAAAATATGATACACCATAATTTGGACATTATCTAAACAAGCAAAGAGTCTTGCAGAATCTTAAAAAACTAAAAAAAAAGTGCCTGAGGATTTCTAATAAAGACAAAGGCAGTTTGTTCTCTGCCTTGTTTCCAACAGTGAAACAAGTTCACTTGTCCCTCCCAGAGGCAGACACTGCACAAAGTTGATGACCTAGACCTGCCTCTTGCCTATGAATTGAGAGCGAGGCCTCATGACTAGTGGAAGTGCCCAAAGCACACGTGATGCTCTTCCTCCAGTGCCCTTTTTGCAACAGGCAGGGACCCAGGCTTCAAGGCTGAGAGTAGGGCATTCACATTAACCTATTTGGGGAACCTCCTTGAAGTCTTAAGGGGGGGGCTTGGGAAACGCCCTCTTAAGTAGTCCAACAACTGGTTTGGGTTTCAACTGCACCTCCCCTGAGATGGATAGAGGTAGCAGGATCTCACCATTTATCTTCCCAAGATCTGCACAGCTGAAGAGCTGAGTGTTACATCCCTTGAGTATGTGCTCTCAGATGCCTAAGGGGGGGGGGGCAGTTCATTCAATTAGTCTGCAGGAGCCCAGCACTGTGTACTGACTCTGCTTTCATCTCTCCACTCTCCCGGCAGGATATTATTCAAGCTTTGTTGTGAAGACAGCCCCATTAAAAATAGCAAACAGCAATATTGCTTAATGAGTCACTTGTAATGACAATCAATTGGATGTATAGATAACCTTTTTTAAAAAAGGCAAAGCATTGGGAATTAAGGTAATTCAGCACACACACTCACTTGCAATCATTATTGTTTTAGAGTTTCCTCCTAGGCTATCTTTCAAAAGCCATGTCAAAACAGAATCCCTGTAAGGCACAAATACTTGCTTCTTCTTTGTAAGGGGGTTTGAGGCATCCTGAGATAAATCAGCTGCAAAAGAGCAAAACAAGGAGGCAACATTACCATTAGAGAGGGCTGGATAACAAGTTTGGTACTCAATTAAGTCGATAAATTAAAATAAACAGAGACTTACCTAAGGCAGAAATTACATTTCCCAGAGTAACTAGGGATTTGTTAATATTTCCTCCTTCTTTTAATCTGACACCTGTAGCTCCAGTAGCATCTGCTCTCTCACTTCCAGCAAGGTCTACCAAATGTATTTTGCTAACTGTCTCACATGGCATTTCATCATCAAACTTTGCCTACAGAAAAGCAAGATGTTGGGCTATAACAAGGAAGTCTAAGAGGAAAGGAGGAACAGTTTCTATTTCTGTTTCTCACTTGTAACAGAAAAACTAGGGGTACAACTATATCATTTGCCTAGTTATTTTCTACACATACAAGTAATTTACACACGTGAAATAATTTTCCTTTTCCAAGACACATAAGTGCCAGAGAAACTGATGTGAAATGACTTGAAATTCAATACTCTCAACATAAGTATTTCCATTTGTAGCCATTGGGGGGCGGGGGAGTATAGTTGTTTACACAGAGAATTCCCATGAATAAAGTTGCATTCCAAGTCTGTCAAGATGAGAAAGTAATTAACAAATCTGTTCTCCCTACTTTTCTAAATAACAGTTTAAAAAATTAAGTTGTGCAGGTTGGGTGGAGAATTATACTAGGTAAAAGGGGGGGATATTAATTTCTCCTCCTTTAGAGCCACTCCCCAATTATTAGAAGTAAGACTGTCTTGTGAACTGCCCTCAGATCTTTTGATGAAGGGCAGTATATAAATCAATTAAACAAATAAATGAAAACAATTTTAAAATAAACCTAGAGACTAATAGAGTTACATCTAAAAAGGTTTCAGCCAAAGCACTCCTCATTTTATAAGTACTGCATTAACCACGTGTTTATCTCCTGTCCAGATTTTTTTGAGAGGTGGGGCGTAGCAAATTCCCACTATTTAATCCAACAAGGAGTGAAAGGTCATATTTCAAGTCCCTTTTCAAATTTAGTTGAAGCTGAATTTGAGTTGCACCTAAATTTGAGAAATGTCAACAATTCATTGTGAGCTGCTCCTTTTTGTACCTGAGTGAAGTTGACGGTGAAAATGGCATGGGATCGGCTGCTGACATCATTCATTCCAGTCGCAGCAGTGGTCCGGTTTATGTTTCCTGCTTCCATAAGTTCTTCTACGTCACCATAATTTTGTACTAAGTGTTTGGACAAGTCTGTGGAAAACATAAACACAAGCCAACAGTTATGAGGACTGCAACCTTTAACCAACTAATAGTGTTTAATCCACTGAAGACGCGTCCCCAGTTCATCAGGCAACATCTTTTTAAAGTTATCCGCATCTTTAAAATAACTATTCCTAAATGCAGCTGATGGTAGAGACAATCTAAGAAGAGAAAGCCTCACACAGGTGGCCATGAGGTGGCAATACAGTGGTACCTCGGTTCTCGAATGTAATCCGTTCCAGAAAACCGTTCGACTTCCGAAATGTTTGAAAACTGAGGCACAAAGGGCTGGCTGCAGGTTCAATGGAGAAAATCGAAAAACACACAGCAGAAGCCATTCAACTTCCAAGGCGCATTCAAAAATGGAAGCATTTACTCCCGGGTTTTTGGCATTTGGGTTCCAAAACCTTCTGCTTCCGAGATGCTCAAAAACTGAGGTACCACTGCACTTCTTCTAAATTGGCACTTAATGCAACAGATTCATGAACCACCTGAAAGCAAAGTTTTGGATGCAGACAAACCGAAGGTCTCCCTTCATATCACAGAAGGGACTCTGATCCAATGGAGGCTCCTGCTGGAGTAAGGGAGAGAGGGAATTTTTGCCTCTTCCACAGGAGCAGTTTTTGACAGGGTACAAGGAAGGAAAAAAATCTGAAAATCATCTCCCCACCTGCTTTCCTCCAGTGGAACATCAAGTGAATGGCACTCCATACATGACAAGTGTGGATCTAACTCAAAGAAAGCATTTCCCCCCCTTTTAATATGACAATTGTTTAGTCATATGCAAATGTATTGATTTAACTTATTTGAATGACTAAAATGTATTCAACTGACAAACAGCACTAAGGATTGTGAAGTTAAAGAAAAGTGTATATGGGGAAACGGATTATGCCCTTTTCTCTATTGCAAAATAGTGCAGAAGCTGCATGGCAAGCTTGAATTGGCCGTATTTATTTTAGTAGAAGACATACTGCTAGACACGTTAAGCATACAGAATGTCAACCTGAAGAGAAATCTGCAGTCTTCCTAAACATTGTGTACTCTCAGGGCACTATAGCATAAATTGGAAGGGGATGGATTAAGACAATTAAGTTCTAATAAGTACTCCTCCATCACAAGTGCCTTTGATTTATAAGTGAGACCCATCATTAGTCTCAATTAGTAGGATGTCACACTCCAGAAGAAATCTTTAACATTTTCATTGTAACTGGTGACAAGCTACACACAAATTAGCGCACCCAAACAGGGTTCATAGACTTTTATAACTTCATTTACACTGGCCTTCAATTTACAACAAAGACAAATTTATACAATTACACATACAACTGGACGTCCAACAAACAGAAGCATTCAGCTCTTTAAATCCCACCTTCAACATAAGGACCTTCTTTTGGATGCTCACGAATTCTTAAGTTATTTGTTTTTGTAGATTTGCGCCTCAATAAATCTCTGACACGTTCATTATATATTTCCAGGTAACTGAAACAAATATACTTTAATCAGAAGATGGTCCGAGTTTAAAAGCCTATCCATTAAAATGAATCTCACATAAGCAGAACCTTTATATGTGCATTTAAGAACATAAAGAGACCAAGACCCATCAAGTCTAGCATCCTGTTCTCACAGTGGCCAACCTATGGCCAAAACTAATCATGATTCACAGTAGAATACTATTTTAAAGGATAATCACAGTACACAGCATTCTATTGGGTCTCATTGGCTCTTAGGTACTGTATAGGCCAGTGGGATGGCAGATATTGAAATAATTCAAAGTTATTGGTTAGAGGGGTCCTGACTCAAACTGTATAAAAGGTCAGTCGCAGCATTATCCAGGAGCAATGTGGTCTAGCAGTAAGCAGAAGAAGAGGTGAATCACTAAAGACAGGCAGTCCAGAGAAAACTCCTAGATAGCTTCTGGCCAGAGTAACAGCAGAAGGCAAAGTTGACCTCAGGAAGCAAGAAGACTTCTGAGGATGCAACAGTGTGACATCTTCTTGGCTGTGTCCTGATATTCCTGTCCCTGACCAGAAAGAGGATGTCAGGGGAAGTGGAAGCAAGCCTGCCAAAGAAAGCATATGTTTCCAGAAGCTGAAAGCTGATTGTGAGTGACAGCTGGGAGGCTCTGTTCATCCTTGCACTGGCCCAGCTAAGTCCCCGACCAGGGAGAAAAAACTTCTTGTCATCTAGGAGAGCTAACTGAGATGACGTTAGAAACAGTACATATTTAATGTCAAGCACTGCTGAAGCATTTTTCCCCCACATCTATTCCTCTTTGGCTAATTAAACAATCTATGGTCTTTTGTTTGTTACTATGTTGTGTATTTTATTTATGTTGTAAACCGCCCTGTGATAAAGGGCTGTCTAGAAATGTGTGTGTGTATGTATGTATATGTGTGTGTGTATGTGTGTGTGTGTGTGTGTGTATATATATATATATATGAATGATTGTGGTATGACATTTATCTGATCTATTACTGATTTATTATTTTCTGTAAATAAAGGTTGATAAATATAAATATTTGCTTTTTTAACTATGTGAATGGGGATAAGATGTTGGGGTGGCAGCAGGATTGCAAGGGATAAAGAACTAGAGTATGTTTATAGCACATTTGAGAAAGGATTAGTCAACCAGATCCTCAACACTTTGGGAAGGATTAAAGAATTCTCCCCCTCCATCTTCCACATTTGGTGTCACTGAAATTAGGTATAACACCCACAGTCTTCGCAGGATCTTAAATGGAACAGAAATAATAAGCAGGCCTTTGAAATAGCTATATGGGTAAAAGGTAATGTAATCCAGACTGAAGTCCTATATGAAATCTTTGCTTTGTAACTGTTTAGCTCTCTCTTCCTTACGAACAAACATGGCCTGTGAACTTCTGCAATGAACTAACCACCGAATGAGCTGAGACATGGATAAGAAAAAGGAAGGCAAAACAGTCAACACAATTTTGGTTGTATACAGCCATGCAACTGCTACACAAGCATACCTGACCTCTGTCCGAAAAGAGGCTTCATTCCATCTTGTTTTTTCATTTATTCGGTTGAATAATCCTTCACAAATCCGAGGTATTAAACCGAGATCCCCCTGCAACAATGAGAGCCATTGTCATACTGTTTAATGCAGTCACAATCTGAAAAAAAACCTGACAGAATATTCAAAGCCATAGGAACTGAGCCCCAGTCATGGAATTGGACGTTCTCTGCTCCCCTCTACACATCCCTGTAGTCCCATGAGTCCAGAAAATGGGCTCTGTAGAGTTGCTGAAACAAAGGCAAAGCAGTGTGCAGCAAGGGAGC
Organism: Lacerta agilis; assembly: GCF_009819535.1. Lineage (NCBI taxonomy): Eukaryota > Metazoa > Chordata > Lepidosauria > Squamata > Lacertidae > Lacerta > Lacerta agilis. The sequence continues at coordinate 15,027,509 of NC_046314.1, forward strand.
ATTGGCAAAAAGTACCATTTCCCCTTCTGTTTATGGAAGGGCTCCTTCCATTTGTGGGAGACTACTTTCTGGCCCAGTTCAGAAAGTGTATCTCAGGCAGATTTAAAAATAAATAAATAAAATGAATTGGCAAATATGAATTAGTCTATCAGGTTTATATCATGCTGTTTGAGATTAAACTTTGTGCCAGAAAGCATGCATCTTTTTCTTCCCAAGTATACAATTTGGGGGAGCCACAATGTTCACATCTGCATCAGGCATGCCCAGCTAAAACTAAATATAATGCAGCTGGTTTGTACATTATTGCCTATATCTGTGCACAACCAAATTAGGCCTTGCTAAATATCAAAATTCCTTTAAATTATTCTATTCAATCCAGAATTGCTAGAAAAATATGGCGGTTCCTTGTAACAACTTAGAATATATGTTGCTCATCTTATATACATAGAAGAAAAGTAGCACACTTTTAAAAGGCATGCATTTCTACAAAGTAAAGTAGAATTCTGAGAAGCTTTACGTACAGCATTTCCCATCATAGTATATGACTTCCCAGATCCAGTCTGTCCATATGCAAAAATACAAGCATTATAACCTTCAAAAGCAGATTTGAGGACATCGCTGCCAAGGTTCTTAAATACCTGGGGAAATAGGAACAACAGAGGGAGACTAGCAATGTTTCATAATATAATTAAAAGCAGAAGTTTTAGTTTGTTCTCCTCAGTAGAGCACCACAACCTACTATAGGAACTCCTCCCTTATTGAAGTGCTTATAAAAGATGATCAGTTCCAAGTGTTTATATAAAAAAAACGATTCTGTGGGTTCTCAGTCTACACAGGTGTATCTTAAGATATATATGATGCTGCAGAACATTAGCTTGGGATTTCTTTCCAAAGGCCACTTACTACTACTTTATTTTACTAGAAAGCCAACCAGTATGATATATCAAAAGTATTCCCCCCACCCACCCCGAACCAATATAAATACACAAAAATATTGCAGAAGAGCTGTGCCAAATCCAACCTTCACAATTTATCACTCAACAAACTGGATGCAACCCAGCAGCCATAGATGATCTTCCATCAGATTCAGTTAATCTCTTTGCCGGGATCCCTTTTTGGGTTTTTGACCACGCCACATGGAATCACAAACTGTTTTTGCAATTCCCCTCAGGGGTCCCTTCCAACTCTACAATTCTATGATTTGGAGTGCTGTTGTTTGAGACACAAAAGCCCAAAACTTCTTTAGGAGTGCAAAACTAGTTGTGTAGTTCTTTGTGTACCCTACTTTTTTTGCAGGCTCCCTTGAACTGCAAGAGAATGGCAAGATACTATGCAAATTTATATCATAGCTTTCATGGTAAATCTACTGTATAAAGGTTTTTAGTAGCTGAATTGTTTAAAATCCTCTCCCTAACATCTATGAGAATCCAAATGTGCAGTTCTTTGTCACTAATACATTTGTAAGTCATTCTGCGAGCCTTTTTGGCAGTTTAAAGCACTTTAAATATAAATTTTTGAAATGCACTTTGACATGTTTTCATTCTGAAAGAGAATTACAGGTTTCTGTCTGCCTACCATTTCCTGAGATGCATAGTTTGGACTTTTTGCATCAGCTGAGAAGTAGGAGAAGTCATATGTGAATGTTTTAGTCCGTTCTCTTCCAAGGTCTCCAGTTCCTCCCTCTGGTATCTAAGAATAAAAACAAGCCAGCCTATTACCATATTGCTCCCTAAGATAATAACTACATGTGCAATATTATTACTGCCAATATATAATAATAATAATAATTTTATTACTTATATGCCACCCATCTGACTGGGTTGCCCCAGCTGCTTTTGCCAACAAAATTGATTTAAGCATAAAATAAGCACTTATTGAGCATACGTTAGAAATTGGCAACTGAATAATGTCATAGTTTAGAACGCTATCCTACTAGGGCAGAATGCTTATTTTTGAACATGGTTATCATTATGGTTGCAACATAGTATCTTCAGTTTAAGGTTATAAGAGCAAATCAGAAAGTGTATATAAAACATTTCCTAGGAGAGCTTCTGCATATTGCAACCTAAAGGTATCTTCTCCAAAAGTGGCGGCACAGGCTGAAAATGCATTGCTTCATAAAATTTGTATCACAACGAAAGGACGCAACACCCGTCCAGTTGGATAGTTTTGACACTGTAACCAACTGTTTGATAGGTGCAATCCCTAGGTTGTATTTATGCATTTATAATAAGCACAAATGCATAATGCTTTTGTTTTCTTCCTTAAATTTTTTAAAAGTTACCATATCTTGAAAATATTTACAAGTATTCCAGTTTTCAAGCAAAGCTTTGAGTTTGTTTGAATATTTGAACCAAATTTTGTACAATTTCTTGAATTTTCCCCCCTAGTTGTTTCAGTTAAAATACTTTTGGCTATTGGGCAAGGAAAACGAGGTTAATGTTGCATTCCTAACCCCTGGCTGAAAGCATCAGAGGTTAATAGAATGTTGCAGCTGTGACCTTGCCACCTGCACCAGACAAGCGGGGGGGGGGGGCAAAGTACAAAGGACCCTCCCATGGGGGGGGGGTCAGAAGAAGCTTTTCCCCACCATTTGGGCAGAAACATCAAGTGCTCTTTGCCAGCAGAGCTCCCCACTAGGTGGAAGGCAGCAGACCTGGGCAGGACTTAATGGAGGTTATATCACCACCCCACCCAGGCCCCCTTCATCACACCGGACTGGGAGTCTGGATAGCTCTGTTTTACACCAAGTACAACTAACATGGCATATTTCTTTAGTCATTTACTAAGTAAATCCAATACGATAAATCAGGTCCCAGTCAATTTAGGGCACCAGCAAAATCTTTTGTGCAGTTTTCTAAACCAATAATTTCCAATGATAATTTTACACCAGCACTTTCTGGCAAGGAGACTTACTCCTCCAGGTCCACTAATCACAAGTTCTGAAGCCATCATGTCAAAACCCTGAGTTTGCCAGGAGGAGAATTTAAAAAAAGAGAAAGTAAAGCAAGAAAATAATATTACTGTGATTGCTTGAAACACTCACCTTCATATTTGTAATTGTTGTTTTATTTTTCTCCATTGAAATAATAAATTTAGCATCCAAATCCTTCTCCCTGTGAAAGTAACATATTATAGTTGATTAAGAAACAATTATAGGGAGAATCTGATAGCTGTTGTCAGCAAACTAGTATTTTCCTTAATGCATACATTTTACCATAAACTCTAGTTTCATTTTTCATTGTGGAGTTTTGTGAACATTTTTTGGCCTGGCACCATGGGGGGGGGGGTCACTTTTTCGCTTTGTATCCAACTCTAATGTTTCCCCTAGTTGCTGAATTAGGCAAGGAAGTCATATCTTACAAGGGAAGGGTTGTCTAGTCTCTGCCTTTCAGGCAGAAAGCACAATAACTAGATAGCATAGCTTCTGCTAATTCCAGCTGAAAACCTGTTAACATATGACTTGGCTGAATTGAACTTGCCTGTTAAACTGATGCAATGGCAACATACAGTACTTTAGGTCAACCAATCATTAAAAAAAATATCCTCAGCAAGGAAAGCAGGTTGGGGGACAGAGGACAGAGGCAGACTTGGATTCTAGGATCCAGGAACAGAAGGAAGTTCATGGAACGAAGGGCTCCCATCCCTTTCTCCTTTGCTGGAGCTGCTAGTGTCCTCTAAAAAATAGCTTCCACGGAAGAATTTCATGGGATGGAGTATGGATGCCTGTTGAGAATAGGAGGGAACCACCTAAGAATCAGGCAGCCGCATCACTCAAAGAACAGAACTCTGCTTGGTTGGGGGCGATTCCACACTTTCCTATAAGCCCCATTCCCCATGCTCTATCCTACTTTCTTTCTTTCATTCATTTTATAGCCTTTACAGCTCTAGGAGGGAAGGTAAACGGCATTTCCGTGCGCTGCTCTGGTTCACCAGAAGTGGCTTTGTCATGCTGGCCACATGACCCGGAAGCTGAGGGCCGGTTCCCTCGGCCAGTAGCATGAGATGAGCGCCGCAACCCCAGAGTTGACTGGACCTAATGGTCAGGGGTCCCCTTACCTTTACCTTTTTACAGCTCTAGAAACCCAAAGCAGAGGATTTAAGGGAGCATGACCAGTTCAGTTGTACTGGGTGCGAAGCCTTGAGGATGCCGCATCTAAGTTTTAGAATGGGACATGAGAGGCTGGGGCATGCAGAATTTTGGCATTGCACAGGGAGCTGGTGAAATTTGAGGCCCCTGCCACTGCCCAAAGCAGCATATATGATGTTCATGGAAGGACACCTCTCCAGGCCCAGACCAGACCTGCTTACCTTCAGCAAAGTGGTTGTGCCATGTGCCTTTAGATCACACCTTCACCCTCCAGAGAGGCATTGTAAGGAGTGCAAGCAAGTACCATGGGGTGTGTGACAATACAGCAAATCTCTCTTTAGTGAACTTCATTCCATTCACATTTCTTGGGTTCCAAGCCAGAGGATGAGATATAATTTCATTTGTCACATCTACATCTGTCACCCTTTGTTGTTTTCAGTAAAATTTACTATGTCCAATCTCCATGTGCATCACCATCTGACCTGCCACCAACTTATGATGAAGTTCATCAGCAATTTTGAAGCAGCTTTCCTAGGCACCCTTCTTTGCCTCAGTCCCTCCTCCTCGCCAGAGCATAAACTAGTACAGTGGTACCTCGGGTTACAGACATTTCAGGTTACAGATGCTTTAGCTTACAGACTCCACTAACCCAGAAATAGTACCTCGGGTTAAGAACTTTGCTTCAGGATGAAAACAGAAATCGCGCAGTGGCATGGCAGCAGCAGGAGGCCCCATTAGCTAAAGTGGTACCTCAGGTTAAGAACAGTTTCAGGTTAAGAACAGACCTCCAGAACAAATTAAGTTCTTAACCCGAGGTACCACTGTAAAATCAAGCACCTTGCTTTACTCGTCTAGCCACAGCCGTCCTCCTACTAAAATTTCATGCGTTGCACTGAGCTCCATAAAGGAAAACAACTTCTTGGCTTATAACCAACAATGACATGCAAATTCCTCAGGGATATTTCCTGGCAGCTCATATAATAAGGTAATATCTTGCAGCACAATCTTAACCATGTCTCCTCAGAAGGAAGTTCTGTTGAATTCAACGGGGCTTTTCCTCCTGGATAAGTGAAGTTAAGATTGATCATTTTCATTCTAAGGCTGCAAACGCAACAAAATGAAGGCAAAACAAATCTGGCTAATTTAGCAAAGGGAAAAGAGCTTCCTCTGCTAACACTGCACTGCTAATAAGGCTATTAAGGCTTGCCTTCTCATCATAGTCTTGCTATTAAATTTGTTTTTCCCCCCATAAAATTTATGCACAGCTTGATTGGTGGCGAGGTGGGGAAACAAACCCTCAAAGCAGTTCTATAGGTCAGGAACAGATAGAAGGTTTCCAATTCCCATTATTTAAAAAATCAAGGGTTGGGGATTAAAGGTACAGCAGAGTCCATCCCACAATATACAAAACACAAACTAATGAAAAGCAGACAGGTATAATAATGCAAAACGTAAAGAAGATATACAGGTGAAGATGAGACAATAACTACGGAGCAAGTTTGAACAAGCAATCCACGAGGACACTGATGAGGGACCTGGTATGTTTAGCTTGGGAAAGAGGTGATTTAGAGGAGATATGATAGCCATCATCAAATATCTCAAGGGCTGTCACATGGAAGATGGAGCAAGCTTGTTTTCTCCTGTTCTGGAGGGCAGGACTTGAACCAATGGATTCAAGTTACAAGAAAGGAGATTCCAATGAAACATGGGGAAGAACTTTCTGAAAGTAAGAGCTGTTTGACAGTGGAACAGACTCCCACGATAGGTGGTGGACTCTTCTTCCTTGGAGGTTTTTAAGCAGAGGTTGGAAGGGCATCTGTCATGGACACTTTAGTTGAGTTTCTTGCAATGCAGGGGTTTGGACTAGATGACCCTTGGGGTGCCTTCCAACTTTACAATTCTATGGTGGTGAAGGGATAGCTCAGTCGGTAGAGCATGAGACACTTAATCTCAGGGTCATAGGTTTGAGCCCCACGTTGGGTGAAAGATTCCTACATTGCAGGGGGTTGAACTAGATGATTCTCGTGGTCCCTTCTAACCCTATGGTTCTATGATTCTATGACACAAAGCTGTTACTGCTGAACTGCTCAATGAGATGCTGAAGGGAGGGTCATGTGACTGTGCACTGGTGGTTAAGAAATTTAAATGGAAAGTGATGATAAGCAATTATGGCCCAAACAATCCATGGGCCTCTGTTTAAGAATGATCATAAAAACATATTATCTAGCAATGAAGCATAATAAAGCCAGCTGCACCACAGTGAACTCTGAACAAAAGCTTTTTTTTCTTACACACAAGTCAGACAATTTTGACTATTCAGCAGTTAACCGAAATGAAGCTTCAGCTTTGAATAAGCAGCTTAACCTAGCAACTGTTTGCAATTTTGCTCATATTCTTGAGAAAGGGAGGAGCAGCAGAAGCAGAGCTCAACACTGTACCTGTCTAGCTAGTTCACCCAGTTGCCCTTATTTTCAATTCTCAGATTGATATCTTACAATGGTCCATTAACTACTGGTGCTACTTTGTAATCCACCCTCTTGGGACAATGTTTCATTGAAGCTGGAAAAGAGATCTGATGGGCTCAACAGTCACTCAAACTAGAACATGTCTCAGAAGCACTACCATGGAATATGGTGCTTGTGTAAAAGATAGTAGCCTGTTTATTGCAGAACAGCAAATATTTAATCCTACTAGCTTTAGAAAATGTAAAGGTGTTTAAAAGATGGGCATATGATTTCAGTATCTCCACCAACCATGGAAATAAATGCTAAGTATCCTTAGGTAGGAAAACCCAGCTCTACACTCTGGTTTGTGCAGAGATGCAGTATTCATCATCAAGACTTTCTAAAGCCTCTCTTAACACTTATAGTAAGCAAATTGCTCCAATTCCAGCTTTCAGTTTATAACAGGCAGGAGCATGAAATCATGAGTCCTGAAAGTCTGGTAACTTCAGAGAAGTATTACCAAAATTACAACTCCACTCCAAATTACCAATACTTCACCTTCAACACAGTTGCTACCAATAACAACTTTTTAAAAAATCTCCAAACTGGCAACATCCCCTTTACAATTAAAATTCAGAAAAAACCCCACATCAACCAAGCCTTTGTTTTTTTTGTTAATCAATCTTAAATCAATAGTAATAGAAAATATTTCTGAAATTGTCAAAGTTGTTGGGTCTCAAGTAAAGTTAACATTCAAGAAAGGCAAGCACTTTCAGACCTCAGAAAATAAATCAATGTTGTGGCACCAGAGAACCCCTAAACTGTGGGACATCCCCTTTGAAAAAAGCAGCAAATGCCCAAGATTGTTTTGAGTTCAGAGCACATGCTTTTAGATGTATCATGTTCTGTCCCAAAGCAGTGCTGTGTTCAGAGAGTAGGAATGCAACTTAGGTAACACTTATACCCAAGGATAACAACAATTTAAATGTTGTTAGCTGCTCTAGGCAAGAATGGGATACAAAAACAAAACAATATCATCTAAAAGTAGCTGATAGAGCATTTCTTGTGCAGTCATGAGCTGACTAGCCTGTTCTGCTTCAACAACGCGGGCCACATTCAAGGTTCTTGTGTTAATTTACAGGGCCCTTAACAACATGGGTCAAGGATATCTTAAGGACTGCCTGATCCCTTATATCATGGCCCAATCACTGAGATCTTTGGGGCTCATAACTTCTGGAAACTGTACATTCAGTCTAATGGGTCAAAGTCTGTGGATCTCCTCCCAGCTGAGATTAGACAGCTCCTTGCTGAACTTCAGGCTCATAATAATAACAACAATAATTTATTATTTGTACCCCACCCATCTGGCTGGGTCTCCCCAGCCACTCTGGGCGGCTTCCACCAAACATTAAAATACATTTAAAATATCAGTTTAAAAACTTCCCTAAACAGGGCTGCCTTCATGACCATTACTTTGTTGTTGTTGTTGTTGTTGTTGTTCCAGCAGGCATTTTAAGGTAGTGTGTTTTATTGTCCCATTTTCTGGGATTTTTTTTTATGTACACTGCTTAGAAATGCAAATTAATCACATGGTATATAAATATCTGAAATAAAATAAGCCAACAATGGGCCAGTGTTTTGTTCAATACTTGTTTGTGTTTTTTCAAGAACTTAAAAGACATTTTCAAGAAGGTTACATAAAGATAAATGCTGTGAGCTTTATTTACTTTGTTTCAAAGCAAAAGTTGCATGTACCACATTTATACTGTAGATTATTTTAAAAAGTACTCTGTCATGATCCCTATATACTGTATGCAACCACTTCTGTGTGTGTTAAGCATGTACCGGTATGTGTACCACAACCACAAGATCCCACACTTCTTGAATTAGGTTATTGAGTTCCAACAGATTAAACATGCAGAACTGTTAAGGACAGAATGTTTTCTAGTGCCAAGGAGAAGTATTACCTGTCTGATATCTTTTCAATCTTAGACACTCAATCTGAAATCTCATTATACTGCTTACTTCTTTCAAATTAAATTTCACCACACTAGTTTCATTCATTGAAATTGTACCCCTTAAATTACCTTCTCTAAATAAACCATGTCAGACTGGGAAAACATTGTTCTACTCACAAAGAATCATAGAATTGTAGAGTTGGAAGGGAGCCTAAGGGTCATCCAGTCCAACCCCCTGCAATGTGTGTAGGGTATATGTATGCAAAATGATGAGCAAAGTCAATTGCTTTTAGCTCCACCTCAGCTTCATGTATTATTTCAGTAACCACACATGTGAGAAAACCCCCCAATGTATTTGCTCCTGTTCACAAGTAGGTGCTCAACATATTCCCTACACTGGTCACTTGCAAACTCACCCCAGAATAACTGTACAACTATGTAGGGAGATGCTCAGTTGTGGCAGCTTTCCACACTAAGATGACCTTCACAACAACTTTGAAACAAATAGATAATATACAGAGCTATACAGGTGAGATAAAACTCACCTTCCTACATGTCTGGCTACATCTGCCCCTCCAAAGAACTGACATGAACCTTTAGTGAGTTTGCAAGAAGCCACCAGGGACAAACCGATCAATCATCACCAGTTTATACAAAAGCACAAGCTCAGCAAAAAGCATCATAAAATTACTTTGGCAGAGTTTTACAGCTGGCATGCTCTATTTAAAGGGTGTGTGTGTGAACATATATGCACATTTAAGCATTTAGTGTGTACACTTCCTCAATAAATAGAACACTTTTGTTTTTACCCCATTTGGACACCAGAAATATGTTTGTCATTGCCTTGTATGAACAGAATTCTAAGTGTGGTATACTGGTTAAGAGTCCTGAACAAGGCCGTGGGAGATCAGGGTTCAAATCCCCACTCAACTATGAAACTCACTGGGCAACCTTGGGCTAGTCACTGCCTCTCAGCCTAACCTACCTCGCAGGGTTGTTGTGGGGACAGAATGGGGAGAAGTTATGTATGCCACCTTGAACACCTTTGAGGAGAGGCGGGCTATAAAGGTGATGAATAAATAAGTAGATAAATAAAAAATACATTATACTTTCCCAGATCTAATAAGTTAGGGTGACCAGATTTAAAAGGGAGAGAGGGAGGGAGAGAGAGAACAGATTATCCTGTGCCCTTTATCTGTTAGTTCCAGGGAAGAGACTCTGGAAGCAGTGAAGGGGGGGGGGGAGCCAGAGCACCTGGCTCCCCAACAGGCGTGACAGCACACACCACTGTTCTGCTACCCCAGCACTGAGGCTGCCAGCAAGGCAGCAAAGTTTACAGGGTTTGAACAATAGAGTTCAAAGAGACACCAAGGGTCATCTAGCCCAACCCCTGCAAGGCAGGAAGCTTTTGCCCAACTTGTGGCTTGAACCCCCAGCCCTGACACCGAGCTATCCGAGGATGTCAAAATGGTTTACACTGGCATCTCATCCAGCAGGGAGGCAGTTTTGTCCTTTTATTATGCAGAAAGGGGGCATTTCAAGCAGATGTCCTTGTCTTGTTTTGCTTTCCTTTGTGGGTGCACTCTGCCAGAACCTCTTTCGTAGAAGGAACGAATAAATATGCATAGCTCGGTCGGTCTCTGTAGCAAGTCTCAAAAGTCGTGGGTTCCAGTCGCACGTTGGGCAAATGATCCCCGCCTTGCAGGGGGTCGGACTAGTTGACCCCCGGGGGTCCCTCCCAACTCTCCAATGCTAAGAAAGAGGAAAACAGTTCTCTCTTCTCAATCTCAAAATCTCATTATACTAATTACTCTTTTTGGGGGGTGGGGTTGTTTTGTCCAACCCCCCCCCCCCTGCCCACAGCCCATCATTGCGCCACGACACACCCCCGGGAGCTGGCAGGTGAGGGAACAAGTTCTGCGCGTGCGCGTTACAGTCGCTGTCGGGCGGGGGAAGGAAGACCCACGAGGGGAGAAAGTGAAAAAAAAAAAAGCGAGAGCGGGGGGCGGAGTGCGTGAGGGGAGGGGGCGGAGGGCACAAGCTCCTCTCGCTCGGCTTTGGCTGCCTCACCTGCGGTTTATGGGCCGGACTCGGACAGCCACCTTCACCGACGCCATGGCGCCGAGAGCCCCCTCCCCACCGCCGGCGGCCGGCCGGCCTGCCTGCCTGCTCCTCGCTCCTCTCCCGGACGCGGCACGCTCCGCCCGGCGGCTCCCGCGCGCTGCCGAAGGCCTCCCTCCGCCTCGCCCCGCCCTTCAGCCGCCCCGCGCGCCGCTTTCGACTCCCGCAGCACCGCCCTGCAGCGCCGGGCGCCGAGGATGTAAGGGTGCCGCCGGGGGACAAACGCCGACGCCGAACGCGTTGCGCGATCTCCGGCCGGCTGGCCGCCCGCCCGCCTCGCTCGGACCCTGGGGATGACCCAGCGGATCTCGCAGGCGCGCGCGAGAAGGGGGTAGGGGGTGGGTCAGGCCCGGGTTAAAGCGGCGGGAGGGGGGAATGATAGAATCGTAGGGTTGGAAGGGGGACTCCCCCCCCCCCCAGCGTCGTAGGAATATGCGCACACGGCTATCGAACCTGCAACCTTGGCATTATTAGCAAGCGCCACAGGTCTGGGCAACTGTGGTAAAATGCCAGCAGCAGGAGTTGGAAGCGACCCTGCCCAACCCCCTGTGAGGCAAGGAAGTTTTTTTGCCCAACGTGGGGCTCGGACCCATGACCCAAATCAGGCCAGTGGCGCACCTAGTCCAGGGATGGAAGGAAATGCCAGGATGTGAGTGGTGCAGAAGCTGTCAAAGGTCAGGTTAAATCCTTGGCTTCTCTATATATATAGAGAGAGAGAGAGAGAAGCCATCACCTTGCTTATGCATATATAGATAGATAGATAGATAGATAGATATAGATATACCGTATATATAGATATATGGCTTATATCTTCTAAAGTGTTTGACACTTAGGCAGGAAGAACCAGCTGCACAAATGTAAGAAGGGGTGTGTGTGTGTGTGCCTGGCTTGCCAGTAGCACATGTGAGAAGGATCTAGGGCAGGGGTCTGCAACCTTTAAGACAAAAAGAGCCACTTGGACCCGTTTCCGAAGAGAGAAAAAAACTGGGAGCCGCAAAACCATTGCGGCCCACAAAAATATAAATACCCAGAAGCTCATAGCACAATTTAGACAGGTAATGAAGAGCAGGTAATGAAGGCAAAATGGCAAAATATCACGAAACACTCCCCCCCCCCAGCCAAACAGCAAGCACTGTATTAAAGGAACCGTCCGAACGCCTGACGCTGCAGGGGCAAATCTAGAAGGGGAAATCCAACCCCCCAGAATACTTCCGCCCCATGAACAGCACAAAAACCTCTTTCCCCCTTCTCTCATTGCACACACTTTGTAAACCAAGAAAATCTTTTTTTAAAAAAAAAACCCAACAATTTGGGAATCCAGTTGCGGTGAGGTAATAGCCCAGCTATTAAAGAACAATGTAGCTAATTTCAAGGCAACTGAATAACAAAGAGGCCAGCGATTAAGCTACAGTGCCTGGGGAAAAAAAGTCAAAGGGCAATTCTAAAATGCAGCAGGGTGACTTTTAAAACACGAAGTTTTTTACCCACCAAAAATGGTGACCTCCAATATGTCCCCAAACCACTGCCCAACACAGAAGCAAGTACAGGCTCCAAGCACTATAAACACCCAGAAGCTCATAGCACAATTTAGACAGGTAATGAAGAGCAGGTAATGAAGGCAAAATGGCAAAATATCACGAAACGCTCCCCCCCAGCCAAACAACAAGCACTGTATTAAAGGAACCGTCTGAACGCCTGATGCTGCAGGGGCAAATCTAGAAGGGGAAATCTTATGCAAAAGCACACAGCATTCACACTGCCCCAATCACTATTGGCCAGCAGAGGGGCTGGGCAAGGCAGCTGAGAGGGGCTGAAGCAGGGGGCTGATCACGCCCCCCCTGCAGGCGCGGGAAATCATTCCTTCAGAATGGATAAAAACCTTTCAGTCCATGGGACTCCCGCTTCTAGGGGGGCAGGGGGCTCCCAGGGGGGGCCGCTGCCCCCTCCTGCCCCCCCGTCGGTACGCCCATGCTCGGGCCCCTTTCGCCATGCTGCTTAAGGGAAGTCTCCTGCGTGCCCCCGAAACAGAGCCCGGGACCGGTCTTCCCCTGAGCTTTTTCCTGTGCCCATCTCATCCCGTTGGGCCGCCCTTAGCTGAACAGCCGGGCTTCCTTTTCCTTCCCAGACTGCCACGTGTCCTGGAGCCGGGCCCTTCCACTTTTTAAAAAGAGGGCTTCCCCCTTGCCCGCCGCCGCTGGCCCAGCCCGCAGCTGCCTCCTTACCTCGTCGAGTCGTCGCGCCTCGTCGAATCGCAGCAGCCAGCAGCTCCACCAGCAGCAGCCAAACACAAGCGCCAGGACAGGCGCCAAGGAGGGAAGCTGCTGCAGTCTGCTGCTGCGCCTGCGCTGGCACAGCCACCGGCAAGGTAGAGAAGTGGGTGGGTGCAGGCGGGCCAGCAGCGCGGCGCAGCGGCCCCTACATTTCGTCGCTAAACGCACCGGTCCGACCCGGAGCCGCAGCAAAGGTGCAAAAGAGCCGCATGCGGCTCCGGAGCCGCAGGTTGCAGACCCCCGATCTAGGGGTCTTAGTATATCACAAGCTTAACATGAGTCAGTGTGATGCAGCAGCAAAAAAAGCTAATGTTGTTCTAGGCTGCATCAATTCAAGGGAAGTCATAGTACCACTCTAGTCTTCTTAGACCACACCTGGAATACTGTGTCCAATTCTGGGCACTACAATTTAAGAAGGATGTTGACAAGCTGGAATTTGTGCAGAGGAGTGCAACCAAGATGATCAAGGGTCTGGAAACTAAGCCTTATGAGGAGTGCTTGAAGGAGCTGGGTATGTTTAGCCTGGAATAGAGGAGACAGAGGAGATACGATAGCCATCTTCAAATATCTTAAGGGCTGTCACATGGAGGAGGGAGGATGATTGTTTTCTCCTGCTCCGGAGGGTGGACTCGAACCAATGCATTCAAGTTACAATAAAGGAGATTCTGACTAAACCTCAGGAAGAACTTTCTGATAGTCGGAATTAATGGCAGAAGAAGGTCTCTGGATACCTGGGCATCTAACTCTGGCTTTTCGAATCTTATTACACACATCTAATGGGAGGGGGTGGATGAACAATTCAGAGCAAAACAAAATAAAAAATAAAAAAAATCCTTCCAGTAGCACCTTAGAGACCAACTAAGTTTGTTCTCAAAGAAGTGTGCATGCACACGGAAGCTCATACCAAGAACAAACTTAGTTTTTTTGTATTTTGTTTTGACTATGGCAGACCAACACGGCTACCTTCCTGTAACTAAATTCAGAGCAAGTTCACAGTTTAAATTGGGCAAGAGGCAGAGCTCAGAGTTGGATGAAGGTGAGGCACTCTCTTCAATGCTAGTTTTAAGTGCATGGCTTTAAAAGAGGATTAGACACATTCATGGAAGATAAGGCTATCAGTAATTACAAGCCATCATTGCTAAGTTCTGTCTCTGCTCTCAAATGCTGGGATTTGCAAATGCAGAGAGTGCTACTGCTCAGCCCCCAATATCTTCCCACACAGATGCTGGTCTAGACTGGCCTTTTGCCAGCCTCTTCTTATGTTCTTCCCTCCCTTCTGATGCAAAAGCACCACTCGTGGCTGCTTACAACATTTGCAATGGAAACGTTATAAAAACCAACAATATTTAAAAATAACCAGCCCAGGAGGCAAGAACAGCAGTTAAAACCACCAATGAAAACAGTATCTGCCACATAGGAATAAAATAGACTTTAATCACTGATGAAAAACCGTGAGGGTGAGGGCCTGCTAGGGACAAGGCGTTCCATAACTGGGCAGCCTCTCCTTCCCTTTAGGGATGAGGCAGTAGCTCTGCATCTCAAGGTAGGGCTGGGAGCGACCTCTGCTCCAAATCCCGCTCAGATGTGCTTCTATCCTAGGTCGGATCCAGAGAATGGCTTTTCCTTTGGATCGTAGTGAAAGGGTCAGGGGATACGGAAAGATGCAGTACTTGCGGGATTCCTTTAACGTGATCCCATGGGCATGTGCACAGGAACATCTTTGCAACTGCATCCTGGACTAGCTGAAACTTCTGTGATCTTTTCAAAGGTTGGACCACATTCAGGTAGCCATTCAGGTCACTGTTCTTCAACCTTGGGCCCTCAAATGTTGTTGGGCTACAACTCCCATCATCCACCACCAGCTTAGCCAATAGTCAGGGATGATGGGAGTTGTAGTCTGGTAACATATGGGACCCAAGGTTTACGAACACCAACCCAGGTAAAAGCCAAGCGAAGGAGCACCCAGGCTGTCAACCTGAGGAGTACTAACCCATCCAAAACATGCTGAATGGCAATTTCAGCGTCCATTTCTTGCCTAACCAGGAGCGCCTCTGCCTTGTTGGGATTAAGCTTCAATTTGTTAGCCCTCATGCAGCCCATAACTGCATGAGACCAGTTCAAAGTGTCAACAGCTTCCTTGATGTTATATGAAAGGGGCTTGGGCAGGTGGGTACTTCCCTCAAGGCTAGCTCTAATGTAATACCTAGGAAATGTAAATCAGAACTTTTATGTTGGGTTGATTTAGACAGTTCCCTCCCACAATCCTTGGCCCATTTTGACATTTCTTTCTGAGGTACGGTGCTGGTGGGAATGAGCACAAGGAGCGGTCTGTGCGCAGATTTTTTTTTACACTTGATGAAGAAAGCCGTGCCAAAATCGATTTCCCAAACTAGCAGCCATCATCGAGGCCTTCCCAGAGTTGTCATGGATCACAGAAAGCAGCATTCTGAGCAAGCAGCTTGAGGGTGTGCTTCTCAATTTGCTCCAAGCTGCGAAACTGCCATCTCCCCCTCCACCATTTCCTCCCTCTCAAAGATTGATCTGTGGCTCATGGAATATCAGCAAGATGCTCTTATTCAGGGAAAGCTTTGAAGGCAATGCCATCTCCTCACAGCTGTAGATCAGCTCCTCTCCAGAACTACCCTTTCCTTTGATCCCGCTCCTCAGCACTTGGGGGGGGGGGAGGAAACTGCTGATCCATTGTCTCTCTGTGAGTTGTATGTGACTCTTTAAAACTCTCTTGATGTGGAGCACCAGGGATGCCACAGCATTCTTCATTTCTTGCTGAGCCTCTTTTCTTTTTTAAAAAAAGTCCTCCACTCTAAGGATTTTACTGCCCAGTGTTTACATTTTGTCCTCCTCTCACCCACCCCTTGTACTACATAGTCAATAGTGTATTAAGAGTCAGCAATCATGTTTTCCCCAGTCAGCTTCCCAGGGAAAATGGCATTGATTTCATAGGAACCGTGCATTTGTGTGCTAGCCTTGAAACATTCATCTTCCTAAAACACCAATAGAGCTTGCATGTGAATGGCCTTCAAATGGCTATGCATTTGAACATGCTGCAGTGACTATTTTTTTCTTGTGAAGTCCTAGGCAAGAGGGCACGTGGTGCAATTTTCTCTTTCCTGCAGAGGGGACTTGCATTTTTAAAAGAAGTTTTAAAGGCAAACAACCCCTATTAAAATTTCAGGTATTATATAATTATTATATTCAGCACCCAAAGTTTTATTGCCCTATCACTCTGTCAAGCATCTCACTATAATAATTATGCATTTCAAAACAAGCAACTTTCCCTCCCTCTAGTGGTCTACTTGGTGCATTGGCAAATCTGAAGACTTCCAGTAAGATCAAATAAATTTAACAGCACATGAATGGGGCATTATTTTGCAATAGACACAAATACATAAAATACACAAATTCATGGGTAGAAATGCATGTGCATTTTTATTATCTACACAGCAAAGGGCTGCAGAGTGCACGAAGCTGTTACAGAAATATTTGAAGATAATGAAAATCCTCAGTCAAAATACCACTGAAGACAATGGATATTTTTATAACACCTCTCTTGGTGGGGGGTGGAATTTAGATCCAGGCAAGAATTATTTCACAGTAGATGATCATTATAATTAGAAGAAATCCCATTTTTGCTTAAATTCCACAATACAAGCCTGGGGCTTTTCAGATATATGCAGATATATTTTCAGGCTGTTGCTATAATTCTGAATTTGTTAATGACTCCTTTTCAGACATTTTTAAAGCAGATCCATCCATGAAACTTTCCATTCTTAATATGCCACTAAAGCTTATAATGTGTGCAAATTTCTGCACCTCAGGCAGCTCTTTGGAAATGAGCATATTATTCTGATTTAACTATCAGAAAGACTCTGAGTGGATTAATTGGATGAATTAATTGTGTAGACTAGAGTGGAAGATTGAAGACATCTAATTTTGAAACAAGTGCAACTGTAGCATCTTTACTGTTCCTGCCTTATTAATTTTCCCATCCACAAATCATGGAACCCTGAAGATGTATAGAATCAAACCCCCCTCTTTGGAATCCTACATCGCTTTTCCAGTGGCACAGAGATTTTGTACCCAGGTCATTTTAATGGCAGAGCAACATCCTTCACTGAAATAAATAAGGCAAGCTTCTGGTGGTTACTGGGTGGGTTCTGTGTTCTTATCCTGCCCTCTGTATTTAGAACTACTCACTAGATTGAGTTAGTGGTCTTTTATATGGCTGGGGGTGAGGGATTTTACCCTGAGCCTAGTTTCACCTGAAAGGCAGGGGAGCCCAATAAGCACAAAACAACCCCTCTGCAGCGCCACATATCCAGCATTGGAAAATTCCAGTCACTTCTCCTACCTGGGCAGTTATCTTTCCACAAGGCCAGACATTGATGCTGAAATCAAGCACCGCCTGAGCTCTGTGAGTGCAGCTTTCTCCTGATTGAAGTGCAGAGTGTTTGAGGACATTCGCAGGGAAACCAACATGCTTGTTTACAAAGCTATCGCACTACCTACCTTAGTATGCTTGTGAAACGTGGACCACTTATAAACACCATCTCCAACTCCTCGAAAGATTCCATTAACAGTGTCTCCGAAAATTTTTGCACATCACTTGGGAAGACAGGCATACTAATGCAGTGTACTGGAAGAAGCAAAGATCACCAGTGTCGAAGCAATGATTCTTCAACATCAACTTCGTTGGACTGGTCATGTTGTTTGGATGCCTGATAGTCTTCCAAAGCAACTACTCTATTCCGAACTTAAACATGGTAAGCGTAATGCTGGTGGTCAACAAAGGAGGTGTAAAGACTCTTTTGTGGCAAATCTAAAAAAAATGTAGTATAAACACGGACAACTGGGAAGTACTTGCCTGTGAGCGCTCTAATTGGAGAACAGCCTTTACAAAAGGTGTCCTGGGCTTTGAAGTTGCTCAATCTCACGATGAAAGGGAGAAATGCGCTAAGTGGAAGGCATGCTTGGGAAACCCTCACCATGATCAACTCCTGCCTGGAAACTTAAGCCCCTACTGTGGAAGGGTGCATGGATCCAGAATTGGCCTCCACAGTCACTTGCGGACTCACTTTTAAAACCGTGTTCATGGAAGACAATCTTACTCGGCTATGAGTGATCGCCAAAGAAATAAGAAGGTAGTCTTTTACAAGGCTGGGGTGGGGGATTGTACCCTGAGCCTAGTTTCACCTGGAAGCCAGGGGAGCCCAGAGGGAGGGTGAAAGGGAAACACTAAAATGGATGAAGTGATGATGGAAAGATGAATGAGGGGGAGCCCTCTGCAGCCAACCAGTTCAGATCAGGAGTGACTTGTTCCTGCCCTAGCAGCATGCCAGAGAGGGAGAGAACATGAGGTGGTAAAGGTGGGTGGGGGGGGTGGTCTCACTGAGTTTTGCCACTGGCCCTGCCCACTGCTGGCATTTGTCCCCTGACAAATTACTCCTGGGAGAATGCAGCTCTCAACGGAAAAAAGGTTCCCCACCCCTGGCTATTATTTGTAAAGACAACAACAACAAGGAGCTGTTCCCTAGGCACCAGACAATTAGCATGGAAATATAAGTCAAATGCCTTTTACATTTTTTATATAATTTGCATGGGATCAGACAGGCATTATAATATGCAGCCTTTGTACAGTGGTTTCAAGTGTTTGAAGCATTTCACGTGCATTATCTAGTTGCCGCAATCCTTACAAGAACCCTGTAAGGCAGGCTGGTATTATTATCCTCCGTTTCGCTGTTGGGTTTTGGGAGGGTGAATGAAGCAGAGAAGAGAGAGAGGGTGTGCTCAGCAACTCTGTACACAGATTTCTGATTTTGGAAATTGTACGATGTGGTTTCAACATACAGTTCTGCTTTAGAAACAGCATTAAAAAGGGAAGTTCTGAGCCTGGCCTACACCCACTAAACAACATAGTCATAACTGGTGAAGTAAGATTCAGCCACAGAATGAGGAGGCAGGGAAACTCATCTCGTCCTTCAACTCAGCCCTGGATGAAGATCTTCCCTCAGACACTTGTGTCAAGTCAAGACACGTTCTCATTGCTCAGGGAAACACCTGACAGGAATAGATAAAGAGATGCATTCTTATTAATGGTGTTTAAACGAGTGCTTACTCCCATAAAGACTCAGAGACCCTTGCCAGATGGTTGCAGGATATGTTCCGGCTGGCAATTGGCAGCTGGCCACGGAGAAGCATTGTGTACAGAAGCTGGAAGATTTACAGAACGGCTAATAAATATCAAGCACCTGCAAGAGTCAAACAGACCTTGAGGATCCATATGGTTCTAAGGCTGTGTCAGGAGATAATTCACTTCCCTCAGGACTTGACCCTTGCCTTGCTGAAGAAAGGGGTAAAGTCTTCAGTTAATGATGCTATCTGTATATATGCCAACTCAGAAATAAGGCCCACTGGACATAAGAAGAACTTTGCTGCATCGGGCCAGTGTCCCGTCTAGTCCAGCATCTGATTCTCACATTGGCCAACTAGTTGCCTATAGGAAGCTCTCACACAGAAGCCGAGGGCAGCATGCCAGCAATACGTTCAAAGGCATCCTGACTTTGAAAGCACAAGTAGTAGTCACCAGTAGCCTTATTTGCTTGACTTGTGTGAGGGCTCTGCAAGAAGAAGGAAGAAAAGCGAGGTGGTTACAGTCTGTGAGTTAGTTTCTCACATGCGTGGTGTGGAGACAATTGCTCCAAACTGGTTCCTTCAAATTTTGGGTGTGCCTTCAGCATTCGGCAATTGGTGGAAATTGGTACTGTTTAAGATGTCTGAAACTAAATGGCTAGTCTGTGCTCAGGTGAAGAACAAACAGAAGTGGCAGTGTGGTAATAAATGTAACCCACTGAAACAATACATCATATTTGTAATTCAAACAGATGAATTACCACCCCAGCAACTTGCCTAGTACGAATTTGCTTTGAAAATATGTAGCCTGGTATTAATATTAGATACACCTATGCAGCTGGGGCACTTAAAACTCGCCTATTTTTAAACTAGAAAGCATCTTCAGTAGAGCTTCCTTGTGGTTCAGTTTGGTGTAATTTCTAAAGAAGATGTTCCATTCTTCTACAGATTTATTAGTGAAATGACCTTCCCAAGTTTCCATTAGACAGTAGATGCTGCTGTGATTTCAAATGAAATAGATCCCCATATCTGTAGCATTCAGGATTAATGCAGCAGCCTCACGTCAGCCCTGGCAAAAGGTTGAAGACTCATCACCGTTCCCTGGCAACACAAAACTAAGAAGCTCTAAGGAATGTTAACAATGCTTATCCATTGTAATAACCCTTCTCTCAGCGCCCCAGATTTCCTGCTTTCATACCTGTTTCCCTTGGGTGAAAAACATAATTCTTGGTGTGACTTAGTAGAGACTTTCTTACAGTTTCCCAGGGAAATAAATTATACTGTTCCTCCTATTTTTACTCATATTGTGTGGAGCAAATTTGTTCTTTAACCTACAGGCAGACATTTAATTATATTAATATATGAGGATAGAAAGATCAATACTAGAACTGAATGATATATGCAATTAATGAATCCGTGAGTCACTCCTATTCATAACTAGTGTTATTACCTGGTAGGTGTGCAAGGGTGATTTACAACTAAATCACACTTGGAGAAGACCTGCTGAAATTGATAGACAAGTTAGCTGTATATCTTGATAGGTTAATTTTTGAACAATGAATCATTTGTCTTCATTACCAAGTTAAAGAAAACTATTATCTTCATCAAATATCATTGAAATATGGATTGGAATGGGATTCAGTAGAAATAGCTATCTCAAGGCATAATCAAGAATGAAAATTGACACTTTTAAAAATATGATGCAATTAAATTCACTGCATTGGTTTAATTCCAAACCATGCTGTCCTTTACAAAATGTCACCCACTGTGGCACAGCTCATTCATAAGTAGACATTGACTAGCAACAACAAAACTGTAGAAAGCCAATAAGCACAATGTTAGATGCAATTAAGGAACGAAACATTTTGCTCCCATTTCCAACAAAAAAAAAAGTTATAATGGAGCCAGATGGCACTGTGCCTGATCAATAACGACCCTATAAAAAAACTTAAACAAATTAGAATGCATTTTTAAACCATCTGAATGAAATTAAAACCATCCACAGTTTTCATCTTCAGTGTGCTAGCATGGGGAAATGATAAAATAAGCAAACAGGAAAAAAATGCAAACATGAAATGGCAGATAAGGTAGCATTTGTTTTTGGTAAAAGTGATAAGATTCCACATGATTGGAATTGGAGCAATAAGTGTATGTTTAAGTTTGGCGGGGAGGAGATGGTTTTAGTGAAATCAGAGAACAATCAGAGGTGCAAGCAGAACTTTTTGTGAACTCAATAACCAAATGTTGAACAGATCAACATAATGTTTTTCACCACTCACGAACCACTGTGGGAGAGTCATGTAGTGTACATGCATTTTCTAAGAGCAATGGAAGTATGGTGATGATAGGCAAACAACTCCTGGCAGATGTGTTAAGACACAGAGTTTGGGTTATCAGGATCAGATCCTTAGGGGTAGGATTATAGTCTGGAGAGTCATGATGCAGCAATCTGGATTGCCTGGATCAGCCAAGAACCCCATATACATGATGCCTTGAGCTCCGCATGCATTATTTTTTAAATAAATGTTTCTTTTAAAAAATAATGTGCAACTCTTATAACAGTACAAATCTTATCTCAACTTAGCTCTCTATCCAGAGAAAGACAGGTTTTATATTTGTTGAATAATGTTATGAGGGAAAACAGCTTCCTTGGTGGCCAAATTTCTTTTTCTAGCTCTTAAGCGTCGTAAGACTAAAATTGATTGCATTGACATGGGTTTATCTGTAAAGCTTCATGTTAGTGCTGGCTATGTTTTATTCTAAAGTTCCTTTAGATGTTTTAGATGTTTTTAGTTCTGTATGGATAAATGTATATTTTCTGACTGACAGTTGAATAAAGAATGATGATGATAATAGTACAAAAGATATGCAATTATTGTGCGTGGTTAAATTACAGATAGATAGTATGCTGTAGTAGTTAGAGAAGTAAGAAAGTCTATGGTAGAGCATGAGATGCATGAATCGCAAGGGGTGGGACTAGACAATCCTCGTGGTCCCTTCCAAATCTACAATTCTATGACCCTATGAAATCTCACAACCAAAAAGATGACTGGGCGATCTTTACTGAGTTGTTTTGAGGCTAAAACAAAGGGAGGAAGAACCATATGTACTGCCTTGCATTGCTTGGAGGAAAGGGGTTTATATGAGAGAGAGAATAAATATGGAACTTATTAATTTCTGGGGACACTGTAGCCTCTTCTCTCAGATCCATGTCAAGATACAATTAGGATAATTTGCTAGCGAATTGTATGGAAGCCATAAAAATGGATCCCAGAACCTTGTGATTATAACTACTGTTGCTGAAGGCTTCTCCCACCCCAAGGAAACCAAGTCATGGATGTAGTTGATGCTATATTTTGTTTTAGGAACATAGGAAATTCCCTTATCTGGAGTCAACCCATTGGCATGTAATGTAGGTGCTCTAACACTGGGGTATGGTTCTTCCCTGCAGAGGTGGCCCACGCTCCTGAGGCTGATACATACTTTATTTAAAATCAGAAAATGACAAGTGCACTGGATCCACACATTCCCAGCAAATAAAGGAATGAGAAAACTCTGAGGGCACACGGGCAACTTTCATATCACACGCCTGATAATCACAAGGACCTCATTGTTCTTGGGTTGTGCTTTAATGAGTAGTGCTCATTGCTTGCCTCTTTTCTATTCCTCCTCTAAATGATATTTTATTTCTGCATGGCTGATGAAATACAAAGATGGGGGCACGATTTCACGGTTTGCGTGAGATGCAATTAGCTACAAATGTCAAGAAGATAGTACAACTTTATTCATCCCGGTTCATTTAATGAAAGTAATTAGAAGTTTTAAGGACTGCAAGTATCTGTGTCAAAAGTGGCACGAAATGCCATAACAGAAGTGGATAGATGAAAATGTGATGTGGCACGTGAAATGAATCTCGCCATCTGGAGGGAATGATTTACCTCCGTGATAATTTAATGGAAATATGCACATCCATGCTCTGTCTCGAGAGACTAGTCGCATGAAACACCTTGTTGTGCATGACAATCTCTGGATCAGGATCCCATTGTGCAAAAGGCTTTCCCTTGTGAGCTGGGATGTCCCATACATTAGCTTCCTCCTGAACCCCCAAAATCTGTTCTAGGAAGCCTCCGGAGAGATTTTTGTGACTACAGGGAGGAGGTGAGAAGCTGAAAGGCCAGTCGAACAAGCATAAATCCTTTGCTTAATCTGAATGATGTCATTGGATGCTACGCAATGTATTTCCCCCCACCCTGATTTAGAATCAGCAATTGGAAAAGCAGGATGCAATCTATGAATGAATGAATGAATGAATGTGTCAAACCTTAATGTGATTCACTTCCTGGCCTCTCAAGATGGATATCAATGTACCTTTACATCTAGAATTTATTTATTTATTTATCCAAGTCAACTGTTTTCTACTCTACTAATGCAAATGCTGGGGCGGGTGCTGGCAGTTCTGAACTGCTGAATGACCCCTTTTAACACAGGAAAGGAAACAGGGACACCACGCAGGGCCCCGCAACAAAATATTGCAATGTGTTGCAAAAGGTTATATGGGCACGTGGCTGGAAGAACACACACACTGAAATCAAAGACTGGAGTTTCTGTTCTAACTTGGGTCTTAGCTTCATGTGCAAAAAATAGTTCTCAAAGATTAATCAGTGCAACCAGTCTGCATGCAACTCAGTGCTGCATAAGGCTTTTGTATTCAACAGAGTGCTTGTCTTATCTTGGGATGAAGGGACATCTTGTGTTTGCTGCAACCTGAGAGGTAAGGGAGATTTCTGACTGGGAATCCAAACCAGACTCAGCCCCACCTCTGACCTGTAATATTCACTGTTCAGAACTCATTACCGAACTTTGGAAATAGAAGGAATTATGACTTGCATTACGCCCTGCAGAAAAAATGTTTCAGTGTGAACTAAATACATAACCTAAACACCAGATGCCTTATTAATTTGTTCTACATATATATTGGCATTTAAACATTACCAAGTTAAAAGCACAATCTGATACATACCTGCTCAGAAGTAAGCGCTGTTGAGTTCAAGGGGACTGAACTCCCCTTGAATACTGGGGAGTGAATATTGGATTGTAGCCTTATCCCTCCTGTTGAAACTCCTTTTGGGGAAAAATATTTTATAATTTCTCATTCATAGAAACCAAGGCATTTTGTTAGCAAACTAATTCCAAGCATTCATCCATCATACTTTTAGGAATGTTTTATTCCTCTGGGCAACTCCAGAGAAATTAAAACAAATATTTTGGTAGTCTTTATACTTCAATAATTCCAAGCAATATTGTGTTGAATAAACATTCTTTGTCTATAGGCATTTCTAAACTGCTGACATCACTGGTTCTTTATATTTGCTGAGTCACATACTAATCCTGTAGGGAGAACAGTAATAAAAACTTAACATGCACTCCCTTGCATAACAACTCCATTTATCATACAAGGCTGAAATCTGGGGAGTAACCTCCATTGAACACTGTAGGACTGACTTCTGAGTAAATTGTGCAGCACTGCACTGCACAACAGCATTCTGGTAGGGCAAATGTCTGTAACATATCTTTGTCCCTTAGCTGTGACTGCTGAGAAAAACTTCTGGTTTGCTTGTTCTCCCCACCCCCCCCCCCTTACCTTACAGTTATATGCAGAAGCCTGCTTGAAATCTTCTAAATTAAAATTCAGTTGCTTTATTTGTCTCTTGTAGCCATGGATAAGAGAAGCTGTACGCATTCATGGGAGCGTTCGCTGCTCAGCTTTCTTTGATCACTTGCGCCGCTGAAAAGGCAGGTCACTTTTCAGCTGAAATGCATGCTTCTGGACTGCCACCGTTTTCAGGTGGGATTCAGTAGCATACACTATAGCAAATACAGTTAAAAGTTGATTTGGTGCTTTGTGCAACAAACCCACTCCCCAGTTGGACTTTATGCAATAAGGAAAGTGATGTGAAAATGCACTGGAAAGTGAGACGTGACCATTGGATAACCTTCTCACAACCAGATCAGGATGAAAGCTCAATGTTGCCATTTCAGCTTGCACACCAGCTATTAATATTGCTATTATTTACTGTATTTATAACACACCATTTAACACAAAATTCTCAGGTTTGCTGCAAGAATCGGCAACTCACAACCCTGACTTCATGGGATTCATAAAGATGGCAGGGCACATTTAATGACTAAATTGCAAGAGCACAAATGAGTTCAACTTTTTTCCAGCAACTTATAAAAAAACAGGGCTGCTCAGAATGACCAAACACGTCTACCTACCTTCCTAGTACAATCAGTCTTGCTTGTGTTCTTTGCATATTGGTAATCTGCTGCTGGGGTGATTGAAAGTCCCATGTTGGACTGCCCTCGGAAAAGAGTTCAGAAGTTTCAGTTGGTGCCAAATGCTGCAGCTTGTTTGTTGGCAGGAGTACAGGGAACCACGAACACATGGCTTATTAGTGTTTCAAGCCCAGCTCATGGCAGTTATTCTCAACTTTTAAAACATTTAACTTTTCATTTATTAAATTTGTATATGAGCCTTCATCCGATGGGTATTGGTTTGATTTTTGTGGAATTATGTATTATGTATTCACATTTTGTATTTTTCTGTTGCAAACCACCCTGGAATCTACGCATGAAGGGTGGCATACAAACTTTTAGGTAACAAATAGTAAAAATAATAAATTGGTCCGAACCAGGAGGGCCCTTCTTACGTTAGCTATGCACTTTGAATGTATGGTGTCATTTTGCATGCTGCCATGATGGCTTTGTTCAGTAACTGAAAAACTATACAGAATGTCACCACACCCAAAACCTGAAACAAGGATGATGATGATGAATAAATTGATGGGTTCCTTGAATGGCCTGTCAACAGTTTGCTCAAGTTTTGGCCTGCCCAGGCCAACCCCATCGCTTTCTATTCCTGTACGTTGTCGCCCACGGAGTGCAACTATGCTCAAATTGACAAAGAGGCATGTGCCATTCCCTCTGATGCAGATCTGATATATATATATTGGGGGGGGGGGGGGGGTTGCACATGTGCCCATCAAGCTGTGTGTGGGAATTATCCCTCCGTGTGTGGTGCTGTCAGGAGGGGGTCGTGCAAATTCTGCGCGTTGTGCAGAATGGAAATATTTAGGTGCGATGTTCTATCCATGGATGCAGCTTGCAGAGGGAAAATTCGAGAGGGCGAGGGAGCATGGGTCCACTGTGGGGAGTGGAGCGCATTTCTTGCGCACGGGTGCCTGCCTGCAGAAGGGATTTGTGCTGCGGAGCTCTTGTGGAAAATGCCTATGTGGTTGTGTTGACAGGTGTGCAAAGGAGGGGTGCAGAAGCTAAAGGTATCTGTCTACATGGCCTTTCCAAAGGCCAGGTTGTGCAGCCAGCTGGGGCCTGTAAAAAGCCAGGCCGGGAGCCACCTTAAGTTGAGGCTGCATAGGCCTTGTGGTGCATGTGATTCAGATTCTATTCAGTTGAACCTCTGGTTACAAAGTTGACTTTTTTTTAAAGCAAAATGCCCCCCTAGTGAGCCCACTTTCGTTCACTTCTTTTTATTTCGAGGCAGTGCACACCTATGTTTGTGGAACTGCAAACCTTTCCAGTCATGTGCTACTGCAGTCAAATCCCACATTTGAATGTGGGGAAAGATGATGGTGTGTAGCCTGCTGTAAATTAATTTGTACCCTGGGGGGATTACCACAGCGTGGACTGTCTCTGAGAACCGTAGACTGTCCCCGGGACAGGTGAGGATGCTGATTCCTTATTTTCAAATCCGAAACTTGACAGCTATGCCCAAGACGTAGGACTACGTTGCAGCAGCAAAAAATACCCCAGTGAACCACACGTCTGTATCGTAGTATCACCTGCGCTCGCAAAGCGAAAATGTACCAATCGATGGCCGAAGAACTCGTCGCGAATCGGCCGTCCTGGGATTGATTGAGCGGCCTGAGCGGAGAAGGCAAATTCTATAGAGACGTAAAGGGGATGGCTAGAGCATCTCCAACTTCCTTTTACAGCGCTTCGCGGTCTAGGATGGAACTTACCAATGCTCCACCATAGACACGAGGAGGCCCAGATAGGCCCTGCAACGGAGCCCGTACGGACCAACGGCCAATAACGGGTTTCCGGGGTTTTTAACCGGAAGTTCAAGCTGTATGTGCTACAGGTTTTCTTTTCCCCCATCCCCGCTCACCTCTCTGGACAAACGTTCCCCCTCAGTGGCGGTTGCCCGCTGTAAGGGAAAGCCTTACCCAGGGCTGAGAGGGAAGAGTGCACCTCCACACACACACCGCTGGCCGGAAACGGAAGGGAAGGAAGGAGGCATGTCGGGTGGCGCGCTGGAGGAGGCGGTTTGAGGCATCGAGACGGTACAGGCAGAGCGAAAGAGGGGAGGGGTGGGGGCGTCGCTTCGCAGCCCCCTCATTGGGCTCCCTACGCCTTCCGTGGGTGGTTAGCGGCGGCCCCATCGGGCTCTTTAACCTCCTCATAGAAGGTACCCCGAGGGCCATCTAGTCCAACCCGCTGCAATGCAGGGATCTCGGCTAGGGCCACAGGTGGCCGACCCGGCCTCTGCTTAGAAACCTTCAAGGGAGGTTTTATGTGAGAAGCACAAAAAGGGGTGGCAGTGGGGTGTCCCCAACTTGCACCCACCCATATGCATGCTCTCCCCCACGCCTTTTTCCTATCTACCTGGCTCCTCTTCGTAATATTATCCAGCTCCAAGGGAGAGGGGGCCCTTTGTGAGTCCCGCTTCAGCTTTGGGCTCAGTGGTTTTGTTTGGGGGGGGGGTTGGGGTTTTTGGGGTTTTTTTGGAAGAGAGGAAAATGCGGTGACTTAGTGAAATCTTACATCGTATACACACACACCATTACATACCTTTCTGTCGAGCCTAGTCGGTGTAGCCAAACCCTGCCCTTGTAGCCTCCTAAAGCATTATTATTATGTCATTATTTATTTAATTTATATACGGCCCTGTACCCGAAGGTCTCAGTGAGGTTTACAGCAAAGATCAACATAAAACCCACAATATATATAATCAAAATAAAAACCACGACCCAATAACACCCGAAAGCGGTAGCATTTCGGTTGGGGGCGGGGCTCACAAAAGGTAAAAAGTGCTGCAGCCCAGTTTTCTCACTTACCCCCTTGCTGTTTGTTTGTTTGTTTGTTTGTGTTTGTTTGTTTTTTGGTGCAGAGGGGGCTAGGCTGGGAGGGATTGGGCTCAGGTTTTTTTGTTTTTTGTTTGAAGGGGGGAGAAGAGAAAAGTAGGGCGACTTAGTGAAATCTTACAGGATATATACACACGCACCCAAGTACATACCCTTCTCGCCAAGCCTAGTTGGTATGGCAAAATCCTGCCTCTCCTACCCCTGTAGCCTCTTAAAGCAGTAGCATCTTGGTTGGGTGGGGGAGGTGGGCTCATGAAAGGTGAAAAGTGTCGCCGTATGAGTGCACATGCAGCCAATAAAAATAAAATTACGTACAGACTTCTGAGGAGCAGCTCCAGCCAGTTAATGCATGTCTGTTTTGTTAACTTTGCATCCTGCCTTTCCACCAAATGGTGCTCAATTTGGCTACCAGAAGTAATGTAAATTAGTATGATACAATCTGTGGTGCTTTTGCCAAACCTGTAAGTTAGGATAGTGTTATTATGAGTACAAATAGTTAGCATTGTGTGTTAATTCTTTTTAAAATTAAGTGTATGATAAGTCAGCTATGATCTTTAATTTTAAACATGATGTATTTTGCTGTACAGAGCCCTCCTCATTTAGTAGCTTGAGCATTGGGACTTGCACTGGCTTCCAATCCCTGTTTGGCCACAAAGCTTGCTGGGTAGGCTTGGTTCAGTCACTATATCTCAGCTACACTTGTCTCACATTGTGATTGCAAGGATTAAATCAGATAACTCAATGTAAGCTGCTTTCAGGGGTTTTTTTTAATAGAAAGTGTGGCATGTGCACACGCTAAATAAATTTTTGTGTTTTTTTTCAGGTCAGCCTGACAGAAATTAAATTATGGATATCCGACCAAACCACACGCTGTATATCAATAATGTTAATGACAAAATTAAAAAGGAAGGTATGAAAATAAATTATTCCTTATTCTGAGCGCTTGGTCAAGAAACAGAAAGTTTATTTAGGAAGTATGCTGCTTCATGCCCTCTCTTCTCCACCATGAGAGTTGATTGGTCTTTGGTAAATTTTTGTAACTCAGCTTTTCTGAAGAAGGTTAATAATACACAGAGAAGGGGGAGAGCATTCACATATAAATGATTTGTTAGTCATTTTCTCCAGAGTGGTAAATTATTATCAATGTCTTGAAATACCTAGTGATGGCACAAAAATTTCCCATGAGGGAAATTGGCTGGGAGCAGTTAACATTTCAGGAAATAATGGGTAAGAGAGGTGATCGAAAGTATCATATGTCTGGCATGTTGCATTGTCAGACTTCTTTGATTTTGGAGTGAGAAACTTGGCTGGTTTCACTGCCCAAGTCATGTGCTGTCTCTTGGAGTGATTGCCCTGACCTTGAAGATGCTGTGGTATCTTAGAAGCAGATACAATGGTACCTCGGGTTACATACGCTTCAGGTTACATACGCTTCAGGTTACAGACTCTGCTAACCCAGAAATAACGCTTCAGGTTAAGATGTTTGCTTCAGGATAAGAACAGAAATCGTGCTCTGGCAGCGCAACAGCAGCGGAGGTCCCATTAGCTAAAGTGGTTTTCAGGTTAAGAACAGTTTCAGGTTAAGAACGGACCTCCGGAACGAATTAAGTACATAAGCAGAGGTACCACTGTAGATACAAGTATAATTCTCCTTTTCTTCCTTCCCTTAACAGAATTGAAAAGATCTCTGTATGCACTGTTTTCTCAGTTTGGCCATGTAGTGGACATTGTGGCTCTAAAGACGATGAAGATGAGAGGACAGGCCTTTGTTATATTTAAAGAACTTGGCTCCTCCACCAATGCCCTGAGGCAGTTGCAAGGCTTTCCATTTTATGGTAAACCAATGGTGAGCTTTATATTTTACTGCAAAACATGATAAGAGAACAATGTGGTGGGGATCTTCTGGATTCTCTGTGTAGAGCAATAGGCAGTATATTTAAAGCTTTTGGTCTGTTCACTAGGCTCTTTAAACACTAAATTCAGCACCCCACTATGCTGATGTTCCCCTCTACTGCACTGTTCCAGGGGTTCTCCTGACCCCACCCTCCTGAGCCTATTTAAGGGGGCAGAGAGAGGGGAAGCTGCATTGCACAAGTGGACGTCCTTGTGCAGCGCTTCTCATTGGTTGAATCCTGCCCTCTGTACGTGGAAACTATCCTGTCATACCATAACAAGGCCCTTCATTGGAAACTTGGCATACCAACTATAGACAAAACAAATAATTTTAAGCTTTCTCTTGGGAGAAACATATTGTCTTTCCATTACAGATCAATACAATCCTAAAAGCACTTACCAGGGAGTAAAATTATTGATCAGTAAGACTTCTAAGTAAGCATGTTTAGGTTTCTTCTGTAAATGACTTTCAGTTCCTCGTTATAAGACTGCTAATTTAATGTAACTGTCAAAAGCTCTCTTTTGATTAAAATATAGCCAGTGAAGCGTGTTAGGAACACCTTGATCAACTCATTCCAAATATCCAAATATATTTATGGGTAACTTCTAAACAACTTCAGAAAATGTCCAAGAATTGAACAGAATTAAATGTCTCAAAGGGACTGTTTTAAAAATTTGTCTAAGGACCTGAATCTTCTGTTTGAAAATCCTATTTTTAGTATGTATTTTTAAAATCTTTATGGATTCGACGATGATACAAATGCATTGTGAAAAGCAAGTATTTTGTGGCTGTTCTTCCCTACCCTGGACAATATACAATGTTTTGTTTGGAGATGCACCTTGTTTCTGGCTAGGGTGGCATGCAGTGGCATGGTGGTGCCATCTCTAGCAGTGTGCCCAACAGGCTTGCAGCACTGTATGTAACTCAGGCCCGATGGCTCTGGCTTGGACTCCAGGTGCCAATACATAGCTTTTCAAACAGTTCATTAGCTGGATACTCTGTGACCTTCAGTCCACTCCCCTTTATTCCTTGTCTGTTCCAAAATACCAGGCTCAAATTTATAGCTTTGATGCTAAATGCAACATTCTAATTTCAACAGCGCATCCAGTATGCAAAAACAGATTCTGATGTGATTTCTAAAATGCGTGGTACGTTTGCTGATAAAGAGAAGAGAAAAGAGAAGAAGAAGATCAAGTCCCTGGAACAGTCTGCTAATGCTGCAAACAAGAAGCCAAATCAGGTAAGTGAGTTTGTCCAGATCTCATTGCCATCGGTCAAAGAATAAGCCTCTTTCTTTAACATCTGCCTATAACAGGCTGTCCAACTTCCAAGAGACTGCGATCTACTCCCACTATAAATAAACTGGCAGTGATCTACCCATTGGATTGACCAAAGTTGTTGAGCTTTTTGGGGGGAGAGATCAGAGTTGTTGAGATCAGGGGTTGGATTGGTAGATTGCGATCGACCTATTGGACAGCCCTGACATTAACAAATGGTAGGGTACTTGTGTAGAACAGAACTATGCATTATGTAAGCTGAATTAAGCCTCACTTTCAAAACAATACACGTAAAAACCAACAGTTGCTTAACCTGAGAGTAAGAACCTTTGAACTCAGCTGGACTCGCTTCTGAGGAAACAGAAATATGATTGTGAAATTGAGCCTGACAGTCAGATTTTAATTTTTTTAGTAGCTTTATGCTGTTAGCAGTTAACAAAAATGTACTTTTCCCTAGCAAAATTACTGATCCCCTTTGAGCTAAGAAGGTTTTACCTACCAGGTGATATTGCTGCCACATGCAGAAGAAAAAAATCTCCCAGATTTGTTCTGCTTGGGTATCATGGGCACTGTTATTGTGAGAAGAAAATTATTTGAGGAATCCAGGACTTTTGCTTACTTTGCAGAGCTGTTTAGATTTGTTTGTCTTTGAGCATTTTATATTTCCTTCCAGTTATCCTGTCCCTCTTTTTTTTGCAAAAAAACAAGACTGTGGAGTTGTTGGGAGGGAATAGGAGGGCAAAGTCGCTTGAATGTGCTGGTGAATTAGGAGGCAGCTCTCTCTCTCTCTCTCTCTCTCTCTCTCTCTCTCTCTGTGTGTGTGTTTGCTTGCTACTAGCAACTGTTGGCAAAACCACAAGTGGCAATTCATGAAGAATTAGAATAATTAAGAATGAATAGCTGATAACTCTTAAAAACATAAGGCCATGTTAGTAATTTTTTCTATTTTAAAAATAAGCCTCTAGCAACTCTGTAGGGTAAATCATAATATGCGTGGGTTTTTAATACTGACTTCAGGTCTCGAAGCATAATTTAA
This sequence comes from Lacerta agilis, assembly GCF_009819535.1. Classification (NCBI taxonomy): domain Eukaryota; kingdom Metazoa; phylum Chordata; class Lepidosauria; order Squamata; family Lacertidae; genus Lacerta; species Lacerta agilis. The sequence continues at coordinate 15,059,910 of NC_046314.1, forward strand.
AAACAAAAAACTTTTTATTTCTCAATAGGGAGCAAACCAGAATTCAGCAAATTCCCAAGCAAACTCGCAGAATCAACAGGTAATCCTTAACATCCTTTACACCAATTTCATATCACCACATTGGTCTTTTTAGAGCTACATATTTTGTATACAGATAACATGCATTTTGGAAGCAACATGCTTTATTCATATATGACCAACTTCTGTAAATGATTAATTAGCAGTTGATAAGTGTTATCCGCTAGTATTTGCTTAGAGGGACTGTAAATGTATAACTGTACCTCCATTTATTGTTTTATAAAAAAACAAACAGTGTCCACAACCTGTAATTTAATCCTATCATTCTAATTGTGCCAAATCCTTATTATGATAACAGAGATGATAGCACACCACAAATTGAATACTTGGTATGTGAGGGTTTTGTTTTTAAAGGTACTACTGGGCTAACAGCTGTTGAATGCCTGAAGTGCCAACTACCTGGACGTTTTGCAGGGGAGATGTTGTGGAGTATGCTATCTAGACATATTCTTAACTGAAAATGCTTAGAATTGTATTAGACTGATTGTATTAGATTGTATTAGACTGATTGTATTAGACTCTGTGGCTAACCTAAAAACCTGTGAAGTGCAGAAACAAACAAACAACTTGAAGCTGTTTACATCCACCCCAATTCTCTTTTTATGTCAAATGAAGACTTGGCAGCTTCTTGGGTTAACGTCAATGAGTTATGCCAAAATAGCTATTGTTAACATTTATAAATATTAAAGCAAATGTGGTTTTGGCGTACCATCACACATTGTTTGCTGCTTCCGTTACAGGTGCCTGATAATCCACCAAACTATATACTTTTCCTCAACAACTTGCCAGAAGAGACCAATGAAATGATGTTGTCAATGCTGTTCAATCAGTAAGTTCATCTAGATACATATATATATATAGTTCTACAATCCTGTACACCTGCATTTGAGACTATCGCTCAACAAAATTGGTGGAAATTTTTGTAGTAAACTGCACAGGATTTGGCTGTTAAGAGTTTCACCTTCTGTTGAAACTCTCAAGAACCCAGTACTGAGATACGTGGTCTCCTAACCTTCTGTCAGTCGCAATAGATTCCACCATTTGACTTCAAAGAATGATGTCTGGTTCTACGAAACTATGTTTTTACAGTTTGGATGGGCTGGGATAATGGAGCCTTCAGTGCAGGCTATGGAGGGCTATGGAGATCCAAGACTCTTTAGAAACACACCTCCTTCTTTCAAGCTGCCATTTATATGCACTCATAGAACAAAAACTCATTGTTACTGTGAGATGTGACTTAAGAATTGGCCTCTTTAGTTATGTTCAAGCTGAATGAATTCAGGCTTTTGGCCTCTGGTGGCAAAGACATTTCAAATAAGAAAGAAGTGGCTGTTCATGCAACTTCCTCCTTCCTAAACATTTCATGCTGCCTCTTGGATTAGCTGCTGATTTAAATTTACACTTATAAGTAAGAAAGGCAGAACAGCCATGGGATTTCTAAAAATAAAACTGGGATGCTCGTAATTAGCCATGTTTGAGGGACAAGGAAATACAATATCAAACATGGTTTTTAACCTGTCTCAGATTAAGTGCAGGATGTCTGTTTATAGTCTGACTCAACATAAGTTTTAGAAACAGTAGCCAAGCAGACTGCGATTTTTACAGTTTAATGTGAAATACGTTGCATTTAAGGTATAGAAATACTTGGCAAAACACAAATACCCATACATTGTATACTTGGGTAAGTGTACATCATGTGACTTCTAAGTTAAGTCATTCTAGTAATTTAGCTTTGTCAAGGCTAGATAGAGATTGTGTTGAATTAGCTCTGTAGGAGAAGGTTTGGAAACAGAAGAACAAATCCATTCTGGGAATTCTTTCTGTTGAATGGAAATTAACTGAAAAATAGTTTGTCACGAAATGGGCTTCATAAAATGAAAAAAATAAATAAATTCTGAAGTCCGTAATTCCTGCATTTCAGCTGCTCTGTTTTTCATTGTGTTACAAATATGCTCCTGGTATCTTCGGTATGTTTTACTTGGCAAATTCAGCCTGTAGCTTTCAGCTTTATTTTCAGTGGTGAATTTCAATTTTATAAACATTTTTTTTTTTTTGGTTGGAGAATAAGAACAGCCCTGTAACCAGCAAAATTAAAGCATGTCATCTTGTTTAAATATTTATCTCTCAAGGTTCCCTGGTTTCAAAGAAGTGCGCCTGGTGCCCGGCAGACACGACATCGCATTTGTGGAGTTTGAAAATGACGGGCAGGCAGGAGCTGCTCGGGATGCCCTCCAAGGATTTAAAATCACCCCTTCGCATGCAATGAAAATCACTTATGCCAAGAAGTGATGGAAGGAAACTAGGATCCCTGAAGGACTTGCTTAGTTTGGTTTTTCTTTCCTGCAACATGCTGTAGGGTAATTTGGATTGATTGAAGTGTGGTTCCTTGAATTTAAGGAAAACATCTGGTATGGCATTGTTGGGAGTTAGTCAATACAAGTATGTAAGAATTCTAAACACATTCAAGGAATGCCAGATGAAAAGCTGAAAGCTGTAAAATTTGGTTGCTGTACATAAGTCAGTTTTGTATACTGTGACTGGCGGGGGTTTTTCACAGTAAAGTTACCTGTTCAGGAATAAAGCTGCATTTTCTCTCTTGAAACAGTAATCTAAGGTGTACTTGTGTTTCATCAAAAGCAATAGTTTTTGCCAGCTTACTAAGGACTGGGTGTACTTGGAAATGCTAATGATTTGGAATACATGCTCATTCCATGAGAAGTTCTTTCACTACCCCAAAACCCACTCTGGAGGGCTGGGGGAACCCTAAAAACAGATTTGGGGGGAGGAGAATAAGGAGATGCTCCCTTATGCAAATGGGATATCTTCCTTAGGTACAACTCCAGATGTCCTGGTGAAGATACAGATAACTGAGATGCTGTTCTATATTTTGAAAGAGATGTCAACAATCTTGGATGGGGTGCTTGTGAAAATAATACTGTCAGGGATGGGATCCGTCTAGAGTAGACAATGCAGTATAGATTATTTGGAAAGATGTTTGGATAAATACAGTCGTACCCTGGAAGTCGAACAGAATCCCTTCCAGAAGTCCATTTGACTTTCAGAACATTCAAAAACCAAATCGCGGCTTCTGATTGGCTGCAGGAAGCGCCTGTAGCCAATCAGAGGCCGTGGAAGCCCTGTTGGACGTTCGGTTTCCAAAAGAACGTTCACAAACCGGAACAATCACTTCTGGGTTTTTGGCATTCGGGAGCCAAAACATCTGAGTTCCAGGGTGTTCAACAACCAAGGTATGACTGCATCCAAAACTGGACCGGTATTTTACCATAAAGATGTAAATAAAGCAAATACATTCATCAGTAGTCACTGACTTCAGTAGTCTTAGCATCACTATCTGGGGGGGGGGTATCTCCCAGGTGATTTGCAGGTGTCCGTATGTCCACCTGAAATATGCAGTTGGTATCCAGAAGAGCACTGTTTTGCACTAAGCCCCTGCAGTAATAGGGAGCTGCTATCCAGAAGTTTTTCCAGAATCTGAACAAGCCACACAGCTGAGCTGAATGTGAGCATGGTAGTTTCATTTTAAATGAACCCATTATCTGCAGAATGTAATATAAAAAAATCTATCTAGCAGGGGGATGTTAAACAGGTTTGAATGCTAAACTCCCTACTCAATAATATGGTCACCAAAATATTGATTCCGTCTGAATTCAGCACCATTGATGCTCCGAAGCATTGTGCTTGTATTCTTTTCTGCTTGATGTTGTGTTCTTGGATACCCAGCTTTTAATTTAGAGTGACCCTGGGTGGTTGGGGTCAGTGGAAACTCTAGGCTTATACTAAGCACATCTGGTTCTCAGCCTTGAATATACTTAAATAACTATATTGGGTGTTGGTCATCATGAGCTCCCCTAAATTCAGGGAAGGGCTGCTTTTCTATTCTGCCACCTACTTCTTAGCTGAGTCCACCTGCGACTCCAGATGTCCCTGGGAAGCCCTTCGTACTATATCATTTCCTGCCAAGGACCAGAAGAGTTTGCCATAAACTCAAAAAGAAATAATAATCACATATGTATCCCATACATTTGTAATCTGAGCAGATGACAACACAAAATAGAAACAAAACACACTTGAACCAAACCTGGCAGCAATTCATGACGTGATGCAGTTAAGGTGAAGCCAGAGGCAACGGCAGATTTAAACATTAAAAGCCTTTAGAAAGAAGATACGCTTTCAGATACTGTTGAAAGGAGACTGGAGAGGAGGCTTCATGCAACACAACAGGAAGGGTCTTCTGGGACCATTCGATATATGACCATAGCTGTCAACTTTTCCCTTTTTTAAGGGAAATTCCCTTATTCCAAATAGGATTCCTCGCAAGAAAAGGGAAAAGTTGACAGCTATGTATATGACACCTTTTTGCAGATTCATTACGAACTGATTTGGGGGGCCAATCTTGGCTGAAAAGTGAAGTATGAGACTTTCTGAAAAGGATTTTGATTTATTTTGTTGGTTTTCATCATTCATACACCACTGAATGTCTCAGTTTCTAAGTGGAGGTGGCTCTTGCTTGTCAGGAGAAGGGGAATAAATTTCCACTTATTCTTTCAGCCCTTATGTGCTCCTTCCATGCTGTTCTGGGGGGTCATGAAACCAGCCGCAATAGGATGTGATAATTTGTGATGGCCTTATGTTTGACACTCACGTACCATATAGTAGCTCAGTCATCTGTATTCTTGAGGTACTTTGTGAGGCCATACATTGCTGCACACTTCTAATATAACCCTTTGAGATAGCAACCAGCCTGTGGAAGGGGGATCAAAAGCAAGCATGTACATCTAAACCCACAATTTGACGACTGAAATTGCATCCCACTCCTATGAGCTGCATTACTGCTGCTGTGGCTCATAAGCTTCTGCTGGGGGAATATGGCTTGTCTCTTTGCACTGGAATCGGTCTGGTTTTCGTTGGCAAAGTTCCCCTGGTACTTCCTCCCCAGCCCATGGCCAACATAGGATTCTTTGTGTTTCTGCTGCACTTTAAACCAACGCATAAGATTGGAAACCTGTATAATTAATGGGGATCTGTTGTTTTTCATCCTTGCACAAAATCTGCTGAATTTGATGCTGAGAATGACTTAACTGCAGCAAGAGACAGGCATTTAAAACCCCTTGCAAATAAAGCAAAAGGGTCCATTGAGGTTTTCCCAGCTCTTTAAAAGCAATGGAATGTTGCTCTCACAACTTCCTATTGGTCAGAGAGGTTCTCTTCCCCACCCTCCAAAATTGCATCTTAATTTTTTTTTTTTTGATACGTATATAATAGAGAGCTGTTCCTTAACCTGTTCCTTTTATGTAAGGCAGGGAGAGCGAGGTGACCGGGAGAGAAGAAAATGCCCCACACTGTTGGCATGCTGATGTTTCTACTGTTTCTTGGATTCACTTTCCCGATGACCGCAAAGGGAATTTTTATGGACAAGCTGGCAAGCAAGAAGTTGTGTGCTGATCAGGAGTGCTTATGTAAGTCAGCCGTTGGTGAAACTGTGTGCTGAAAATGTGAACTCTTGCACGAATGAATCCCTCTGTGGTTTGCCATATACCGGGCATAACTTTAAATTTATGGATATATTTTTGATAAATATATATTTGAGCCGGCATGGTGTAGTGGTTAGAGGGTAGGACTGGGATTTGAAGAGCAGAGTTCACTGGGTGATCTTGGGCTGGCATAGCCTTACCTGCTTTGCAGGGTTGTTGTGAAGATAAAATGAGGACGGGCAAAAATGTACACCACCTTGAGCTCCCTGGTGGAAAAGAGTGGTATTTAAATGTCAAAACAAAACAAAATGTAGATAGCTTTTGCAGACTTCCTAGGAGATGAACTGTGAATGTGGAAAGGGGTGCTTCTATGAGGTATGATTGCCTTTGCAAACTTAACGAGGATTTCCTCTTCTTACCACCCAGCCCTTCAATTCTGTATAAAATCTGACTGGTGGTTTTTTCCCACCCCCAGATGCCATCTCCCTGGCAAGGGCGGAAGACGATTACATCGCGCCAGATTGCCGATTCATTAACGTCAGAAAGGGGCAACTGATCTACGTTTACTCAAAGCTAGTGCAAGAAAGAGGAGCTGGAGAATTCTGGGCTGGAAGTGTAAGGACCTTCCCTATGTTAAATCACATCCTGTGTCTGCATGGCTATTTACTCCCCAGTATCCAGAGTTTTTAGAGATACCCCTGCCCCACCTCTCCTTGGACAGGCCAAGGTGATATTCTCACAAGCTCACATATATGTCCAGAAACATCTGTTCCCTTCCCTTGTTCAGCACTTCATGGGGGAAGCAGGGAGGTTAAAAAACACTCAGCCTTCTTAGAGAGAGAGAGAGAATGAGATTCGTGCTGAAGTAAAAATAAGAAGGGGTGGGGAAGGTCTTTACAGTGGACTGAAGAAATACTTACCTTATGAAACATATATGTTACCTGTATGCCTCACCTTTCTTTTATTTTGGAATTCAAAACAAGCATACAAAGGGGGATTGGATTCACAGCTGCCTGGCATGAGAGGAAAGACATTTTCACCCTCGCAAGATGGCACTTTTGGGAATACCCCCAATTGCTCAGCCCCCTGTCCGCATTGTCTCTTGCTTCATTCCAAAGGATTTCCTTGATCCTCAGGTGGAGTGTGTGTGTTTTCTAGGGAGACTCTAGCGAGGAGGGGACAGAGTAGGGAAAACTTTGCAGGAACAGTGTTTGGCAGTCCTGCTTGTGGGGCAGTTTTCAAACACTCGGGTATTAGCCAGGCCGGGACTTCGTCTTCAGCAAAGCCCCCCCACCCCCATGCCTTCAAGCTATTCTCTAGGTCTGTGCTATGTATGTTAGACCTGCTTTTGCATTTATTATTTATTATTTTGCATTTATTTATTGAAATCTCCGGGGCAGCGCCATTGTCAGTGCACATTACCATGACAGATGGTGTCCTGAGCCTCCCTTAAAAAATGGTTTGGCATTCAAAGTGGTACCAGTTTGATGAGTCCCCAAAAATGCCTCTCCTGCTGGGCTTTCTTTTTAGCCTGATCTCGCTGGAACTGAATTCTTGCACCTCCCAGGTGGGTGCCATTGCCATTATAAGAGATCCAGGGAGGTGTTCTTGGTGAGTTCTGGCATCTCCCCCCCCCCCGAAAAATAGCGCTATCTGATGTATTGTCATTCTGGAGCATTGTTGGAAATGTAACTCATGGCTAGACCAGCTACGGAGCACTACTTCAAACTGCCTCAGCACCAGTTAAGCCACCAGGCTCCATTGTTAACAGAATGGGACCCACCAGAGAACCTCTTGCCCAGAAACCCCTTGAAATGGAGTTGGGTATTGTCCAGGGCAAACCTTTTCAAGAAATCCCAATTTAAGGAAATAAGGATTTTAAGAACACGATTAGTCAAGTCTACAGAAGAGGAATTAAAATCTGTATGCGCTCACATTTTTCTTGCTCTCATTCTATGGAAATGCAATTGTTTATATGTGTCTTTTGGTAAACAACAACAACTTCAACAAATCTATTTTGTTAGCACCTCATGCTGACAGAAATAATCTCAAAACTGTGTTCAGGGCGACTGGGGTAGCCCATGCTTCCGACAGAGCAGCAAATTCATTTACTCTGAAGAATGACTGCGTTTAACTCCAGGCTTGTTTTATCTAACCCGTAAGGTTTATGCAGAGCAGTACGAGGACCAGATGGGCACTGTTGGATATTTCCCCAGGAATTTAGTCACAGAGCAGCACATCTATCAGGAAGCAAACGAGACAGTTTCCACGAAGGTAAGAAATGAGCAAGCTATGCAAATATTGCTACACAAATGTTTTGATGGTTTGTGGCCCAAGCTTCAGCAGTGGCTGAAAACTGGTGACCCCATAATTGGTGACCTCATACCTTCTGCTAAGGTAACTGAGTGAAAATCTAGCATCCCTGAAATTATCGAATGAGCCTCTACAAGATGTTTCTTACTGACTTGGTTTTGGCTTTGTGTACGCTGGAAACAATACTCCTCTGGGCACAAGGTATGCTCTGTGCTTGTTTGGTGAGACTGCTTCCAGTTGCTTTTTCCTGACAGCACTGTGTGTTACAGTCTTACCTTCTGAGTTATTGGTTTCCTTCACAGAGGGACATTGACTTTGCTTGTTTGTTTTTCTCCTTATTTGAGTTCTGAAAGCACTACAAGTTTCTTTCCTAAATGTAACTTTGGCTTAGTTCTCACTGAGGTGGCAAGAAGTGTGCATGCACACGAAAGCTCATACCAGGAACAAACTCAGTTGGTCTCTAAGGTGCTACTGGAAAGAATTTTTGACTTTATTTGTTATAATTGTGATGATTATGGCGTACAGCTGATGAGAACCCCAAATTCACAATTTCAACTTTGGGGTTTTCATCAGCTGCATGACATAATCATCACAATTATAACAAGCAAAGGCTTGACATATCTCGCTTTGCATGTCATGAGTCTATCGCATATATTAAACTCCAGTAGCTAATGAAAACAATTGCTTACATAAATGGACTTTTCCACGATATTCTAATTTTTCAAGTTTCACCTGTATATTTTACAACTTTTTAAAAAAGCATTTTCACAGTGGTTTTTTTTAATACCTGTGCAGATCCACTCTGGATTGAATCCAAACAGTCATGCTTTGAGCAGAACAGCTGAAGTCTTGGGTAACTTAAGAACTCTGTCCAAAATGTACAGAACTAACTCAAACCTATGCTGGAGGTGTAGAGAGTCAGAGGGCACGATGTACAACATGTGGTGGGGTTGCAAAAAAATAAATAAAGAGCTTTTGGGAACTTATATACAACGAATTTTTAAAAAAACTGTTCAAAATAACGTTTAAAAAAAACAAAAACCTGAAGTCTTCCTATTAGGCATAATGGCATTCCAAGGGAGAAGAGAAAGATCTTTTTGTATGCAACAACATCAGCAAGGATGCTGATTGCCAGGGGATGGAAAGGAGATAAAACTCCATCAAAAGAGGAATGGCAAGTAAAAATGCTGGAATATATGGAATTAGCATATATGATGGAAAAGATCAGAGATCGTTGAACCCAAAAGTTCAAAAGGGAATAGGAAATCTATAGACAATATTTAACAGAACAGTGTCCCCATATAAAAACTTTAGAATGCTTTGAATAACTCTCGGGACTGATAAAGGTATAAAGAAGTCAAACAAGATTTAATAAGGATAACATTTATTGAAAAAGAGAGGCAAGTAATTAAGGAAACAAAGAACCCATATCAAGGAAGTCGGAAGTCGATGGAACATTTTTGTGAATTTGTGATGTATTGTTCTATTGTGTATTGTTTGTAAGAGATGTATTGTGCTTCTTTTGTTTCTTTTCCTTTTCTGTTTTTCCCAAGCTTTTGTTGTGTGTAAAAGTATTGATTTTAAACCAATAAAGATTAATAATAATAATAATAATAATAATAATAATAATAATAATAAAGAGTTCAGTTGGGCGTCAACAAGGAGCGTGGCTGCCTTGGTCCAATGCATCATGTTTTCAAAGCAACTGATTTTCCACGACTTTCTTTGTTCAGAATTGGCTCTAATTGCTTACTGTGTTTAAAAACTATAATAGTGAACCCAAACAACAACAACAACATGTTCTCTTTCTCAGGCCATCGATTTCTTCTGTGAATAGAAGTCTGTGAAGCGGTCAACCAACACAGTTAAAGAAATGAAGTATCGAAGCGCTGAGCAAAAGAAGATCTTCCGCCTTTCCTGTTGTAGATTCTAGGGAAAAACAGAAAGTCTCTTTTTCCTAAACACCTTTCTTTTTTTAATAGAAAGGGAAGAAAAACACATAAATGGGACTAATATGTAATTTTTATTTACTTTGCAAGTGATTTTAACCTGTGCCCCAAACTTCTATTGCCTTTTAAATGACAGTATTCTCTTTGTTACTTTTCAGAGCAATAAATGCTAAATATTATAGGCAGGTGCCTACCACCTGTGCTTCGTCCATTTGCCTGTTATTTCCTCTAATGCTGTGGTTCCCAACATGGGGCACGCGCCCCACAGGGGGGGCAATTTGATTTTCAAGGGGGGCAATTCGAGAATGAGTTACTAACAGTTAATGGCCTTTTAGGCTTCCTCCACATGAACATTTTACTTTTTGAATAATAAGAATTATATGTCATGGGGGGAGGGTTAGGATTTTAGAGATGCTTAGGTCAGAAGGTCGGCGGTTCGAATCCCCGCGACGGGGTGAGCTCCCATTGCTTGGTCCCAGCTCCTGCCCACCTAGCAGTTCAAAAGCACATCAAAGTGCAAGTAGATAAATAGGTACCGCTCCAGCGGGAAGATAAACAGCGTTTCCGTGCGCTGCTCTGGTTCGCCAGAAGCGGCTTAGTCATGCTGGCCACATGACCCGGAAAGCTGTCTGTGGACAAATGCCTGCTCCCTCGGCCAGTAAAGCGAGATGAGCGCCGCAACCCCAGAGTCATCCGCGACTGGACCTAATGGTCAGGGGTCACTTTACCTTTATCTAGGTGTGGCATGGCCCCAAAAAGGTTGGGTAGCACTGCTGTAATGTGTTTTGTGTTGCTAAATAAAAGTCGAAAGGGAAACGTTTTATTTTGATATGTCACAATTTCTGGTTATCAAGGATACATTGTTTAAGGGAGGCTTTTGCAGTTTGGAAGACAGCAAGAAATTCATGACTTCTCTTCATTTTTCATTCCCGTGTATGCTTTTGTCTTGTGCTGACAACGGCTATGGGCTGCATTGGATTGCTTTACCTGTCAGTTTGATGGGCAAGTGAGCTCATGCATAAGTGTGTAAGGAATAAGAATGTGTAGGCCCAGATTTTATTATACGATTGGTACAGTTCTGATCTATTCAAGCTGCATCATACATGCATAGGCTCTGCTCCCCAGACACAGATGTCTAGAGCGTCGATAGTAGGGCAGCAACATGTAAGTATTCAGAAGTAAAGGTATAAATAAAAATAAAAAGGTAAAGGTCCCCTGGACAGTTAAGTCCAGTCAAAGGTGACTATGGGGTTTCGGCGCTCATCTCACTTTCAGGCCGAGGAAGCTGGCGTTTGTCCACAGACAGCTTTCCGGGTCATGTGGCCAGCATGACTAAACTGCTTCTGACGCAATGGGACACCGTGACGGAAACCAGAATGCACGGAAACGCCGTTTACCTTCCCGTCACAGTGGTACCGATTTATCTACTTGCACCGGCATGCTTTAGAACTGCTAGGCTGGCAGGAGCTGGGACAGAGCAATGGGAAATCACTCTGTTGTGGGGATTCGAACCGCCGACCTTCAGATCGGCAAGCCCAAGAGGCTCAGTGGTTTAGACCACAGCACCACCCGCGTCCCTATATATACATTCAGAAATATACAGCTGCCAACTGTGGAAGCAGAATGGTTTAAATGAAAGTGTCTCTAGTTCTTGTACTCCTTCCCCAAGATCTGCAGCAGCCTCTGCTTCTCTTCTGTTGGAAAACTCCTTCCTCCCTTTTGCCATGTACATGCTTCAGTTGACCAACCGACTCTACATTCTGCATTTTTCTCTGTTGCATCCCGATGAGTCTTTGACCAAGGCAAGTGAGGAATTCCCCTTTGTAGATTTCATACACGGGTCTTCAGTAGGTTTATGCTGACTGTGGCGGAATAAGGCCTGGTTCATCATGGGTTAACCTATCACTCCCATGTTAGGTAGGTGTTCCCTGGGAGGCGGAGCTACTTGGCATTCTAAAAGGAGGGGGAACAACCTAGAAAGGCGGTTGGGGGTTTGGCAGTTGGGTGTGGAGGTTTAGAAAGAGAAACTGCGAGGTTAGGCTTTGGGGAATGGGAGGAAAGGTCATTACCATTGCTAACGGGATGCAGGAAAGATTATAACTGAGCTGAATTATATAAGAAGATTTGTACCAGTAATAACTCAAGACATCCATGTTTTCAAGTTACCTTAATAAAGTTAAAAGTGCTTAAACGTTCGCTGACTGTGGCAGTGCGTCAGTGCCTCAAGAGGTGTGGCTGAGGGGAAAAGCACTAAGGGTTTCCTGTGATAGAGGGAACGGGTGGCTTATTTTCCTGGCATACAGAGGACTGGGCAGGGAAGCCAAAGGTGCCACGCAGTTGCCAAAAAGGGAAGGCAAGCTGCAGTAGTTGGGGAACCCAGGGCGGGAGATCCCAAAGGTGGCAAGAGTTGTTTCGAACGTAAAGCACTGAGGTACCCCAGAGACACTCCCATATAACCACTGAAGGATTCATCCTAGTGGACAGTAAAACTTAGGGAGAGTCACAGTTGGGGAAGTATCGAAAGGGGAGGGAATAGGATCCCTCACACTGACCTCCAGTGGTTGTATTACGCTTTAGGTTTTAATTATCTATAAATATAATTCACTGCTCTATTCTCAACCTAGGCCTCTTTTCTGTTCTTGTGTGCTGGAGATATGGCCCTTTGGTGGGGCAAGGCAAACCAATGAGCTTCCATTTGGGGGGGGGGAGGTGGTTTAAATAATTTTTATTAATTTTCAATTACAAAAATCCAATATGCGCCAAATTATATTAATACCAAATAACAATACCAATTCAGATACAAATCAATTACATAGCTAATTATAAATTTTGTATGGCTTCCCATGTGCTATACTTCAGAGTCTGATTCCCTTTAATTCTGCCTCCAGATTATTGCTCAAACCAAATATGATCCATTCCTGATAAAATCCCTTATACCACAGCTACAATGATTAACTTCAATTCGCATTGACACATATAGTAATTTGCAAATTTGCAAATGAAGATCTCCTTTCTTCTTCCTGTGTGAAGTTTTAATTTCCATCTATTGCTCCTTTATTCCTTTATCAAATATTAGGTAAAGGTAAAGGGACCCCTGACCATTAGGTCCAGTCGTGGACGACTCTGGGGTTGCGGCGCTCATCTCGCTTTACTGGCTGAGGGAGCCAGCATTTGTCCGCAGACAGCTTCTGGGTCATGTGGCCAGCATGACTAAGCCACTTCTGGTGAACCAGAGCAGCGCACAGAAACGCTGTTTACCTTCCTGCCGGAGCAGTACCTATTTAACTACTTGCACTTTGATGTGCTTTTGAACTGCTAGGTGGGCAGGAGCTGGGACCAAACAACGGGAGCACACCCCGTTGCGGGGATTTGAACCGCTGACCTTCTGACCTAAGCACCTCTAAAATCCTAATTCCCTCCCCATGACATATAATTCTTATTCAAAAAGTAAACTATTCATCTACTTGCACTTTGACGTGCTTTTGAACTGCTAGGTGGGCAAGAGCTGGGACCAAACAACGGGAACTCACCCAGTCGTGGGGATTCGAACCGCCGACCTTCTGATCGGCAAGCCCTAGGCTCTGTGGTTTAACCCACAGTGCCACCCGCGTCCCATAATCAAAGATTATGTCTATCTTAATTATTCCTGATCTCCTTTGTTGCCTTAGAGTTACTCTGGAGAGGTCTCTCTCTTTGTTCTCAACTCTTCTGATGCAGCTGTAAAACCCCACTTTCGATTTCAAACAGGGAGTCACCCAGCGTCCTGCCAAAGCTCTGTCAATTTAGGTGCCACCGGAGGCATTATAAAGGGGCAGATAATTTGAGTCGGTGGTGCATTTTGGTTCCGAAAGCAGCTCTTGCTATTCCTCTCTGTGGGTTACTCTCAAGCAGATGGCATGGCAAGCTGCTTTAATAAAAGCCACGGGGTCTATATTGTTTTGTTGCTCGTTTGCCAAAGAGTAGATTTTTCAATTTTAAAAAGCCCAGAAAAGATAAACAACAATCCTACTCATGTTCCCCCCTGCCAGAAGCAAATCCCCACTATGTTCAGTGGTGCTTATTCCCAAATAACTGTGCTTTGGTCAGTAGCCGTAGGCTTTTTAGACCTCCGAATATCAAAGAATCATAATGAATTAGTCTTTCATGTTCGCCAATTTCTTTGAACTTCAGTATGAATATAAAGGTAGCTAAGGCGTGGTGGTTAATTCTGAGGTTTGCAAAATATGTGCATGGTGTGGTACAGGAGTTTTTCCCTCCCACTTATAATATTAGATCCCAGGGTTGCCCTGTCAAACTGAACGGCTGGAGATTGTAGACAGAAAATGTGGGATTTCAGTAGGATGTTATGGGACGGGCACTGATTGGTAATGAAGCAGTGTGACCTCCCCCAAACTTTTACAGGGGCAAATAATATTGAAAACAGGGTTGTGCATGTGACTATCCCGATAGCATCATGAGCCCAAATCTCTTTCTCTCCTTCTCCCTCTCCCCCACCCACCCGAGCAATGCTAGAAGAGAAGAAGAAGAGTTTGGATTTGATATCCCGCTTTTCACTACCCAAAGGAGTCTCAAAGCGGCTAACATTCTCCTTTCCCTTCCTCCCCCACAACAAACACTCTGTGAGGTGAGTGGGGCTGAGAGACTTCAAAGAAGTGTGACTAGCCCAAGGTCACCCAGCAGCTGCATGTGGAGGAGCGGAGACGCGAACCCGGTTCCCCAGATTACGAGTCTACCGCTCTTAACCACTACACCACACTGGCTCAGGGATACCGGACTACTTCACAAGGCTGGTGTAACACGTGCTTTCCTTTTAGTCCACGTTTTTAAAAGAAAGAGAGCACACTCATGTTCTATTTAATTTTTCTAAAGAATCTTTTTATTGGTTTTCTATGCTAACAGAGAAAAATATGCAAATAGAGAAAAGAAAGAATAATACAATCTCTTTAAGTAAGGACACCACAGGCCTCTTTCTGGATCAGATTATTCTCCAACTATTCCAGCATTTTTTTTGCAAGAAACCCAGTAACCCAACAGCTGTCACAAAAGCCACTTAGAGCTGCCCAGAGGCCTGCTGGTCGGCTGCAATCTTACCATTTGCTCTCCCCTGCACTGCGCAGGGATATGCGATCCAGTAAGGCAGAAATTAATGCAGCACTAAAAATTGTCGGGGTTTCCAGATAGGCTGTCATGTTACATGCACACCTTGGTTACCAGCAGGACTGGGTACAGCTCTGTCACGTGTGATAATGATTTTGGAAAACAACAACAGTTTTAGGCTTAGTTTGGCTTCATGCATCCTTTCACCTCTAGAGGTCCTCCTAGCTTTATTTCAGTCAAAAAGCTATGAAACAGAACAGCAGGGTTTTGTTTTGTTTTTTAAAGAAAAAGAAACAAATATGAGGCGTTGTGAGGGTTTCTGGGTGTCTTAATGCTGTGGGTTCTCCGTCTTTCCAGTAAGGCACATTCTCCTTCCCCCAGCAATTCTGCCACACACCCCATGCTGCCATAGTGCTTACGTTTCGTATGGACAATAAGACCAAGATGCCACAAAAGATGCTGTCACTAGGTGCTGTTGTTTTGACCTAAAACCATCCTTTAGCTGAGGAACAACACCAAAGGGCAGAAGAACATGGTCAGTGGGAACAGTGTGCTTGTCCGTCAAAAGCTTGATGATATTTAAGGGAGCGGATGGCGCTGTGGTCTAAACCACCGAGCCTCTTGGGCTTGCCTATAGGAAGGTCAGTAATTCAAATCCGTGTGATTGGGTGAGCTCCCGTTGCTCTGCCCCAGCTTCTGCCAACTTAGCAGTTCGAAAGCATGCCAGTGCAAGTAGATAAATAGGTACCGCTGCAGCGGGAAGGTGTTCTGTTCGCCAGAAGTGGTTTAGTCATGCTGGCCACGTGACCCGGAAAGCTGTCTGTGGACAAATGCCGGCTCCCTCGGCCTGAAAGCGAGATGAGCGCTGCACCCCATAGTCAAGTTTGACTGGACTTAACTGTCCAGGGGTCCTTTACCTTTTTTTTTTTACCTTTGATAATATTTGTCCTATTTAGTTTAGGGTTGCCATATGTCTGGGTTTCCCCGGGCATGCCCTCTTTCTTGGGGCCAGCATGCCCATCCAGGTGGATTTTTGCATTTTATGTGAAGTGTCTGGGGTTGGGTTTTTTAATTTTATTTATTTATTTTGGAGTGCATGCTAGGCGTTGCACAGTTTCTGGCGTGACCTGTCATGACCTTCCTGGGACTTCTCAGCCTCACATTCTCTGGAGATGCAGCATCTCCTGAGCAGGAGGTTGAAGACAGCAAATTGAGGAGAGGGAAGAAGGGAGGGACGGGCGAGGAAGGGGTCAGTGGCAAGGAGGGGCTGAGCAATGGAGATGCGGTATGGGGGGCGGGTGCCCTTGAACGTGCCTGAGTTTTTGCTCTTCGGAATATGGCAACCCTAGTTTACGGGCAAAATGGGCAAAACCAAAGCAAGCAGATAAATCCCCAAGGACCAATTGTTCTAAAACTGAGCTGACACACTCTGATGTTCCTGGTGAGTTTGGCTAGCCTTCAAGTGGGCGGCAGCTTTCATGCAGCTTAAAAAGAAGAAGTGGAAACACGCTGCCAGAAAGAGGTTTGCGTACAATTTGCACGTGCTGATTTGCTCGCGCAGATGAAAAATAAGAAAGTATAGGTATAATCTAAGCAGACATGCCACGCAGTTTTCATCATGGTGGAGAAAAGGCTGACCAGGTGAGCCATGCAGCTGAGCAGGCTACTTTCTAAGAGCTGACTTTTCATGGGTGTGTTCAAAGCCCCAGACTTTCCTTCTTAGTGTTCTTCATCTTTAACCAGACAGCCCTTCAAAGAGTGTCCCTTGTAAAGTAGGACACATGGCCACCTAAGATTTGTTAGAAATGTAAGGTTGTTCCCCTATGGCAATGTTGAGGTTCAAGCAACACAGGCCATGGGTTGTTGTTTTTTGTTTGTTTGTTTTTTGGATCCATACAATTCAAATCATAATATGATAACATACAATATAAGAAACAAAAGAAGCTATAGAAATGCAATTAAAAATCAATTTGTCCATTTAATGTGGGAATGCCACAGACCACATGAATGAAGGTTGTGCATGGACCACAGTTTTGGAACCCCTGGTGTATATTCAACCTTACTAAGGAGATAGCAGTTCTAAAATAAAGATTTGGCACTGAAAGTAGTGAGCATCGCAGTCTTTTCAGCTACATACTAATAGTTGAGATGTGTTGGAAAGAGTTTCTTTACATTCAGGTCTTTTTACCGCTGACCTGGTTTCTTCCACTTTCTGCTAGACTTCCTCTACTGGCCTCGGCTGCTTCCTCTGGCAAGACTGGTTGCTTTACCTTTTGGAAATGCCTCTTGGCATTCAGTTCTCACTTGCCATGTGCTCACTGTCATCTTATTAAGACTAACCTAATCTTTTGGATTCCCTTGAGATATTTCATTAGAAGTAACTCAGGGCAGCTTATTCCATCTGGTCTGTTCAAAATAACCAATCCTTTGACATAGGCCCATCAGATCCAATTACTCATAAAGGAAAGAACTGTTGCAGGACCCTGTGCGATAGGATGAGATGAGTAAACTTGGCACAACTTTCTTTGTATAGTCCTTATTGGGAATGTGTTCCATTTGAGGATAAACACACAAGACTGGCTCTTTCCAGCTTCATCTTGGTACAAGGGAGTTGGGGGCAACTGGTATTCTCAAACTTGCAAAGCAATAGACAGGAACATAGGAAGCTACCTTATACTGAATCAGACCACTGTCCATCCAGCTCAGTATTGTCTACACTGGCAAGCAGCAGTTCTCCAGGGTTTCGTGCTGGTGTGTCTCTCTCTCAGCCCTACCTGCAGATGCCCAGGATTGAACCTGTGACCTTCTGTATCTAAAGCAGATACTGAGACATACCCAGCTAGTGCAGAATTCAGCAGCCAGGTTGCTCACCGGAGCAAGACGGTTTGAGCATATTACATCGATCCTGGTCCAACTGCACTGGCTACCAATTAGTTTATTAGGTACTTACATACTTTGGTGCAAAGCCAACACACTTGGGATGTCCCTGGAAAAGTGCTGCTGTAGATGTGTCCACAAAACTGAACTTTGCTTCCAGGAATTGGGTTACTAATGCCTAGCTGATATTGTTTGCAGCTTGCCTATAAAACGTGGGGGAGGGTGCTACAGGCCCCAGTATTGTCAAGATTCATTTAAGACAATTCACAAAGGATGTATCTGACTTCTAAATCTGTGTGGGCGGAGGGATACTTTCCACCAAGTACTGATATGTGCTGACAGACTGCGCACTGTTGAGCAAACAGGCTTGACAATTAAAATGTGCTTCTTTGACGTGGTTGGATAAAAATGCTCTGCATCACCTTCAAGCCTCGGGGGCAAGATGGAACTTAGGTATACATATTGCAAGCAGTTGCATTATCTTTCTTTCCCATAATGGTTCGAAGGCCCTCTGTCTGGTTCCCTGTAACCTCACTTCTCGCAGGGAGGGAACCGCCAGAAGGTCCTCGGAGCTGGACCTCAGTGTCTGGGCAGAACGATGTGGGTGGAGGCGCTCCTTAAGGTATACTGGGCTGAGTCCATTTAGGGCTTTAAAGGTCAGCACCAACACTTTGAATTGTGCTCAGAAACGTACTGGGAGCCAATGCCAGTCTTTCAGTACCGGTGTTATGTGGTCTCGGCGGCCGCTCCCAGTCACCAGTCTAGCTGCCGCATTCTGGATTAGTTGTAGTTTCCAGGTCACCTTCAAAGGTAGCCCCACATAGAGCACATTGCAGTAGTCCAAGCAGGAAGAAGAAGAGTTTGGATTTGATATCCCGCTTTTCACTACCCGAAGGAGTCTCAAAGCGGCTAACATTCTCCTTTCCCTTCCTCCCCCACAACAAACACTCTGTGAGGTGAGTGGGGCTGAGAGACTTCAGAGAAGTGTGACTAGCCCAAGCAGAGCAGACTTCAGAGAAGTGTGACTAGCCCAAGCAGCTGCGTGTGGAGGAGTGGAGACGCGAACCCGGTTCCCCAGATAACGAGTCTACCGCTTTTAACCACTACACCAAACTGGCTCCCAGGAGATAACCAGAGCATGCACCACTCTGGCGAGACAGTCCGCGGGCAGTTAGGGTCTCAGCCTGCGTACCAGATGGAGCTGGTAAACAGTTGCCCAGGACACAGAATTGACCTGCACCTCCATGGGCAGCTGTGAGTCCAAAATGACTCCCAGACCATGCACCTGGTCCTTCAGAGCGCACAGTTATCCCATTCAGGACCAGGGAGTCCTCCACACCCACCCATCCCCTGTCCCCCCAAAAAAGTACTTCTGTCTTGTCAGGATTCAACCTCAATCTGATTTGATTAGCCACCATCCATCCTGCGACCGCCTCCAGACACTCAACACAAGCACTGTCTTTACCTGGTGGTTCCTTGCATTTCCTAAGAGATGGATTCTCCACCTCCTTTCTGGCCAATCAGGGAACACTGAAAGCATTGCTGCAGGTCTGCCTGGCCAGTGGGCATATGGGAAGTGTTGCTAGTGGGCCTTATCCCTACCATCAGGAGGGATGGGAAGTGGCATTGTGTGAACACCCCTTTTTCAGAACATCTGTCAGTCTTCACTCTAGGTGCCAGCCAGACCTGAGCCTTGCTGTTCCTCACAAAGCAACGGGCATCAGTGACTGCCTCTACATTGAATGCACTTGATTTGAAGAGCAGTCTGGGAATCTTGGCATTACTTATTAATCATTTTGGACCATAACACTGCTATTTCTTTGGTTAAATAAATATCTGCTGGCATGTTAGAATGCTCCTGTTTGTCATTGTAGCATTTATAAAAACCACTCTCAAAGCTCACATCTCTAGTTTTAAAAAAAGCAAAAGCCACCCTAATGGTTTTGGCTTGGCTTGCTTGCCAAGTTGGAAATTATGAGACCTCTGAGTTTGCTTATATAACAGAACACTTTTAAGTTACAACACTGCCAGCTACAGTACTAAGATGATCTCAGTGTTTGGAGAATTGATGGTGTTTCCTGTTTTCCTGCAGCTATTGTTACGATATTAGTTTCTTTCTTGTCTGAGGCTGCAATCCTCTACCCACTTACCTTGGAGTAAGCCCCATTGAACTCAGTGGAGCATATATCTTAGTAGACATGTGTAGGTCTGCGCTGTGCATGTGTAAACTTCATGCATTGAAAACATACCATTAAGGTGGGAAGGCATATGCAACCTACTCAAGGAGAAACTGAAACTTCATCTGGAAAATAAATCATAAGATGAAAAAGAAACACACCCTTTTCTCTACCTTGATATATATTCTAGAATATTCTTAAAACATTATTTTAAAGCAAACTTTTACCATCTCATGAGAAGAGAAGACTACCTGGAAGAAAAGACCCTGATGTTGGGAAAGATTGAGGGCACAAGGAAAAGGGGATGGCAGAGGACGAGATGGTTGGGCAGTGTTCTTGAAGCTACCAACATGAGTCTGACCAAACTGTGGTAGGCACTGGAAGACAGGAGTGCCTGGCGTGCTCTGGTCCATGGGGTCACGAAGAGCCGGACACGACTAAACAAATAAAACAAAATACCTGAGATAGCTAGTTAGCATACTCTACATTATTTCATTCAATAATTTTAATCGCATTTTCATCCTGCCTGGGGATATCAAAGTTTCCCAGAGAAATTTTTGCTTCTTTTTATTGAAACTTCGTGTGAAAATTTCAATGTTTTTATTTAAAAGTCAAATCCTTTTATTGGAGCTTTCCTTGAAATGGCATAACCCTTCACTGTTGCGATTCCAAATAAAACATACCTGTTAGACTGAGCCTGGTGTTAGCAACAGTCATTATGGGTTCAGGAACTACATAAACAATCCTTTTTCTCTTCCAGTCATTCTTCAATTTCGAAATTGTGATTTTTGTGTGGGGGCTTGGGGTGGGGTAGGTTATTTTCCCATTCCCCCTTTATTCTTTGGTTCAATATTGCATGCATTCAGACCTCATGAGTTCAGTGCCCCAAATTATGAGACTTTAAACGAAAACAGGAATAAGAAACATTAAGAGAGTATTGAAACTGTACTGCGTGTTATGATGATTATAATTTCAAAGCCCTAGAAAGATAAAAGGGGCTTTGAAATGGTAATACATTCACCAGTTAGCATAGTTCAGCCGCCCCCTTCTCTTTCTTTTCAGAGATTTGCAAATCTGACCATTTTATCTAAATTCAAAGCAGGGGTATGTGAACTGAAATACTTGCTTTTGAATTTGTAACAATGTGGATCCAGATGTTGGGTGCATTCCAGAGAAATTTACATATTGTTCAGTCCCATTAGCTACAAAGTTCACAGAGAGATGTGGCATAACTTCATTATACACAGCTCTTGCAGCAGCGGGGTGTGATGCGACTGGGAGCAGAGACAAATCAGGGCTAATTTATATCTGATGCCAGCAAGCAAGAACTTGGCCATGTGGCATTGAATGTGCCCAGTGCTGTACTAAAACTGGGCCTTCAGCTGCTACACATGGCTTTGTCACGATTAAAATTCATTTCGAATGTATGAACATGATTTTAGTAAGCTGGCAACCCTAATAAGAAGAAGCCCTAGGGTCAACGTGCATATTTGGCCACCTTGAACGTTAATGGTTCTTAGAGATGTTACTTTTATGACATAATCACGTATGATGTTTTTGAAAACATTGATCAAATCTCTCTGTTGTATGGGGAAAAATTGTAATTTATCTTAAAAATCATTGTAAACCATTAAAACCGTTAATAGGATTGGAATAACACTTATATTTTAATGGTGAAATCTGCATATAATGGAGATGTAGAAGATAAGGATTATTATGCAGGAGGAAATGACTAACAATAGGACCCACAAAAGGGAGGAGGGAAATCCAGGAGATTCTTTGGAATTTTGTTTTTATGATGTATGCTGGACATGTGATTGTAAAACTTTAATTTGAAAAATCTTTGTTCTAATCTATTCATAATTAGTAAAATGTACGGAAGTGAGAGCTGGACCATAAAGAAGGCTGATCGCCGAAGAATTGATGCTTTTGAATTATGGTGCTTTTGAATTATGGTCCGACTCTTCGTGACCCCATGGACCAGAGCACGCCAGGCACGCCTATCCTTCACTGCCTCTCGCAGTTTGGCCAAACTCATGTTAGTAGCTTCGAGAACACTGTCCAACCATCTCATCCTCTGTCGTCCCCTTCTCCTTGTGCCCTCCATCTTTCCCAACATCAGGGTCTTTTCTAGGGAGTCTTCTCTTCTCATGAGGTGGCCAAAGTACTGGAGCCTCAACTTCAGGATCTGTCCTTCTAGTGAGCACTCAGGGCTGATTTCTTTGAGAATGGATAGGTTTGATCTTCTTGCAGTCCATGGGACTCTCAAGAGTCTCCTCCAGCACCATAATTCAAAAGCATCAATTCTACGGCGATCAGCCTTCCTTATGGTCCAGCTCTCACTTCCATACATTACTACTGGGAAAACCATAGCTTTAACTATACGGACCTTTGTCGGCAAGGTGATGTCTTTGCTTTTTAAGAGGCTGTCTAGGTTTGTCATTGCTTTTCTCCCAAGAAGCAGGCGTCTTCTAATTTCGTGACAAAAATATCACACGTTAAAAACTTCCCTGAAAAGGGCTGCCTTCAGGTATTTTCTGAATGTCAGGTAGTTGTTTATCTCCTTGACCTGTGATGGGAGGGCGTTCCACTGGGCGGGTGCCACTACCGAGAAGGCCCTCTGCTTGGTTCCCTGTAGCTTTGCTTCTCGCAGTGAGGGAACCGCCAGAAGGCCCTCGGCACTGGATCTCAGTGTCCGGGCTGAATGATGGGGGTGGGGTTACATACACTTCAGGTTACATACGCTGCAGGTTACAAACTCCGCTAACCCAGAAATAACGCTTCAGGTTAAGAACTTTGCTTCAGGATAAGAACAGAAATTGTGCTCTGGCGGCGTGGCGGCAGCAGGAGGCCCCATTAGCTAAAGTGGTGCTTCAGGTTAAGAACAGTTTCAGGTTAAGAACGGACCTCTGGAACGAATTAAGTACTTAACCACAGGTACCCCTGTATGGTCTGGTGACTTCTGTTTCAGTGTATCTGAAGAAGTGTGCATGCACACGAAAGCTCATACCAATAACAAACTTAGTTGGTCTCTAAGGTGCTACTGGTAGGATATTTTTATTTTGTTTAAAATAATGCTTTTCTTTTGGGAATTATAGGGACAGAACTATCTAAACTGTATAGAAACTTATTCATGTATGCGACTGCAGCAGCAAGAATGTTACTTGCCCCAAAATGGAAAGAAGCAGAAGTCCCAGCAAAGGAGGAATGGATACAAAAACTTATAGAATATGCAGAAATGGCAAAACTTACCGGAAGGATAAGAAATCAAGGATAAGAAATCAAGATAACAAACTTTTTATAAAAGAATGGAAATGGTTTATTGAATATTTACAAAAAAACCTGTAAACAGATAAGAACATTGGCAGGATTATTGTTATAACCTGCAGGTGCATAAGAGTATATATTTAAAGTGGATGAATAAATGAGCAAATTAAGTTAATTTGGATATGCAGAAGATATTAAAAATAAATTTAAGGACCAGCAGAAAGAGGGGGAAGAAAGTCAAGTTTAGAAATGTTAAAAAGATTGTAACATCAATGAAATGTATAAATATGAAAAGTATAAATCAATAAAAATAAACAAATCTGGGCGTGTGATGCAGGCAATCGTGACTTTCCCCAAGTTTTTGAAAAGTTCCTCTGCGCGTGAAGAAAATGGGGTCTGTGCGATGCAAGTCAGCAGTCAGGACTTTTGCTACTTTGCTATGAGGACACTTTGGGCCCAGCGCTGGTTCTAGTGGATCAGACCAAAGGTCCATCTATTCCTGCATCCTGGTCTCACAGTGGCCAACCAGATTCCCATTGGAAGCGCAGAACCTAGCCATTTTGACACTTTGGCACCCTATTTGCAAAATTTAACCTTTCCAGAATACAGATGCGCTTTCACTTTTGCAAGATTGAATCTACTGACTTCGGCTGTGCTCGTGGGTCGATTAAAAAAAAAAAAATTCCACTGGAAAAATGGTTATGTCCCTGCGGAGATGGCAGTGTTGAGTCAGTGGCTCATGTGCTTCTGACTTGCACTCTTTATAAAGATTTGAGGAGTGAGGTTATTACCCCTCTATTATTGTCCATGCCAGGTTGTTCAACCATCACTACAGTGTCCTTTCTTTTGGCAGATCAAGATGAACAGGTGTAATGAATCAGATCTAAGTTAGGGGATGTTCAGAAACCCACGGTGTTTTAGGAGTTAATGGGCACCCCAGTTTGAGTGGCAGATACCACTTGTGAGGCGGGACCTTCTGCTCTTTAAAAAGGAGGGAACAGCCGTTAGAAGAGAGAGTGGTGACTGGAAGAAGGAGGGTGTGGGGCCAGGTTAGGTTTAGGTTAGGTTAGGATCGTTGAAGATGTGTATATGTTGCTGAAAGAAAGAGTTTACACTGTTATGAAACTAAGCTTATGAATCATCACTGAAACCGTTATGTTCTGTAAGAAATAAAGACCTCTTATTGTTGAGCTAAGAAAATATCGTCGTTCATTTGGTCCAGCGAGTTATATAGGCTCTTGAGGAGGTGAACTCAGGGAAAGGACAAAACTAGACTGAAGGGTGATAGTTTGTGTCTTGGAGTTCCCTCAGGAAGGGCTAGCGGGCGGAAACCCTGGTATTGCCACAGAGTTGCTAAGACGGCTTAGCTAGCTGATATAGTGAGGGGATCTAATAAAGAGAGACCCCGAACTGTAGGCAAAGGAGAGGTTAACCCCTGAAGCCCAGAGCAGAGGATATAACTGGCCACGGCCGCTGGACAGGAAAACTCCCATTACTAAGAAATTCCCAGATTATTAATCAAAGGGAAGTGAAACAACAGACAGACCTCAGAGGGACAGGTGGGGTGCATTGTAGTTTGACCCAGAACACCTGCTTAAAAATTCACTTAGTAACGAGGGGAGAGTCTGAAGTGGAGGTTCGGCGCAACAGGTGACAGCAAAAACTGCAAGGTTTTTAGTGGGGGCAATTAGAATAAGATCTATTATTTGATAATTGATGTAAACCCCCAAAATGTATTTTGTATACTGTCTTCAGTACATTTTATTTTATTTTATCACTATGGCTAGTGGCTGATGCAAATAAAGATTATTCTGGTTCTCAGAAGCAGGACATGAGTGCAACAGCACTCTCTCTGCTTGCAAATCAGGTCGGGATCGCGCTTGTAGGCCTTTAGGCCAGTAACTATGGTGAATATTTTGCATCTTGTGAGAGACCACTGGACCGTAACTTTGGTTCCCCATAGGATTTGTGTTGGGATGTTACTTTGACAGGAAGAATGATGAGAAAATGCCACTCTTCAGGAACAAAAGCAAGTTATTTCAAAGGGAATTGAAACTTGGAGAAGAAGTCACATGGCGATAATGTGCTAAATAAGAAATGCTTCCAGATAATTAAACCTGTATCTATAAGAAGGGTGTGAGTGTGTTATCAAGTGAAATGAGGAAATAAAGAAATAGATGGGCACTTTTCAGCCAGTTAAAGTGCAGTCCTGAAGGACTATCAATGTGTATGAACAAACTTGTACCCTGCTCTCAGGCACACTTCCACTGGCCATACGATTTTGGTAGATACCAGATACGGGTCCTTTTTGGCGATGACGCTGCAATTGTGAAATTCCTTCTCTGGGGAGACCAGACAGGGCCCTTTTCTTTTCTTTTCTTTTCTTTTAAACTTTTAATAAACTTCATTGAAATCAACTTAAAAATACAAATCCGTAAAATGCACCAAAAATAAATCAAAATCAAAATCCAACTAGTAATCATAATCCACACATATAAATCACTCCTGACCTTTAGCCATATTTCACTATTCCATTAATCCATCAATTAACATTTACTTAATTATCTCCTTTATTTTGTACTTCTCTAGCAAACCATTCCCCTCTTCTTTCTCCCCCCCCCCGCTGACTTCTCCTTGTCATCATCTCAGGTTATTTGCCACTCTAATTTTTGCTACTGTTATATTCCTTATATTTATATTTATATTTTATCTCATTTTCACCTACCACTTTCTACTAGTTCCCAGTACAGAATATTTAGAAATGGATCCAGCATTTCAAGGTGGGGCATTGTTTTTTCAAGTAATCTCCAGATTTCCCCCAATTTTGTTGAGATTTTTGATTGCTGCGTCCTCTGATTGCGTCTGTTAACTTCGCCAGGTTTATATAACTAAATACTTTATCCTGCCATTCTTTAATTCCAGGTACCTCTTTCTTCTTCCAATATGTTGCAATCAGGATTCTAGCAACCGCAGGACCCTTTTCATTCCTTTAAAATAAAAAAAATGTCTTAACTTAAAAAAAACCCAAAAAAATCTCAGCAACGGGTATTCCGGGTCATCCCGAAGATGCTCTACCACTGAGCTACAGCCCTATCAAGGATTTATTTGCTGCACTGGAACATCTCTTGAGCTGTCCAGTAGGATGACGACAACACAAGGCCATTCCATTCTGTTTCATTTCAGCACTACATGTTCTCTGCTGCATGCTATTCTCAGAGCAGAGAAGTAGAAACTGGCTTCTTTACTTGTGTGTTTTGCACTTTATGGACAAGATGGGTGCACAAAGCCCACTGTTCTCGCTAACCCATAATTTATGCGAGGGCCTATTCTGAATTTCACAAAGCGTATAGACAGAGCCTATTCATGTGAGGCTTGAACACTTTGCCATGTGATTCCTTTCATGCCTAAAGGAAAGCTTATCAGCGGTTTGCTAACTCTTCTCGCCATGCAGCAAATTAAAACAATTAGCAAACAAAAGGCCGGGTGCTTTCTGCAGAAGCTTCTGAAGTACAAACAGAGAAAGCCAAGGCTAGGGTGTTTTTCTGTCTCTTACAAAAGGCATTTATCATGTGACAGAATATAATTTGGGAGGCAAGAGAGAGATCTAATAGCAGTTCACTTGCCAGGACTATGCATGAAAAGCCATTAAGGGAGAGGGTTAACCCCTCTTTCTATCAGACACTCAAGCAAGCAAATGTTGATTCACCCAGTAATGAAGAATATTTGTTTAGCAGACAGAAATGAACTGCACACAGCATGGCAAACAGACTGAAGAGGCCATAACTCATGCTCATGGTCAAATTACCCCTGGGTCTTCTCCTCTGAGGTTGAGCACTCTGGGGCAGTTCCCTGGAGAACTTGCAGGTCTCCACAGGATCTGGGGGACGCTGATGTTGTTGGCCTCCCAATTCTCACAAGCCCCAGCAAGTATGGCCAATAGAAGCTTTCTCAATACAAGGGCCATGTTTCCTCCTGGGCAGTCTTCTGAGGGCCACAAGGCAATGGCCCTCATTTCTCCTCCTCCTCCTCCTTCTTTGGCGATCACTCGTAGCCGAGTAAGATTGTCTTCCATGAACATGGTTTTAACAGTGAGTCTGTAAATGACTGTGGAGACCAATTCTGGATCTACACGTCCTCCCACAGTGGGGACACAGGTTTCCGGACAGGAGTTGATCATGGTGAGGGTTTGCCAAGCGTGCCTTCCTCTTCCCATTTTTCTCCCTTTCGTCCTGATTTTGAGTGCCTTCAGAGCCCATGATACCTTTGGTAAAGGCTGTTCTCCAACTGGAGCGCTCGCAGGCCAGTGTTTCCCAGTTGTCAGTGTTTATGCTACATTTATGGTACTATTTCACATAGTATAGGTCAGCCTTTCTCAAGCTTGCGTTTGTGGATGTTGCTTGACTATAACTCCCATCATCCTTAGCCAGCATGGCTAGTGGTCAGGGATTATGGGAATTGTAGGTCAAGAACAACCCAAGGTTGAGAAAGGCTAGCCTAGGTTCTACATACACCTCACTGTATCTAAGCCTTGGCTTAGGAGAAGCAGAACCGTGTCCTCCTTCAGGCATTCCTCACATGAAAGCGCATCCCATGAGTAAAGGGGCTGGGGAGGAACACCTCTAGTTCTGCCTTCAGTGTGGCTTCCCTGCCATCCATGCATGAGCATGAACCTATGAGGTGGGGAAGTCTATATGAACATGGGACCCATGCTGTTATCTTCCTTATAAGAGCAGGAGAATACATTGCAAAACCAACAGGTGGCCTGTCAAAATGGCTCCCGCCTCCCTTTTCTCCACAGTTTGGGAGAGTGCTCAGTAACCTGCTCTTCTGGGAAAGTTCCAGAAGTCTGTCTGGAAGAGAACCCTGCAAGTCCTAAGCAGATAGCATATTTGGAAGCAAGTTCCACCAAAATCAAGGAGGACACAGAGACTTTTGAGCTGTGGGATAGTACTACAGAGAATTTCTATATCCTTCGCTTTGCTTCCTATATAAACCATATCCACAATTCCATTGCTGAAATTTAGGGCACTGTCTCTCCAGGAGGTATGTAGTCTGACCCTGGGCATATTTAACTCGGAAGTGTTGAGTCTTTCGGAGAATGTGCACAAGGTTGCACCCTTGAAAGTTCTCCACGAGATCACCTCAAAGTAGGTTTGCATGGCATTGCGATTTCTTAATCGTGCTTGATCCCCACCAATTTCAGCGGAGTTTACTTCCAAGTAAGGCTCCCTGGAAAGGCTCCTCTCTTGTGATTCTACAGATAATTATTCCCCTGGACTGTGCCAGCAAAACAAGCCAAGCTACTCACTCTCCCTAACATTGGAAAATAGTTTGTCGTCTATTTCCGGGGTTCACATTTGAGGTAAATGTTACGAGTCCCTGAGGCTTATATCTGAAAACTCAGAAATATGAGTCTTGGCAGCATCACTAATTAGTATATAGATAGCCAGAAACTCAAAAGGTGTCTTATAAGGATTTGTGTGGATTGTGATCCTAAATGTGTGTTCTTGGGAGCATGTTCTATTGAATTCAGTGGGACCTATTTCTGAGGAAACATCGATAGGATCGTGTGTGAACATGTCTTCAAAGCAGCATAAAGTATAAGCTTATCACACCGCCGTGTAGCTTTGCTTTGTTGTTCTGCAGCTCAAGATAAGGCATTTATACACCAGGGTGCTGCTGAGACCCATGATATGCCATTTCTTGTTCAATCTGAGATTTCTTTGAAACCACACGGCCCACTTACACCACTTAAATGAGGCAATTTGCCGTATCTCTTCAACCTTCTACCTCGAGTTCTGTTATCTGGCTCCAGGAAGAAGATAAGAGCAGCAATTTGAATGCATTCAGCATCACGGTACATTCCTGGTCCTTCTAAATAATAGTCATTTCCCAATGCGAGGCAAAGTTGAAAAGTGTTCTAAGGATATTGGGAAATGGCAAAGCACCTTCAAAGAAAGAGTAGCTAAATTAAAGTGTTGTGTGCCGTAGAACCTATCCTATAAGACCCCACAAGGCAAGGATAATGGAACCTCTGGCTCTTTAAGAAGTTTCCAGACTCCAGTTCCCATCAGCTCCAGCCACCATGACCAAGAATCAGGGATGATGGGACTTGCAGCTGAGCAAGTTCTGGTTCTCCATTCTCTTCTAGGGTTTAGAAGCACTACAAAGCAATCCTTTTTCCAGAATCCTTGCCTGCTCTTTGGGGGAACTTTGCCATTGATAATGAAATATTGTGGAATATTACTGGGATTTAAGCAAGGGCCTGTCCATGGGCAGCATCTAGTGTTGCCGTTCTGCTGGTGCAGTCCTTTTCAGTAGCAGAAAGCAGGATCCTCAGGCAAAGGAGATGCACAATAAAAGCATGCTGGCAAAAATGTTTCTTTATAACCAGGCATTTGGCCTTTAACTGTGACAGGGTGATTTAAATGTCTTTCTTTTTTCTTTTGGTTTTGATATTTCTATGTTGGGTTTTTTGTCTGTCTGTCTGCCACTTTGGGTTGCCCTGGACAAGATAAAGTGACTAACAAATTCATTCATTCATTCATTCATTCATTCATTCATTCATAAATAAATGTAATGGGGGAAATGCATGAAACAAAAACTGTGGGATGAATGAATGATCAACAGGAGGACATATAATCTTGCAAGCAAATCACAATGAATTCAGGATGAATGCTCTTTGTCATATTTATGGGATAAGCAGTATCATATAACCAATATGCTTAAGTTTAATTTATGCATGAAGGGGTTAATGCCATAGAGTAAGCTGTCCTGCCAAACTTAGCTCACCTTGGGAGTGACTAAGTCATCAAGCCTTTGTTCGCCTTCCAGTCTACCTGAGAAGCTCAAGCTGTGAAGAGGTTTGAGACCGCATGGGTGTTACAAGCCTCTCTTGAGTTCCTAGAGCAGTAATTTAGGAACGTTCACCACTGTAACTAAGCCAAGTTTCACTGCTTGTGCAACCTTTTCTGAATGCTGCATGGAAAGTGCAGGTCTAGCTTAGCTCTGGTGCATCAATGGTCCCTGTCCATGAAAATGTATGTGAAAATCATGTCATCTAATAAGATGATTTAGGCAAGTATTTTCAAGCCACCTTTGGGTTCTGAGGCTTTTGAACACATTCTTCCTGTTCTACGAGGAAATGAAAATCAAAGCCTGTTTTAAAAAGCGTTTAACAAGGAACAGTGGACAGAAATGCTTCTTTAGCTTATTACTTGTTAGTTAGTGGTAGAGGACCTGTTGTAGCTACCAGATCAAGAGAGCAATTGTAGTATTTTAGACTGAAATCCTTAAATCTGCAGCTCTGGGGGGCCTCCCTAAAAACAGCACAGATTTGGATAGTTTACTATATAAATAATTCTGTAGCCGAAGCCCTATGTATATGTATATGCTGTGGTTTAGTTCATGGGGATGTGACTTGAGTCTTAATAATCATTTTTAAATATTGAGGCCTTTTGTAGGAATTCATTCTGTCAATTCATTCTGTGATGGCATATCAGTATGCATCTGTGTTACGTGGATCTTACTTGCGCTATGAAATTAAAAACGCACACACAAGACACGGGCAACAATGATGACTACCGAAGTGAATAGAAATCTCATTTTGTTTCTTTGCAATGAAAGAGTCCTAATCTCTTCCATCTATTATGTTTGATGAATTAATATCCGGACTTTGGTGTCTTCTTAATGTGCTTGGTTGTAATCCTATTGTCCTTTTTCCACATAGACATCTCTGGCTCATTCTCTGAACACTGATACTTATTTAGCCGAGAGAGAGAGAGAGAGAGAGAGAGAGAGAGAGAGAGAGAGAGAGAGAGAGAGAGACCAGCAGACTTAGGGGAACACAACAGCTTGTGCAAATATAAAAAATCTTTAGGAAAAAACCTGATACATGTTGGAGGAGGGGAAATGGAGTGGACATAGGCAACTGACTGGAGTGGTGTAGTGGTTAAGAGCGGTAGACTCGCAATCTGGTGAATTGGGTTCGTGTCTCCGCTCCTCCACATGCAGCTGCTGGGTGACCTTGGGCTAGTCACACTTCTTTGAAGTCTCTCAGCCTCACTCACCTCACAGAGTGTTTGTTGTGGGGGAGGAAGGGAAAGGAGAATGTTAGCCGCTTTGAGACTCCTTCAGGTAGTGATAAAGCGGGATATCAAATCCAAACCCTTCTTCTTCTTCTTCTTCTTCTTCTTCTTCTTCTTCTTCTTCTTCTTCTTCTTCTTCTTCTTCTGGTGTACTGCATGCTGTTACATTTTGTCGCCTTCATTATACACCTTTAGACGCCCGGCAAAAACGTTCCTTTTAAACTAGGCCTTTGGTTGATTTGATTGACAACCCATGCCCATTTAAAATGTGTGGTTTTTTTTTGGGGGGGGGTGTTATTGGTTTTTTAATTTTTATTTATTATACAGTGGTACCTTGGTACTCGAACGGCTTGGCTCACAAACAAATCGGCTCCTGAACGCCGCAAACCTGGAAGTAAGTGTTCCGGTTTGCAAACGTTTTTCAGAAGCTGAACTTCTGACGCAGCTTCCGCTTGAATGCAGGAAGCTCCTGCAGCCAATTGGAAGTCATGCCTTGGTTTTTGAACAGTTTCGGGAGTCAAACGGACTCCCAGAATGGATTCAGTTTGAGATCCAAGGTACCACTGTATATATTGTCGTTTTATATTTTGATTTTGTTCTGTGAACTGCCCTGAGACCTCCGGGTATAGGGCGGTATATAAATACAATAAATAAATAAATTTTGTTACAGCACCCACTTGACATTACCATTTTTATTTTAAAGAGGTGTTCTTCACTGCATTGAAACATAAGGAGTTTGTAAAAAAATTATGCTTCATAGTGCGTGCACATATCTCTGGGTAACAAAGACATTTTGGAATTCAAATGAGAAATGCTATCACTCCAGCACAATGACTTGATGGTGTGTGTGTGTGGGGGGGAGTGAAATAACCTTGGCTGAGACGAAGGTTCCTAGGGAACATTTAGGTTTGTGACATCATCCCTGCTTCTCTGCCCAGCCCAATTCTTCCTGGTCTGGGAGGTCAGGACCCTGGACAGTTCCAACAGCAAAGACTACTCCTGTCACTCAAGATGCATAGAAACCTCCCTAGTATGGTTAGGGAACATTTGAATACGATTACTGTATGTATGTATGTATTTATTTTTAAGCTTGCTAGCGGGGGTACAAAATACCATCTTTATGAAATGCGATTAATATGTTTACGTTTTTTGTTGCACCCCAAAATTGATGATTTGTTTACTCTTCTTGTGAGAGCTGCTTCAGAAATAAAATTGACGGTTATGATGACGATGACAAGGCAGCCAGAAAATGTCTGGAGGAGACTCTGTGAATTTCTCTCTCTACATTAATAATTTGGTAGTAGAGAGCACAAGCTTAGTGAATGAGTCACTGAGTTCCTCGCAATGCTTAATTATTTATTAAGCCTATATATGCTCTCTGAGGCTAAAATATAGTTTGTGGCTGCAGATTTCCTCCTGTCGAGATAAACTGAATGTGAAAACAAGACATATATGCGGGTGCAGGGAGGCAACCCTTATTATAAAAAAGCCCTTGTAGCACTGGGGGGTATGGCGTGTTAGGAGAGGTGTTGTACCTTGGTGTGGGGGGGGACACACTACCTCTGGGGTAGTTTGTCTACTTGTCAGCAGTCAAAAGTGGCTGGCTAAACCAGGTGTCAAGAACTGGGCAGGGGCAGAATGGTGGAGACCGCCTCCCCATCCTGACCCTTCCAGGGAGGAGGAAGAGGAAGACAGTATATATTTACAACAGGGGTTTGAGGGAGGTCGCAGCTCAGAGGCAGATGAGGGGAAAAGTTGGGAAATCATGGGAGAGTCAGAGCAGTAGCTGGCTGACACGTTGCCATTAGAAAGCACCCCGGACTCTCCATCTCCCAGAACCCAGCGAGCCTTAAAAGTAGGAGAGCAAAGAGCTCAAAGGCAGAGGGCACTTAGTGGCACCCATAGAGGAAGTGATGATGATGACGAATGAGGAAGTGGGAGAGACTGGGGGTGAAGATTCACTCAGGACAATGCCATTATCCCAGTGGCTGGGTTCTATAGCCTCTCTCTATAAAGATTGAAATAAAAAAATGACTGTAAGAAATTTTCCCTCGTCTATATACTTTCCTGGGCAACCAGCTGGGAGCTGCTAACAGCATCCTGACACCAGGTGAGGGTAGCCAATGGATATGAAACTTTCCATGAATTAGGGACTTCCCCTGCATGTGATAGGCTGTGGTGGATTGAGCATATGAGACCAATGGTGCGCCCAAACGTCAAGAAGGTGGTTAACTGCATGTGTTGTAGAGGGAAGTGAGGGGCAGATGGGGTTCGCCAACCTGGGAAGGTAGCCCATCTAGGAGAAGGAACAATCAAGGGGATCCCAACTCGGGCCCAACAATGGTGCGATAATTAGCGTATCTCTCTAAATAAGACTGGAAATACAATCACACACATCCTCGAGCAATTTTGAAAGGAACTGAGGAATGGAAAGCAGATTTTGCCTCAGTTAAGGGGTATCTGGTCTGAGCCCAGTTTAAAGACCCTAAGAGAGGAGAGCAGGGGTCTTGAAGTTGCCCATCAGCAGTGAGTACCTTTGCTGGACTGAGTACCTGGGCGGAGTAACTGGACTGAGCAGGCACACTGGTCACAGTCTTCCCTGCTATGGTGAGTTGGACTGTTTCTGTTTGATTCCTAGTGTTGGACTAGGACCTAAGAAACCAAGGTTAGAATCCCCACTCAGCCATGTAGCTCACTGGGTGATCTTGGGCCAGTCACAGTCTCTTAGCCTACCCTACTTCACAGGGTTGTCATGAAGATCAAATGGGGAGGTGAGAACTGTGTGCATCGCCTGGAACTGCTTGGTGGAAAAGGTGGCAGATAAATGTAAGAAATAAATAATAAATCCATTAGTGTATAGGCGTGAATCTAACATGATGTAATATAAATGCAAATCTGTGCGCTCTTTTCTAGCGATGAGTTCAATAGTCATTCCTTGACCTGCCTGTTTTCCACCTCCTCCTCCTCCTCCTCTTTGCATGGGCTTCTTGCAAACTTTTGCTAGCCTCTTCCTTTTCCTGCATGATAGTTGTCCCTCTGCCTATCCGCCCTGGGATTTCATGGCCTTCCTGATCTTGTTCCTTATCGTATTTCCCAAATATAGTTCTAAGGCATCTAATCCAATTATGCCTGTTACATCTCTCTGAGGCCTCGACAGGGAGCTAGCTGGTGAAGGTGTCCTCTTTCCACATAGCAGATCATGAAAAACTGCCACAGTGCAAAAATACTCACCGCCATCTCATTAATGCTCTGCGTAGGTGTTGCAGATAAGTGTCATAAATTTCACAACCTGCGCTTTACAACAGGTGAGCCCTGCTACTCATCACAAAGGTGTTAAAATTAACAGCCTTACTAAGGGCACTTTGATCTGACTCTCCCATATTAAATTCCCAAGGAGCGTTATGCTTTAAAGAAGGGGGGAAGGGTCAGGCTGAGCTTCAAGACAGAGGTGTCACATTAGTCAAAATGAGCAATCTGCCTTGTAGGTGCATTTCACACTTGCCTTGGGTAAATAATTCTCGCAAGACCTTGTCAACCCCGCAAAAGGGCATTGAGTACGCAACTTTATAGATGAACAAATAACACAGTTGCTTCCTTGTCTCAGGGGATTCCCCTCCCCCAAAAAAGGATACATACGGCACTGATGCTCTGAATACAGAACTGGTCACTCAAACTATGCCATTGGCATTTGCTTTACATTCAAAGAACCAAAGATTTCCTAGTTATAAGTGCATATGGATGAAAGTTTTGAGGCTTTGTCTTAAAATTAAGGTAGAAAGATTATTTCATGACGATCTTGGCAAAGAGGTTTGGGTGCTCCTGATGCCCACTTCAAATGAGAGGTGAGTGTAGTTTAACTACACACCACATGAAGGACTTTCTTTTGTCTATCCCGAACCTTCCAACATTCAGCTTCATTGGACATGTAAAAGGTAAAGGACACGGATGGCGCTGTGGGTTAAACTAACCTGCGACGGGGTGAGCTCCCGTTGCTCGGTCCCTGCTCCTGCCAACCTAGCAGTTCGAAAGCACATCAAAGTGCAAGTAGATAAATAGGTACCACTCCAGCGGGAAGGTAAACGGCATTTCCGTGTGCTGCTCTGGTTCTCCAGAACCGGCTTAGTCATGCTGGCCACATGACCTGGAAGCTGTACGCCGGCTCCCTTGGCCAATAAAGCGAGATGAAAGACGCAACCCCAGAGTCGTCCACGACTGGACCTAATGGTCAGGGGTCCCTTTAACTTTACCTTAAAGATAAAGGACCCCTGGACAGTTAAGTCCAGTCAAAGGCGACTATGGGGTTGTGGTGCTCATCTGGCTTTTCAGACCGAGGGAGCCGGCATTTGTCCACAGACAGCTTTTCGGGTCATGTGGCCAGCATGACTAAACTGCTTCTGGTGCAATGGAACACCGTTCTCCAAGAGCTAAACCTAGGCTTTATGTTAGAAGGGTGTCCCTGCCCCTATACATATCACCTCCACCCAGGGCTGGATTAACCATTAAACAAAATAAGCCCTCCTCCCATGCTATGCCACTGCTTGGAACAGCTCCAAAATGCTGCTCACCAACAGGTCCAAAATTCACATTCCTTATAAAACACACACAAAACCATTCATTCTCTCCCTCTCATACAAACAGTATTGTATTGCTCCATCCCGAAAGGCAAAGCTAGCAAGCAAAATCCCAATACAGTGGTACCTCTGGTTACGTACTTAATTCGTTCCAGAGGTCCGTTCTTAACCTGAAACTGTTCTTAACCTGAGGTACCACTTTAGCTAATGGGATCTCCCGCTGCCGCTGTGCCGCCAGAGCACGATTTCTGTTCTTATCCTGAAGCAAAGTTCTTAACCTGAAGCGTTATTTCTGGGTTAGCGGAGTATGTAACCTGAAGCGTATGTAACCCGAGGTACCACTGTATTAGTTAAAAGCCAATACCCACCAAGCAATCTATGCCTATAATTCACAATTTCAATTGAAAGGTCACTCCTTAGACTACAAAGCAGCTGAACACTTCTGCTCTGATGAAGAGACAAAAACTGATGGGCTTTTTTATAAAAAAAAAATTAGGATTGGAGTAAAATTGAAGTAAAGAATTGTGATGAGAGGCTCTGCATCATAAGCATTGTCAGGTTGAGTCATTTTTATTCCTTACAAACACCTTTTTCATACCGTGGAAGAGCTCTTCAAGTTCACAGATAATGTATAAGCCAGCAGCTTGGATTCACACTGGCCAGAAGCTTCTTGTAATTATGCCTGCTTACTCAAAAGTAAGTCCCAGCAGGCTAAATGGGACTTGCTCCCATGTAAGTGGGCATCTCAGATTGCATCCCAAACTGAGGATCTAGTTCTCAATTAGTTTCAGTTGTTCTGAACATAAAGATTGGAATAAATGGCCAGATGTTTAAAATAGTCCCATCTGCTCTGTGACCAAATGAAGGTAATGCAGGTGGTATTTTTCCATTCATTGAATATAAAAAGCACTCTTCATTCCTTGAATCCGGTCAATTTTGCTTTGTACATCTTTCCCCTTTTTGAAATAAAGTACCTCATTGAATGAACTTGACGTCATGAGCCTTGTCATGGTGGCGATTTTTCCATGACAACCCATAATTCTGCATTGCTGAATCCAGAAAAGAGGTATACAGAAATGTTCCTGTGCATAACAAGTTTTCATTTACCTTGGCAGTCAGTACGTCCTACTAAGTAAAGTCGCATGTTTTGCCTGATGGTGGATCTGCCTTGTGACCTACCTTAATAGTTGTTGCTCAGAGATACTGGCTTGCCTGGCTTCTGCAAAATGTCAAAGCAGCTGGTAACATATTTTTAATACCAAATATATACTTAAATTCTGGATGGAAGGAAATGAAAACATGGTCTGGTAACCACAGGTATATCTTTGCTTTATTACCAAAGCTGAAATAAGAGGGGGTTTCTATGAAGGAGGGATGGAAATTCTCACGACCCAATCCTCTACAAGTTTACTGAAAAGTAAACCCCACCAATATCCATGGGAGTTACTCCCAAATAATCATGCATAGTATTCAAGCCTTTTTCTGGCCTCCGCAATTGTGACCTGGTTTGTAACTGCCACTTTTGACTATTTGGAGCCAAAGTGGATTATTTATCGCTTAGATCCTGAAACTGCTTCTTAGCCAAAGCTCTTAAGCCATGAAAAAGAGCCTTTCATGCTATTTGCCAGCCCATTAGGGGTGGACAGAACTCCCCCAGGTACACAAGTAATCAAACACAATGAAATCCACACAATACAGTTGTTGTTGTTGTTGTTGTTGCTGCTGCTGCTGTTTACTTCACCTTATGTTTGGCTGCCTCAAATGAATGTGCATTGTGCATACCTTAGATTCACTTCAAAGTGAATGCTTTCAAATTGGATAGATGCTGGTTTGCGGGGAAGCCCATCAAACAGCTACAGGATAGATAGGGATGGCGGCTAATGTCAGGGATACATGGCTTCAAACACCAGTTGTGGGATCGCAATGGAGCTGGCAAAAAGGGCAGTGCGCACACAACCCGAGACAATTGGTTCTATTGTCAAATTGCTGTTGCCTTCAATAAGTACTGTATATACTTGAGTATAAGCCTAGTTTTTCAGCACATTTTTTGTGCTGAAAAAGCTGCCCTTGGCTTATACTTGAGTGAGGCGGGTGGTGGGGGTGGCGAGAAAGAAGCCCTTTCTCTCCTCTCGTGCCGCCACCTGCTCTCCCCAGTCAACCATTCCTTAAGAAGCGTACAAGAACGGTGGTTCTTTACTCTCCCCAGACAGCTTGTTCCATTCCTGAACTGCTCACATAAATGCAAACTTGGCAAAGGAGGAAGAGGAAGGAGCAGCCCAAAGGACTGCTTTCAGGCTGCTCGTTCCTCCTCCTCCTCCACAGCGGCAAAGGTGAACCGGCTTATACTTGAGTCAATAAACTTTCCCAGGTTTTTGTAGGAAAATTAGGTGCCTCGGTTTATATTCAGGTCGGCTTATACTCGGGTATATACGGTATTCTAAAGCTCAGCTGAAACCAACCCTCGCATAACTTAGCCAATTTGATTTTAACTTCTAATTTAAGCCTACTAGTTTTAACATTTGGCTTAACATTTTAAAATAACATTTATAAAAAAACACACACCAGAATTTTGGGAATTATAGGGGCAGAACTACCTAAAATGTATAGAAACTTATTCAAGTATGCTACTGCAGTGGCAAGAAACTTGCTTGCCCCAAAATAGATAGAAGCAGAATTCCCAGCAAAGGAAGAATGGATACAAAAACTTACAGAATATGCAGAAATGGCAAAACTTACCAGCAGAATAAGAAATCAAGATAACAAACTTTTTATAAAAGAATGGAAATGGTTTATTGAATATTTACAGATAAATAATAAACAGAGAAACATGGTGGGATTATTGTAATAACCTGCAGTTTTATGAGTATATATTTAAAGAAGATGAATAAATGAGCAAATTGAGATAAATATATTTAAAGAAGATGAATAAATGAGCAAATTGAGTTAATTTGGATATGCAGAAGATATTAAAAATAAATTTAAGGAACCACAGAAAGAGGGAGAAGGAAGTTAAGTTTTGAAATGTCAAAATGATTGTAAAATTGGTGAAATGTATAAAATTAGTGAAATGTATAAACTTGAAAAGTATAAAATAAAATACATAAAGTGGTGGAAAAACACACATTTGGCTTAACACGGTGGCTTAATTCCATCCCTCACCCACAGCATACAGTTTAGGAGTCGCTGCCTTGGGAGCAGGGCCCTGCTGTCCTCAGGTAATTTACCATACAGGTATGAAAATGTAGCGAGCTGCCCAAAGCTTCTCTGAGGCACCAGGAAGCGAAGTAAGATGTCCAAGAAGTGAAGCAAGTTGGCAACTGGAAACTACCTTTCCATTGGAAAGGACAGAGAATGATTTGGCTGCCCTCTGACCTTCCCCCAGTCACACATTCCACCTTCCTCTTTATAAGGCTCCATTTGAGAAAGCTAA